>NW_020450418.1:2005368-2050695 GCF_003343035.1 Apteryx rowi | reverse complement strand
GAGGCAGCGCTTCCATTTTCCAGTTACTTCTCTCCAAGTGTATCCCGTCCCCAGAGGTACCCAGCACCATGCCCATTCACATGCCAGAACACTGCAGAGGGCTCAGGAGGAGTCTGATCTCCCTTCACCCCCCTGCCAGAAACACTGGCAATGCTGCTGGCCTGCTCCTGTCCCAAATGGAGGTCAGCTGGGGACTGGCAAAGCTCTTGTCCCAGGAATGARGGCTGTTAGGAAGCGACAGAGCCTGTGGCTTGCAGAGAAGTGGGTTGGCAGCAAACCCTGTGGGATAAGGCTTGCAGCAGCCGTGGGCACACACAGCCTCCGAGGATGCGGCCTGGCCCACGCTCCCGCACCCYGTCTCCAGCAGTGTCAGAGCCCCTTACGTTCAGCCAGGCCAAGGAGGGGTTCAGCTTCCTCATCTCCGTGTACTATTTCTTCCCARTCATCACGCATGTCATCACGATATGCTAAGAGCACATTCAGGGTAATTGCTGCATTTTCTTCTGCAAGAGTAAGGAAACATCAAGCTTGTTAAGACAGGAGTGGTACAGAAAATCAGAAAGGTGGGAGGGCCTTTAAATATTGAAAGAACCTACAAAAGAGGCATATAGTTACAGTGGCAATAAAAGCTCTTATTTTATTTAAAACTATAGATCTGAARACTGTGAAGTTCATATTGATTTCCCATAATAGTTAGTCTCTAACAAGAAAAAGAACTCAAAAAGCCATGGGCTGTTGTRTAATCTTAATGTCAGGTGCTAAGTAGGAAAGCAGATATGTGAGCAATGGAGCACTTCTTTGTGTCAACTACCCAGCAAACCCTTCCAAAAATAAATCCATTGCTGCTTATTTTACTCCCATGAAAAAGCATAGACTTCGTCTCATCTTTGAGAGTAGGAATGACAGACATTTATAATACACAAACTAAGCAGAATTCAGCAGCAGTCTCCAGCTGTATACRTCTTGTCTCTGATGGTTTATTCTCCTGCCATTCTTTCCCCTTGCAATACAGGCACTCCTTTATTTTCATTGTAAGGAAATCCCATTTGATAGCTTTAGGCTACAGGCTCTGTGGCAGGAGAGCAAATGTGTTTCAGTATCCCCACAACATACTAATTGCCAGGGTCCTTCACATGACTTCTCCCAGGCCTAATACAACATCCAGGCAGGATAAACAGTTCCGTATTGAGGCAACCCCCCCCCCCAAAAAAAAAAAAAACACTTTGAGCAGGGTGCAGCTGGGTTCACAAATACCCAGGTTGGGCATATCAGTAACAGCATTCAAAAGTGTCTTCTGTTATAGAGGAGACTGGGTTCTGGGGAAAGGACAAGACCAAGGCATGTGAGGAACTACTTATTTTTCCTCAAAGCCTGAGAGGTGGCTCACTGCATTTCTGCTACTGGATGAGGAGCTGGTCCCTGTCTTTGGCAGGAGCTCAGGACCAGAGCTCATTAAACATGCTGATTATACAAGTGTAATGGCCAGGGCGGAGTGTTTCACTGACACAGAAATACTGCGTCCTCTTTGGGAGCCCAGTCATGTGTACACATGATGTCCCTAGTGCTGTATGCATATACAGTACTGCAAAGCCCAGGGGAAGCGCTGTCTCCGTCAGAGACTTCTATGGGCAAAGCCATTTCYAACATGTTCACACAGACAGAGTCCTCTAGGTGCTCCAAGGGGAATGCAGCAAGGAAAGCAGTGGACCAGCTCTCATTTCAGCTTTCTGCTTTCCTCTGTACTACTGTGCCCAAGCTGGTCTGCACCAGGATCCCGTCTTGGAGAGCGTGCAAATTTTGTTGTTATTCCGAACAACAGAAAGAAAGGAATTGCATACCTTCTAAAAAGATTTGATTTCCAAAGATGAAATCAAAGGTGTAGAAGGCATGGTTTGGTTATGCTGATTGAACTTTTAAGAAAAGAGAGAAAGYGACTTTCTTAGGTYGTTGTCCRTCTTGAATGCAATGTCCAGCTGCATGATGAAAAGCATGAACTGGAACCAGGGGCTCATCTCCTTGTTAGGAAGAGGAATGTGAACAGCAAACACGATATCATTGGCCTCTATCTGCCTGCTCACYGCTTCGTCGAAGTCTTTGATCTTCTCACAGTGGTTAGGTCCCCAGGGCATTAGCCGCTTGGTTTTGTGGTGKTTTTTTCTTACATCAATGCACTTCACTGACATGTAAGGAACTTTTATTAGAGGACACATCACTTAGCATGACTTAAGAGAAGGAAATCTCTTGGTAATTTCCTGCTACATGAGAACCTGCTTGTGTTCCTCACCTAAGGAGCTACAAACTGGCKCTGCGGGAAGATGCTGGTGTGCAACACGCAGAGTTACGTGTCCTCCTACTGTGACTCCTCTTAGTACTGCTCCCTAAATGAAATATGCAGTCAAGACTTTAAAATGAAAAGATAGGAAAGCAGTGACCCCAGTACAAAATGGCACAGGTTCTTTTTTTCTTTTTTTTTTTTTAACAAAAAGATATTTTTGTGTGAAAGCATCTAGTTAATCTTTGCTTTTGCTTAACTGAAGATTGGGCAATTCCCTGCAGCCACTCACATAAGCGACAGAACTCTAATTACCTCCCTTTGCACAACCATTCATTCCTTTCCAACTTGATAATGAAAGCAGGAAAAACTGTTCAATTGCTTTTTTTTTTTTTCCTGCTCTTTCCTTCTCTGTACTCAAAGAGACTTTATAAAACTCTAATATTTTAACAGGTAGCTAAACACTGAGGAAGAGAGAGRGAGAAAGATGGAGGATATTTGCATTTTTAACACTCGCCAGTGGGACTTCCTAACAGAAATGCAGCGATTTGGAAAAATCAGCAAGATTTTGAGCCTTTTTGAAATCTAGGTAGACAATATAAACTGGATTATCCTTATCCACATGATGGTTGACTCCTCAGAGAACTCTAAAATGTCTGAGGCAAGACTTCCCTTTACAGAAGCTGTACTGTGCTGCCTCTTCCAAAACAGCTCAATTTGTTATGTATCTCCTAGTTCTATACTTTATTAGAGTTTCTGCTAACATGTCCAATATAGACATCAGGTTCACAGGCCCAGTTCCCCAGGTACCTCCCAAAACAGAAGTTGGCATCCTATTTGCTGCCTTCAGGTAAAAAGGCAGTTGTAGCATAAAGTTACTCATTACTGCTAATAATTCAGCTGTTCATCCCTCAGTTCCTACAGAAGTCGGATGAGTATCATCTGATCCTAGTATTTGTTAGCACTCGCTTTATCAACTTGTTCCGTAAACAAACCGATGACAAATTGTGACTCTTGGAAAGGGTTCTCTGGTGTAAGACTCTTCCTCTTTTCTTTCATTGCAAATATAAAAGAACAGAATTCAAGTGGCTTCCTTGCAGTTGACAGGCCCTCTCTGAGGACGATGCTGACCACCAGCCAGGCTGGCTGGCAGCAGCTAGGAATCTACACCGAGATCCACCAGCAAAGCACTCTGACATGGGCCCAGCCAGAGAAGGTGGAGAGCGGGCTAGCTCGCCGCAGCTTGAGATCAATGCCATTTTATCCGCCTGAGCAGACATCCTTCAGCTTTCTCTCCTCTCCCCGGGGAGCTATTCCGCTTGTGCGGCAGTTCCCAGGCTGCAGGAGGGGAGGCAGAGCTGAAGCACACGCTCTCAGCTGCTGAGGACGCAGCAGAGCACCCGGCTGAGAAGCTGGCTGAAGAAGGGGCGGGAGATGGGACTGAAGGTCCTTGCAAGGAGCAGCACCACAGAGAGCAGGGAGAGAGGGAGCCCGGGAGGAGAGGGAGCCCCACTCACCCGAAGCCACGGCCTCCTTCTGGGGCTGTGGACAGTCTCAACAGCAAAACCATCAGGAGCCGCAGCTTAGCTCAGGACCTTCCTCTGCATATGGTCTCTGCTCCTCACTACTTTAAATGACGTTCAGGCTGATGAAGGGCCTTCAGGGAAATGTCATGATGATCTGAGGTTTCTGTTTGAAGGTGAATCAATTTAGAGTTGCATACTTACATCTCAGTTTACACAGATGTGAGTGGGAGGAAAGGAATAACAAACAAGGCTGCATTGGAGTCTGCTGGAGTCCTTCTATCTGCTGACTGACTTTAGAGCAGAAGAGAAAGATTCTGGTCCCAGTCTTGTTATAAGAAAAAATCAGAGAGAGGTCTAATAAAAAAAACAGTCAAACTTTCTCAACTAAAAGACCATTTGCTTACTTTTCTAGAATCATGGCCCCCAACTGACCCACAAAGGCCTCATATAATCCACTTCAGTTTCTCCCAGCTAATTTCAGCTGCTTACAGCAACATCAGTTAACCCTTTAAAGAAAGTCTCAGGTACTTTTTCCTGCTCCTCTCTAGTTTCTATGCCCAGCTGCACTTATGTACTAAGCTCCTGGGATAGCTTTAAACCTGAAAAGCACCTTGCAAATTGTAGGAACTTTTACAAATAAGCATTTTTTCCCCACACGTTAGAGGGTTTTTGTTGTTGTTGGGTTTTTTTTAATCTAGATTAATCCAGATGTTATCCTGTCAGCAGAGGGCAGCAAAGGACTTCCACTGTAAGGAGTACATCCCCAAAGAGTAACAAAGAAAGTCTACATAAGTAATCTGGAAAGAAAAGCAGTGTGGGAGGGTAGTAGTGGTTTTACAGTAATTTAAAATTCATGAATTTGCTCTTTTGAAATTCATTAGATCCTGGAAGTGCTGTACTCCCTTCTAGCTTGCCTTTGAGGAGCCTGGTTCTTTTCTGTGGTAGAAGAGAAAGAAAAGCTTTAGTCAACATGGTTTTAGCAGAAAAGGAGTCATGATCTCTTCATAAAACAATCTCATCAGCATAGTTCTTCTCTGATGTGCGATTTTATAAAGACAGCTTCCTATTCCAACTTCAAGTTGTTGATTATTGCACTTAATCTGTTGTCAAATTTTTCATTACTTCTGAAGCACAAGTACTGGGAAACATTTTTTCCTGAATAATAGACAGAAAAACACATAATTCTTTGTCAGTACAGCATCTCTTTCTGTTGTTCAGAGGTTATATTGAAGACAGAGTTTGTTGGCTACCAGAAATAGGCAGTCCTATTTGTATTAATAAAGTACCTGTTAAGGAGATTTGAGCGTAGCGGAGGTCTCAGCCACCAAAAGCCGTCAGTTTGGTTTTAAATGTCTGCCCTAACAGAATTTGCAGAAATGAGCTGGATTTTTTCCTGCTCTGTTAAAACACCCAAGATCCAAATAAACAGGAGAGTGGACTGCAGGACTCGGAAGGCAGTGCCTTCTAACATGTTACCAAACGAGGCTACCAAAATCCTGGAGTCATTGTAGAGTAATAGGAGCATTCAAAAGAGCCATAAAATTGCAACTTATGAAGTCCACAGCATAGCTGTGACAAATTCAAGGGCCAGACAGCCTGGACAGGCAAGTCCAACATACAAAACCTGATGAAAAACCTAGCAGTTGCACCACACTGCCTGAGCCCAGATAACTCCGCTGTATTACGTTGGCTTTAAAAACATCGTTGGGGTATATTTGGAAAGATCCAGAGCCTCACTTGCTTTACAAGCTTCTTGCAGCATGTGTGCACAATGCTCAAATCTCATACCCTAGGTGACACAGGAAAATGGGCCTTGTTGCTGCAGGTTCCCGCTCCATCCCACCCCGGCAGCTTTCTGCGCTGGAGCCGCGCTGCCAGCTCTTCCCTCCTGGCATGGGCAGGCCCTGGGATCTCTCTCCAAGAGGGGAGGCTGCGCTGTGGGGAAAGCCCAGGCAAAGGAGAGCGCTCTGCTTCCAGTCAGGGTGGGAAGACTGATCTGTGCCTCACAGCTGCTGTGGGAACTCGTGGTCGTCAGCTGGGAAAGCCAAAACAGGGGCTTTCACACACTAGTGGAGGGGAAGACTCACGGTCCCTGTGTCCTTTCGAGCTCTGCCACCATGGAACAGGAGAGCGGTAGTGTCTAGTGGGGGCAGAACAAGAAGAGGCGCTGAAGATCCCATATTCACGTGAGGTTGAACTTACCTGCTAACATCTGACCTGATCACTGTCTGATGAGCTGCAAATTGGTTTTGCCCTAACTCACTGCTTCTTGACAGTGCTATCCTGCGACAGAGCTGGTAGGTCCAAGAGAAGGATGATTATCTCACTTCAAGATTTTTCACGAGATTTCACTCTGTTTCCCTCAGCGTCTTGTACAAACATGCACGTCTAAWTTAGTGTGGGAAGTCAGCCTGAAATGTAGGGCTGGCTGAGTCAAGCCTTGACAGAAGGACACCAGCTGCGATACGGGAAGCAGCCCTGCTTCCATGTCCATTCACTTCAGCGGGAACAGACTCTCCATAAACAAGGCAGAAATTACTCTGCTAATGATTAGTCCTAAAGCAAAGTTTTAAAAGACAAAAGGCATTGGTCATTAAAGGACTGTTTTTCTGCACCTCAAAGCATTTAAAGAGAGATGCAACGGAACTGAACTAAGTTAGTCAATCATTTTCCCCAGCAACAAGTTACATGAGAGGGAATTACTAACAGCCAGTTGTCTCTTGCCTCAAGTATAAGACTAAATACAAGTAAACAAGATCACAGCCAGAAAAACTATGCTTTCTTCTCACTCAGTGAACCAGGCCAACAACAAAACCACAATACTGTTTATTTTATTTAAATTAACAAATCTACATGTTTTCCAGGTTGCTTAAAGCATTCTGTAAAAAGTGAACACAACCTAAACAAAAAAAGGATATATTTTAGTAAGACCCATGGACTACTTCTGAGACATATGAGAAGGGCTTAGGAATTAAGAAATAAAAAAGTATATATATATATTTATATAATATATATATGTACACACACACATGTGCCCCCCCCCAACAAACCATTAGTGTTTGACACAAAATTTGGTTTTAAAGCTGCAATGCCCCATTTGTAAAGAGCCTTTACAAAATGCAATGCTATACTAAGCTGTAAAAGAAATCATGGACACATCTATTCCAACAACATAAATATTACATAATAACCCAATGTAAAAAGAATGTTAAAGTTGCAAAGTCGAGCACTCAGCCAGGAAAATGCTGGAATTATGGTTGTGTGCATTAATTTAATTCACCTCCTAGTTGAAGAACTACTGCAGTACACATTTTTTCTTCCAGCACTTGCTTCCTTATGCAAATTGCTAGCAAATTACATTTTGCCATCACTGTTGAAAGTATGGTCCTATAACTTATTCCACATACAGTAAGTATCCCCCTCCTCTTTTTTTTCCTCTTTTTTAATAAGATATCCTTTGAGTACAGGGGCATTATCATCCCACTTTACAAAAAGATAGTTACCAAAAACGTTTACTGTTCCAGTTCAAGTATTCAAAATCATCCAAAGCTACTTTTTTTTTTTTTTAAGTAGTATTTAGCACTTTTTTGTGCTACAGTGATTTCATATGTTCAAACATAGCAGCATATGAATGACTTCATCTGGAGTGTTGCATTCAACATTCCTCAAGTTTGACCCAAYGTGTCTTGAATGAGACACTGGTAGGGAGAGGATTCCTAGCTTCACAGCCTCAACTCCTGCCCAGAGCCCAACACACACATACAAAACAGAATTTATTGTAAAAATAGTATGCAACAATCTTTAATTGTATGTCTTAATGCATACGTTGGCTAGAGATGAACTAAGGCTACACAGGTCATTAATTTGCAGCCTTAATATTCTAAACAGTTTATGTGTAATTTCAGAGGTCTTAAGAATCCAAGGACAACATGTCACCTTTTTTAGGACAGTATTTCTAGTGGCATCTGTGAGAACTGTCAGCAGCTTTGGAAGCTGCAGTTCTCTTGAGAGTCTCGGACACCTCYGCAACTGATGGAAGCAGATTCTTATCTTCTAGGGGGAAAACTGGGCTAGGGAGGTTGAGATACACATAACTAGCAAGAAACACAGACATGGACTAGTATCAGGTAATGAGGCCCTCTGGATTCTTAGGCTCTCCTCCAGGTCCTGGAAGAACATATGTCCTGAGCAGGATGGGCCCTTTGGTCCGAGCCCAAGCCATCAAAAGCTCTCTTTTAACTTGTCCCCAGCATAGTCCAGTTTAAGCCTCCATCCCATATTAGTGCCCATTCTCCTCCACCGCTAGTCATCTCACAAGAGTCAGTTCCACCTATTCATGGAAGGGGGGTGATCTCATCTTCTACTACTGCTCTTCCTCTGAAAAGCAAATAACCATGCTAGTACGTGACAAGTGGATTTTTTCAAGTCTGTTAATTGTCAGAAAAATCCATCTCTACCAAGTATGCTCCATCCTGGCAGTGCAAGGACAAGCAGGATTCTCCAGCAGATCCTTTGCCCAACTTACAGGCATGGAAACTGAGAACAGACCCTTCCCCGTGCTCTTTCTGTTCTTCCTCACGGCACATAAGCAGCATAAAAATGAAGGAGCCATAACAAGTAGGTAAGATGGAGGAAGACAACAAGAGGGAGTAGAGCCAAAGAGGCTGAGAAATAGGTAGGAGCTGGCTGTAAGAACCGTAACTCTAGGAATTCAGGACAGGAGCTCTAGAGCACACATTTCTCCTGAAACTGAACTCAGGCATCAAGTTTTTACATTCCCCTATATTCAACAAACAGCAGTAAAACCTACTGAAAAAGCATGTTGTTTCTTCTAGTACTTGAATCTTATATATTACAAACAATCTACTCCCTTCCCCCGTTATGCTTCACTCAAGTGATAAGAGGTTTGCTGTGGAGTTAAAGGGCTGTACTAAAGACCACAAATTGGGGTCAATATGGTTATAGATGATGGAATTAAATGTTTCTGAAGTGAGGCTTTAGTCCATCCCCCAAGCCCAACACCTTAAGGAGCTACACATACAAAAAAACCTCAAAGTACTGAATAGCTGCTCATTGCCTGAGCTCCATTCACTGTTTGCACTGTATGCACAGGCACAAGGTAGCCAAGTAAAAATTACCCAACGTCAGGTCTGCCACTTCCTAACTTCTGAATGTGCGACTTTGCAACCTTAATGCTTTTCTAGCAGATCTTTATGTGCTTGAGTGTAACACAATATACGCATCCCTCCCCCCAGAAATAACTACACCGTATTAAAGAGTTTACAAATGTTCTGCTTGGTGTCACTGCTCTGTGAAAATACACTAGATACTGGGCATTCATAAAGCAAGTTACTTCAGACACATCTCCTCGAGGAGGATGCTGTGTCGTCCTGTGTACTCCACTTCATTCTGTGTCTCAGTTGAGATGTTCTCAGTGTTACTCCTGGGCCTCCTTGCGAGCCAGCTTATAAACCTCTGTTGGCCCATCCACATGGGTGATCGTGGTGGTGAGCTGGAGCTCCTCGCCACTGTTTACGCCCAGGTCACCTGAGGAACAAAGTTATTCTGTTAGGCTGGGCTCACAATAAAACATTGGCAGGGAGAAAGCAAAGGATGTATTTTATTCACTACTGACTTTCAGGAGCAATAATGTGAACTAAGGAGTAAGTAACATCTCTGTTAATCCTTTTATTTATAGGCTAAATACAAGCATATTTGAAGAAGAAGATTTCTATGCTACTGAAGACTACTGAAAGGCAACCAACAGTATTGCCATTCCCCACTCRCCCAGACTTCTATTTTCTCCTTTCCCCATTCCTCCGTTTGACCAACAGAATTACAGTTGGACAAAACACCCTTGATTTCTTTCAGTTTCTTGGTGATTATAAAAAATAAAAATAAAAATAAAAAAAAGAAAAGAAAAAGAAAATGAAATCTTTTCAGCGATAATCCCGAGAAACCATCTATTAACGAGCTGACCCACAATACAAAGTGCTTTGTATGATTTAAAATTAATATTAAAAAAGAARAACAGCTAGAATGTTTTTAGAAAGCATTGACTAAGTACTCAGACTTTTCTGGTGTAGTCATCAAATAAAATGTCTGCAAGAATAAAAGTGTTTTGAAAAACAAACCATCATTTGAACAACATTTCAGGATGATAAATTTTCATTTCAGCAAAAAAAGCACACAAGTATCGCCCGCCTGATATCCCTTTCTTCCCATGATAGCTTTCATGTGCAGATCATTTAGCGCCACTTACCGTTTGACTGATCTTCACCATAATTCTTGTGTGATGGAGCATACAGGAACATAAGTGCAAAGACGTACAGGTTCCACATCCCATAGATGCCTGTGAAGAAGGCGCTGTTCACTTGTATTGTTATGTCCCCCCACTTCCAGTGGCCTTCGGTCACCTGTCCGTGAGACACCAGACACACACTGACATGTCAGCAAGACTGAATTCACAACAGCTCGCAAAATACAGAAATGAGCTCTACTGCAGTAGCTTGGGGTAAATTAATAAGAAAATAACAATTCAACAGGATCAAGTAAATGGATGTGTAATAGATTCAGTAACACAGACATTAGCCTAGAATTCTCTTTGTTAGCCTCCATCTGCAGGAAAAAATGGGACTTACGAAAGGAGCAGATCAGACAGTTTCTTTATCATTCTTAAATACGACAAAATCTCTCACATTCTGTGATATATCATTGCCATAACTGAGGTGTTCAGCAAAGATTGTCACATAAAGAACAGTACCTAGGAGACAACTAGTTACATCTGAAAACATTAGACTTCTATAAATAGACCTTTTATACAAGGAAAAACAGCATGAATAATGCGAAAAGCTAATGTGCTGAATGCCTTCTTGCTGCTTCTGTCTTATGACAGAGACCTAGGCTGACAGCATGCCTTAGACATACAGAGATATGTCACGGTTTATGAAAATATCATCAATATTAATATTACTTGAAGATATACAGACTGTTCACGCTGCAACGTTGGCTTTTCATTAAAGAAACAGACACAAGGTGACAGCATGCCTTTTCCTGATAAGGGGAGTTTCCCTTTGAAAACAACTGAAAGTTCTGCTCCAAAGAGAAGCCACAATAGTACAAACCTTGCCTTTACAGAAATCCAGACTAGCCTGGAAAGAGGAGCTGGACAAGATAGTTTGCGTTATGCCCATGAACAGTGACGGTTATGGTCATTAATACTCAATGATGCACTGAATTGCAAAGTGGCATTTCTCAAACCCTTGCTTCAGTCTAACAGATTTTTAGACCTAAATCTTCTGCTGGTATATTTTCCATCAGGACCCATCACGTACCTCAAAGCATAAACAATGCAGAGAGTGAGAAAATACTCCTGAACATGTAATTCTAYAGAGTACATAGTAAGAAGATCATTCGTAAGACTGTATCCACTGTTCTTCTGAAGCTGCAAGCAGCTTGTGCTTAGTAACAACCATAAATGCCATCTTTGAGACAAATGCAATTTTAACAGTAGGCTGTTTGCACAGAAAGCTCATTCATACAGAAAGTCCAYGTTCTAGCTCAGAATAAATAGGTATATATGCTGTTAGAAACAACAGGGTCACTAAGTCAAAAAACGGGAAATCCTTAATTCTGGTATTTATTATGTTTCTTTGTGGGTATAAAAAGCCACAGGATCCTTTTAACATGAACAGAATATTYTTCCTCTTGCTGGGTTCTTAGAAGTGACTGAACTATTTTGGCTGATATTACAAAAAACATAGGCCTAAACGTTACTATGAGCCAGAAGCCTTAGTGAAAGCTTCAGCCTAAATGATTTTATGGCAGTGTTTTAAATAAATGAAAACAAGTTCTTAAAAAGCAAATCTACCTACAACGTGCATGCAGACCTTTTCTCTCTAAACTATAAGTAGCTGACATTGTTAGCAGCTGGAGAATTTGAGGYTGACATTCTCAAATGAGCTGAATTTCAGCACACTCACCTGACTCACTATAAAGAAGATGACTGTCATTGCTGCACAAGCCAGAGTAATGAGCATCAAGAACTTGAACCTAAAAATCAGCCCCTGTTTAGAGAAATGTCACTGGTCACATTAACAGAATCCACAAAAACCCATTTTTGTTTTTAGCATGTAAAAGACAAGTTTAAAAAAAAGTCCAACCCACGAAACCCCAAACCAAAACAACTTCCGCCCACTCCTTTGTGCTGTGCTCCTGCCAGCCAATATTCTCCATTCCCCACACACGTCTGCATTCCTCCCCAATACACCGAGCAGGGCGGGCATGTCTGGACAGCRCTTGCTTTCCATTACACTCGCTTTTGTGACTGATTTACTATGAGTTAATGAGAAAGAGGAGGCACGTCAGTCTAAACTAGAGGTTTCACTAACTGAACAGCAAATCTGATAGCTCACAGCTTTTCTTAAGCAAACAGACATGCCTTTGGTCTGGAATAACATCTGTGGAGAGACTTTACATTTTAGCAAGGCACCTCTGGGTTTCTAGAGTGATGATACTGGGTTTGCACAAGACGACTAATCCTCACCCCCAAAGAATATCTGGCAAGAAATTACAGCAATTCTAAATGCTTGTCAAAAATTAGTCTGTGTATTTGCAAAAGAAYGTAGATTATAAGACAAACAATTTATGGCTCAGGATCACATTTTCTGGAATCCTACCATGCATGTTATTTGCTTTTACTACCTTTAAAATTTTACTAACAAAAAAAAAAGGTTTTGGATTTGTTTTCTTTTTTCTTTTATTTCTTTTTAATTGTTTCTGGAATTTTGATGGAAATGTCAGCGTGTGCATAACTATTAGGCCATAACATGACAACAAATAGCTATTAATTGAACTCTTCCAGATAAGATTCAGCCCTGCTAGATGTTTGTATTTGGAGCACTGCTACAACAAAAGTACAATACAAGCTAAAAGTCTTGCGCCTCTCGTTAAAGGGAAAGATGGGGAAAAAAATGCTAAATATCTTGTCCAGATTGTTTCAGATCCTATTTTTTCTTTGGAAGGAATTATGTGCATTCCTGATGAGCGATAACCGATCTGTTCAAATCGGAAGCAATCACTATTAAACAGAACAATATTGGTGATAAATATTTACACACCCATGAAAACAACAGGCTCTCTCTCTCAGTTTTAGCACTCAAAGTGAGCTCCTCTTGTTTTGCAGCAGTTAAAGACAGCTAGGACAGAAGCAACATACAAAAACACAGGCTAAAAAGGGGATAATTAGCTGAACACATTGGTTTTTAACCCTATTCTGACAGTTTCCCTCCTGTAATTTGTCTAGGAAAAATAACCCCATAAATCTGTGAATTTGTGCCATGGAAAAACAGGAAGGTCTTAGTAATACTTTCCATTAAACACAATCGCTGATATTGCAGAAGGAGAAAGTGGGACACAGAGACCTGATGTGCTTTCTCCCCATAGTAGCTTAAATTGTAATTTGGGGAATTATCCTCTATCCTCAAACACTGTTCTGAGGGAAAAGACAGTAAACTGGGAGATCACAATTACTCATAAAAATGAGAGCTAGCTTACATACCCTCCTGAGAGATCAAAACATTACATCAGGGCTAAAGATCCAAATAAAGAAAAAACCATCATTAATAACAGTCTAAAGGAACACAAAGGCAATTAGGGAGATCTGAGCAACATAAGAAAGCCAATAAAAATCAGATTTTCCAGGTTCAGGAAAATATTGATAGAAAAGTTTTCAGTATGCTCTTGAAAAATCAAAATAAAGCTGAAAATGCATTTTAAAAATAAAGAGCCTAAGCAATAACGAGTTACTACCTCATAATGAAGACGGCGAGCCTTGCTCATTGCTGGGAGGCTTGACTGTTTTCCACTGATGTTTCTGAACACTTGAAACACCATAAAACACAGGAACAGAAAATACAGACACAAGCAAATGCCTGCAACTATAATAAAGGCCATCTGAATAGAACAAGTTAAAAGAAACAGCATAAATGAAATAGAAATAATATAAATTATTATTCAGGTGATTCATATATTAATAATATCACGAAGATCATAATTAAACTTTTTGAGTGCAGCAGTCATTAAAGATGGACCGCAGCTCCCATGTGAGCGAGGGAGCGTGCTTGAGAGCCCTCCCCAGTTCAGTCTCGGCGCTGATGCTCTGATGTTCCCCCAAGCACTYGACGGGGCATTAATGAGGGATAAAATATTGAAATGCCTGCCAGCTAGAAAGGCTGAGCTGGAATTGCCATTMTGCTCCGATGGCAGGAGGAGACAAGGGCTCAGCAGAGATGTTGCAAAGCAGTCGGCAACCAGCGTGCGATCTTTGGAGGCTCCTGCGAGAGGGCTGGGATGCAGTGGAAGGGGAACTAATCGCGTTAGCTTATCTCAGCCCAGTAATAAAAATTAATGGCAGCGGAAGCGCTTCCAACAGGACCAGGCAGCTCAAAAGAGCAATTCGTAGAAAYGCTTCAGCAACATGCACCTGAGTAACAGCAGCAAAATGAACGGCCCCGGAGAAAACACCGTGGCAGCTCAGGCCACGAGGGGGAAAGCAGAGCGGGTGCTGCTGGAACAACACTTGCTCTGGAATTGCTGTGGTAACTCCTGGGACCTAAACCCTCCTGTGCTTCTCCCCAGATTGCAGACAGCTCGAGGCAGCGCTTCCATTTTCCAGTTACTTCTCTCCAAGCGCATCCCCAGTCCCCAGAGGTACCCAGCTGGGACTGCTTCTTCAAAACCACGCCAGCACCTTCCACAACCCCTGAGCCCTACCTGACAGCCCTGGTCTACCACAAGGAAGAGGGTTTCCCCACCTCCAGCAGGTATCTGGCAGGAGTATGGAATATGCATTTCCCTCCCCAGCAGCAAGGGCCCTTCCCCAAGCCCAGCAGAAGGATACAGCCAGCTCCGTGCCGACTTCAGTGGTCCAGATACTGTAGAAGGGATTTTTCAGTTGCACTCCCCTGGCAAGGTGAGAGAAAACACGGTGCTGTCACAGAATGCCCAAAGGCTCAGAGAGAAGCACACTTCTACTCTACAGCCTGGAAAGAGCCGGCCAACACTGCTTTCCCCTTCTGGGCTGAGGAGAAGACAAGGTGGGAAGCATTTCTTTTAGACCCTAGGGGACAGGATACGCTGCTCTGACACGCCAGAATACTGCAGAGCGTTCATTAGGACTCTGTTTTCTCGTCATGGGGAAAGACTGCCCCTAATTGGTAGGGCAACAGCTGTCAGCAGAGACACACATCTGTGTGCGTCTGCATGTTTGTGCCTGTGTGCATGATCACCTTGGTCTCTTCAGTTGACTTGGCCCTTTCCAGTGCTGCAAAAATATACCCATGTTCATCAAGCACTTCTCACTGACCCTCAGAAAGACCCGCAGAGGAAAGAGCAAGGACTTGTCACATCTCTGTGCACATCCTTCCACTGGGGAGAAGGAACAAGAAATGTACTGCGGCACATGAGACGCGTTTGCACACCCAGCCGCACAAGTTAAACCATTTACTCCCTCACTCACTGTGGCACCTTGAAACTGTGTCCTCAAAAACAGACAGGGGCCAGGAGATCCCCGGGGGCGGGGGGGGGGGTGGTATAAAGGCTCTGCCCTTCTCCTCCCCACGTGCCACAGTGCATGCAGCAAGGCCCACAAGCGCTCGCCTGGGTTCAGATGCTGAGCCTCCAGYGCGGCAGTACTTCTGCTCCCTGTCGCGGAAGGCGGCCCCCCCCGAGCCTCCTCTGCACGCTGCTAAGGAAAGGCTCGCCTCTCGTGTCGGAGCAGCAAAAGGCAGGGCTTCACCTACCTCTCACACATGTCAAAGATGAAGAGGCAGAAGGAGCCAACAGCTATGGGTCCAACCTGCTTCCAGTACCCAGAGAGATGATTCCGTTCATTCTGATCCTAATCAGAGGGTCAAGAGGTGAGGAGGAGAGCAGGAGAAACCAAGAACAGCAAGTTAGCGTGTAATCATCTGATCTGGAACGAAGCCCCACAACACTGTTTCCAACACAGAGCAAGTAAAGGGAGGTTGCCCAGGTAGTGCTGCAAGTGGGGATGGAAACCACTTTCCATTCTGTGTCATACCTACCATCATGTGCTCTCCGCAGAAGATGATCCAAAACGACAGGAGCATGGCATAGAAAATGCCTTGTCGAATGTCTCCAAACAGTAACATCCAAGTCCAGTCAAATCCAATGGAAAACCACTCCACTGGGATGTTGATGAATGTCATGGAAATTCCCAGAGCAAAGATGACCCTGGAGAAGCAGAAATACCGTCTCGTTCTAGCTTGCAAGGAAGGGATACAGAGCGATAGAGCCAGAGAAGTGCAAGAGCAGTGACCCAAGGAATCAGGCAGTGCTGGATGGGTGGCAGTGGGGGTGTTTCCAGAGCCAGGGGGCAGCACCTCGCTTCCACCAAACCCTTTGGGACTAAGCCCTCGCAGCAACCACAGGCAAATGCAGCCCCRGAGGAAGCAGCCTGGCCCACACCCCCCCTGGGGGAACGGGTCTCTGCTTGGCGAGGCTCGATAGAGGTTGTGATTTTGTCATGAACCTCAGCTAGGGGTTCTTGCATGTGCCCCAAAAGCTACCAAACACAGACTGACCACCCACGTGACTCGGCTTGGAACAGCCTAGCAACTCCAGTCACCCATAGGGATAGAGGGAGTGGCTACCAATCCTGTAGGTTTAAGGGGGAAGAAAAGAAAGGAGATGTCATTGAGCTCTCCTGCTCCCAGGGTGCCCGGGTGAAGGGAGGGGACAGGGAGAAGAGAGACAACTCCTTTCTCCCCATCAGAGGCACTGGAGCAGCAGCCACCTAGGTCAGAGTCTGGGGAGATCAGCACTGGGTCTCTTGCGTCAGGGTCACCTTACCCAAGAGCGCTCACCCCTACTCACTTCTCCAGCAGGACAGGAGCACGTGTCATCAGTGTGATCCGTCTCCAATACCAGACCATGATAATCAAAATGCTGGGGGTGAGGAAAGTTTTCATGGCAAACCACACTTTTGTAAAGCCTCCATTTTGATGGATACCCTAAGGAAAAATGAGGTTGACTGCAACAGCTGTACACATTTTAACACTGTTATTCTTACTTGTGTTTATTCTTACATTGTGCTCTTTCTCCTGTGCTGACGTGAGAGGCAAGTACAGTGCAGCATTTAACATGTAAGCACACGTAGATGCAACCGCTCTTTGAAAGACACTGTTTGTTCAACACAGGAAAGAGCAGCTGCCTACTCAGCACCCAGACCATCCAAGCAGACTTCAAAAGTCCTTAAAACTAAAGCCAAAATGCGCAGCTTTCGTCATGAGGAAGAATGCGGTTTGAGAGAGAGGCACTTCCGACACAGCATGGAAAAACCATACAAAACGGTTCCCAAAAAGTAACAAGACACGCACAAAGCTAAGCCACCACTGCTGGGAAGAGCATCAGCCAAATTAATGTGTTTCTCCAGACACCTGCCCTCCCCACCCCATCTGCGAACGCCACAGCGAGCTGGCTGACAAGTTCTGCTGAAAGAGACAGTGGTAGGAGGCTTTCTAGCCAACAGCACCCGCAATCACTGAATCCCAAGGGAGCGCAGAAAGAGGGATAGCTGACAGCCATTCCAAACACTTGCTTTGAGACAGACAACTCTGTGACAGAGCTAGATGCCCTCCGAACCCTATTACTCCATTTCTCTCACTTCCCACGCTCCTTAGCTCTTTACCATGAGAGGCAGGATTTAATCAGGAGAGCTCTGTGCCCAAGTCAGACCACTGCAAGGAGGGGAGGAAAGAAAGGGAGCCTGCAGAAACATGGGAAGAGCCCAGCTCTGGAGTTAGTGACTGGGGAGCTCAGGAGAGGAGCGCTGCTCAAGGCTCAGGTAGGCAACCAGGGAGGGCTGCTCAGARGAGACCAGTCAAAGAGGAGAACCCCTGGGCAAGAGACAGCACTTGCCTCTCCTGTCAGCCCAGGAGAGCACAGATCAGCACATTTACAGGCAGGAGACACCCGTGAAGAAGTGTAGGACCTTCACTGTGGATCAAACAGGAGGAGAACAAGAAAGGAGCCGCCATAGGCACCAGTTACTCTGCAATGACAGTTCCAGTCCGGAAGCACCTGCTGACTCCAGCACCTCACAGAGTACAGTCATTCCCTAAAGCAAGGCAAGGAACTCCGACAGAGGCAATACAGACACTTACCACGAGGCGAATATCCTTTATTTCCCCAATCCCCACATTAATGCCTTTCCTCTCGTTCACAGGGAGACGAATGTTGATGAGGTAGTACTTGTGAGCCACGCTTCCAATCTCCATGAACGGAAGGAAGTCACAGTCATAGTGACGGCCTTCAGACTCCAGGGTCTAGTGAAAGAGCACAGAGTGGCAATAGTGGTCAGGCTCTTTTATGTAAGAGCACATCCCTCATTGTGCATTCCTGTAAAACCCCAGCTCTGAACATAGCTGGGATTTTATTGCTAATCCCAACCTTTTCCCAAGGCTGGGGAGAGGCTGTGCAAGTCTAGAGATATGCATCAGCAGTTTGGGGACTTATTCCGCAAGCTTTTGATTGTTTTGGGTCATTGCATCAATAGTATTTGACCTCAAGCAGTTTCCTGTTTCAGGTTCTTAAATACACTGAAAGTCACCAAAGCCTTTCAAAAAATGGTAGTCCAGTTTGGGATCCAAACTTCCCCCACAGCAGACACAACTTGAGCCAAAACATGCATGCAACCCCCTCACACACGTGTTTTGGTCTGGAGTTTTTAAAGTCCTTTTCTACCAGCAATATTCCTCCCTGAACCTTGCATCTATTTACTGTGTATGTATGGCTTCATGGAAGAGTACAAGTGTTAGTGGAGGTGTAAGTGGTTTGCTGAAAGGGACTGTGAAATGGGAGAATAAGGCACAGAGCTGAAAACATGGCATGGTGAAGACACCAGATGAATTCAAGCACAGGAATTACAGTCCGCAGCACAAAAACCGATTTATTTGAACAAGATATTCTGTTCTCACTGCTAGTTGTGCTCTTTGCTCCTAAGCTTTATACCTTGAGGCATTAAGCAACTATTTCAAGAAACTCTGGTCCTGCCTCCCCCTTGTTCTTTGACTGTTGCAGTGTCCCTGACGAGTTATTTTCCTTGCCATTCCTAGAGAGCAAGGTTTTGCTGTCATAGAAGCACAAGATGGAGAGGTCCAAGTTTTCTAGAATGGTTTGGGATGTGCAGATCTCAAAGTGCTGGAGTTCTGGCCTGTCCACAACTGCAGAGGACAATTCTGTTTGCACTTGGACCTGTGCATTGATCTCACAGCCTCTTCTTCCTTACAGTCTTGATTCACACCTCTGACTTCAGCCCTTTTCCTTACATCACAAAATAGAATCAACTGCATAAGGAGTTCATCAGGTTTTCAAAGATTTTGAGCCAAAAGAAAGCTGACAAGTTTGAAAGTTTTGGCTGAACAATTCAGTCAGAGCTTCTAGGAACCACCACAAAAAAAAAAAAGAAGAGAACAGCTCCCACCGCGCTCCCACACCTTCCCACTTCCAGCATTATCAGAACACCTTACTTTTGGTGAGCCAAAGGTGCACTTCAGCTTCCTGAGCTCTATTGCATGTGCTATTTCTTCCCAATCATCAAACATGTCATCGCGATACGCTAACGACACATCCAGTGTAATTTCTGCGTTTTCTTCTGCAAGAGTAAGGAAACATCAAGCTTGTTAGGCAGGACAGGAATTGTACAGAACACCGGAAAGGTGGAAGAGCCTCTAAATGCTGAAAGGGCCTATGAAAGAGGCACAAAAGTTACAGTGAGAATGAAATCTTTGCATTCCAAACAATACAGGTTAAACTACCTTTATTCAAAACATTTATTTCCTCTCTAGTAGAGGAGTAAGAGCCTAATTTCTATTGGTCATAAAAACCTGGTATCTTGCTAACTTATGACCTATAGCTTGTGTCATGGTTGTGGTTGAAGACCATTATTTATATAGCATTAGAAGCTATAGTTCACATTGCAACTGTCTAGGTTTCAGTTTTAAGACAGACAATAAACCAAGAAGTAATCCAGCAGACTCTTCACCACAGGTTGGCAGAGGGACTAATAAGACAAACTTTTATTCAGACCTTCTGCAGTTAAGATATGGATATGCAATAGGTCCTTCCTTTTCAGGAAGTAACTATATTGTATCATAAAATATGTTTTAAGTTGACATTGAATTTTTCTGTTTAGCTGGGGAAAAAAAAGAGAAATAAACTATGTAACTGTACATGGTTTGATGAACTGTATAAATGAGAAACTATGTAACTAATGGTAATTTTTGTTCATTAAACATGATAGCAAAAGTCATCTAGCAATGTAACCTTAGATTTCTTCCGGTGGCCAAGTTCACCATCCACACACCTAACAGGAAGAGCACTGTCCTGCAGAACTAAACAAGTTCAGTTCCTGTTCAGCTGAACACCATCTGTTCAACTGAACACCATCAAACAACATTAAAACAAGCCCAACATCTTGAATAAAAAGACATTTGACGAAGATGTAGTTTACAAGAGAGATTTTATGTGAAAGAAAAAGGCTCACAGAGATCTTTTGGGGGTGGTGGGGCATGGAGAAACACTGCTGGGAAAAAGTTAAAATGCATCACTGAAAGTAAAATCACTTCAGAATTATCCATAATGAGGATCCTTAGATAAGCCAGGTTTCCCAGAGTAATAAGAAACACTACAGAGTTCCTTGCAAATAAATAAATAAGCAAGCTTAGCTGTGCTGGTCTTGCTGGGAAAAGGAAAGTCCTACAATTTCAGAGACAACAGTCTCCACATGATGTTTTCTATGTGCAACATCTAACTTAAGTCATTCTACACAAGCTTGTCAGAAGGATTTTATAATCCCCCCCACAAACACAGCCCATGAGCAGCACTGGCTTGTTTCCATCTTTACAGATGCACCAATGTGCACTTAAGTAAACACACATGGAGCATTTATACACCTAGGTAAGGTGACCACACAAGATTTGTCTCAACAGTTTGTTATTCTCCAGGCAAGGAAGAATAAAGCAGAGGGGCAAATTAATAATCAGGAGGGGTAAAATGTAGGATTCCTGCGTTTGAAATGTCTCAATAGGCCAGCAACTCTTTACCAAACTGCAGATGGTGAGGTATGCAACAGGTCACGCGGCAGACCCGAAATACCAGCATTTCTATCAGCAGCTTCAGTTCTTCAGGAGAGTGCTCTTCCTGTTACGTGCAAATAGTCAGCCCGTCCTTTCCTGGACACCTTCAGAGCAGTATATGGGGTGTAACCACTTTCAAACATACTCCTTCTAGGATGTTGCTAAGAGGTCATTGCTGTAAGAAGGAAATGGGGTTAAAACAGACATATTTAGATACCATAATTGAGCAAGTCCACAAAATTGAAAGAGTTACAGTGCAAGTCTGCCAAGCAGCAACACAAACAGTTTAAAAACCTAAAACAAGTCTGTACCAGCTTTACCAGATGCAAAATCCTCCTATTTACCAGGCATCGGTCCAAGGAAAGGCTCTCAAAGAGGAAAACGTTCCGAAAAAAACATGTGCATGCTACAACCTAGCCTGCTTTCATAACTCAGACTCCTCCAGGTAGTTGTAGCCATTGAAAAACTGTTGAACCATTCACTATTTGTTGTGCCAGTGTTGAAATACTGTACTGTTATTGCAAATAGCTCATACTTTGAAGCTCCCTAGAAGCAAGATGCGGCATGCTTGTGAACTCAGTACATCAGAAGTTCCTCTGTGGTAAGTCCCATCCCCCGTCTCCCCCCGTCCCCAAATTCCATCTAGTCTGCATCATTAGAAAGTAAGACACCATATGTACTATATCACTAAAGATATATATTCGGACTTTCAGCATGTTTACTGGAGCAGACCAAGTGGAATGCCTACAAAATAGTCAATGGCCGTAGCTTTTTACCGTGAACTTTGTGTGAAAAACAGCTACCTGCTTTCACAGCAAAATTCTACACATGGGAATAGACTGCAAAGAAAATCAGTATCTGACCCACTTAATGATTTTGAAGTTTGGCACACAGTGCTTCATTACTCCGAAAAAAAATCTGGTCTTCATAATTCTGAAGGGAAAATGTTTAATGTCTACAAGTAAGCATGACTCTTTGAAGCACTACGTGTCCCATATATTTGTCATCTTTTTCAGTTATATTTTTGTTGGGAATATGTGGTGGCACACTCATCCAAAATGATGAGAAGGGGTGTGGATGGTCTCTGCGGTTTAGACTTGCTATTTATACAGTGTTTGGAGGTGGTTCTGTTATGCTTTAATGTGGATGCAACACGATTTTTCAGAGCTTTTTTTTGTATACACATATGATCTATACTATCCAGATTGACAGCAAATTCTTTTCTGCAGCAGCCATTAGTTATGGAAAATTCATGTTTCATGGAAACCTCTCAGATCCACTATGGAGAAGACCAGCAAAAATGAATAAATGGGAACATAAGGTTAAACTTGGCCCCATTAAAGGGAACTAAAAACTTTATTTCAGAAGCTGTAAAACCAGCTAGAATGTTTGGGATTAAATCCAACAGAAACAGCTTTTATTATTTCATCTTTGTACTCCAAATGTTGCTGCTGCAATTGCATATGAAAACCATAAGGCAAAAGACATACTCGCGTACCTTTCCAAGCCAATGAAAGTGTAAATTAGAATCTCCCTCTGAATTTCCATTAATGCCTATACTGGAATACCATCTCCCCTTAGAAGAGAATTTTTTACAGTGACCCAAGCCTGCCAACAGAAAACAGAAAAGAATAAGTATTTCAGCACCGCAGACTGATACCCCTACACCAGGGCACTCAGTGCCTCTTTCGGTAGCAGTTCCCAGTGTTTGAGGGGAACAAACAAGGACGATGACATACTATTTGGCAGACAACTACATCTTCAGGAGATGGGTGACTTATTCGCWCATGTTAAGATGACATGTCTTAATGATATTAAGACATAATATAGTGGACAGACAATGAGGGGAAGCTCTTCAGGCACAGCATTACTGCTCCCGAAGTCCTTTGAATACTCCTGGCACCCATGGGCCTGTGCATGCACATATACCTGCAGGGAAGAGGGAGGGCAGCAGGGGAGCTGAGCTGACGTTCCACCATACTTGGCTCAGCAAAAGGAAAGGTGTTTTAAGACAGTGTCATTTACCATCAAGATAGGGGATGAAAGGAGGGAGCAGGAGGCTGGAGAAGAGACTTTACCAGCTTCTTTTCAGAAAGAAACAGAGTTATGCCTCGGGAACCAGGCACTTTAGAAGAATAAAGATCAACAGTATGGGATGTAAAAAACAAAATAAGCGCAAGCTATGCAAAAGCAATTTTCTTATGGGTATAAAGTCACGGCCTATGAGAAAACTAAAGCCACGCAACAGAGTGCAGAGCACGCCACTAACCAAGTCCGGGGCCCTTTCCCGTCCTGCAGAGCACCGCCTTTTTTCTGCTTGGCATCATCTTCTCTACTTCCCCTTCAGAGGAATGCATGGTATTTTTGGAACAGAAATTATTACCGCAGTCAAATCCTAACAAGACTTCAGGTAGATGGTACCATCTAAAGACAGTGAAGAAGGAAACAACTTTCTAGTTTTCTTTGTGGAAAGAAAGAGAGGATAAATACAGAAAAGCAATGGCAGAGGACAGAGTATTTTATATATTCAAGGTTGAGCCACAACAGATAGGGGGGAGGCAGCAGGGAGAAGAGTACGAAAACAGGCAAGGAAGGAACAGAAAGAGCTATATACCTATACTCAGCTCAGGGAAAGTAAATATTCAGTTCCTCCATGTATGGTAATTAAGATTCTCCAGAACTTCTCAACAGCAAAAAGTAGAAATAGGTAGACAGAAATCTCCATCTTATTCAGTATTAAAAAGATGAAATGGTCCTTGCTGGGAAACACCTTCTCTCAAAGGCTGGGGCAGAGCACCTCCTCAAGGCATGATCAAGATGAATCTTACAAAGAGTCACTGGCACTGAAAAACTTTTTGCCATTCGATCATAATTACTGAGATGTTCAATACAGCAGTGTAAATAAAGTCTAGGCAATTTGGAGCCTGGAAATGCAAAAAAAAAAATGCAAAAAAAAAAATCAGTATCCAGGATCTTTTCCATGATTCACTTTAAAGTGTGATATTAGCACACAATGTCTTCACTCACATTACAATAGTCTAAAAACAGAGAAGCTGTTTAGGAAGATGGCTCTGTGCCAGCTGCACACTAATACAGCTATCTGAAGAGAAGTCTATGCAAGCAAACAGGAAAAAAAATATTAGGATTATGCTTTTGTACTTTACTAGCCCCTAAAATTACAAAACCTACCACAGAGACAAATTTGTATGAATTTGAACAGGAATATATAATGCTCAGCCATACAATTGTACACAACTTCTTTTGAACAGCAAACTGAAGTCATTCTCACTTATTAACATTTTAAATTTGCTAGAAATAAAAAGAGAAGAAATGCTTTTTCGGAATGAATAACTTTAAAGACCTGTCCACATTGTTTTGCCATCCCATAAATGAAGGCATCGTTACTGAACGTCTAATATGGTGCAACTGTCATTTTGTACTTGTAAGGGACATTTATAGATGTCAAATCAATGTTAAGCTTTTTTTTTTTTTTTTTTTTTTTTTTTTTAAATTCTTCTACAAGGTGAAACTCTGGGATGAAGGTCAAGAGATTCGACTTTGTGGACTTCTGCGAGTCTGTGACAGCCAGCGATCAAGCAGACTCCAGGTTCCCTGCTCTAACTACGAATGAATACAAATGAATTAGTTCTTGGCACGCAGAAGGTTATACTGTGAAGCAGCTTGGAGAGAAGGACTAATGTTCCCYGTTATAAACACTAACGCTTGCCAAATGCAAAGGGCCTAGACCCATGGCAGCACACACACAAATCCCCAAACCCCACAACTTCCAGTCCCAGAGCACACTGTCCCCCCTTCTACAAAGCGTTCTGTGTATGAACAGTGCCAACAACTAACAACCAAGGCAAGGCAGGAATGAGTTTTTGAAGTGAAATTGAAGTATCTAAAGGGATGAAAACAAACAGATTAATGCAACCTGTAAAAGAAAGGGAATATAAGCAATTCCTAAAAGCCTACAAAACCAGGAATACTGCCTGTGGACAGCAACATTGCTGCTTTGTTCCAAGCAGCAGCAAACACAGGAATGAAAGACAGGAAGACTGCAATTAATAGCGAGAGTTTAGCCAAACATGTACTGCATGAAATGAGGGACAGTACTCTGAGGACAGGTGCTATTTTGGAGAATGGGCTTTGATGAGCTAAATGGCCTTTATCCCTTCCCTAGAAGGGCCCAGTGTTCCTCAAATTCAATGACAGGAATAAGATCTAATTGCACAGTAACAGAGTAACACTTAAAGTTTCTAAAGAAGCCTTTTGTGCTAGCTCTACACAAGAGATTTCTTATGGTCAGAAACCAGATTATCGCCGCTGCTCCTCCAACTAATTCTACTTCACTTCCAAGGCTGCTGCCAGCCAGCTAAATGTCAGATTACTGCACACAGACATTCCCTCGCAGAGCTGCATCCATCGCCCTGGTGACTAAGCTCTTTCAACAGCTGTGTTATTGCTGGAGAGTGGCCAGTGTTGTTCCTACAGAGCATTTGTTTCATGAAGTCCGTGTGAATGAGACATTCTGCACCGAGGCGAGCGCAGGGTCCTGCCTGCAGATGTTATCTTCCTCGCGGACTGTGCAAAGTTTTACTGGAGCTTTCGTTATCGAGGTACAGAAAGTTTTACGACAACTTCATCTAGTTTCTCTTTCCACCTTCTTTCCCTGTTCTGGAAGGCATCTATTTTCAGTAACTGAATGCACAATGAAGGACAAAAACAGCTTAGACACAAAAATTGTCTTTTCTTCAGAGAAAATGTCTGAATGTATTGCAGCTTTCCATGAGAGATAAACATAAGGCAAATAGTTTAGCTTGTAAATATCTGAGTTCTTGGAGTCCAGAACAGCTTTCTAGAAGTGAACACACTAATGCCTCGTTTCTCTCCGGAAGGGTATCAACACCACGCAGCGTTCCTGGTGGCATGCTCCAGGCGGCCCAGAGCCRGCCGCTGTGCAGGCTGATGGATTGCTCTCCGATGCCATCGGGGGCACTCTGCCAGGTCTGACATTTCCTTCTGCCACAGAAAAATCCTTGCTCACTTGATGACCAAGCCTGCAGTCAGAGGGCTGACACACATGCCCGATTTCTGGCGTTCTGCGCACCCAGTGATGCGTCATAAGCAAGCAGAGCAGCCCTAATTAACCTGCGGTACAGCTGGGACTTAGCCTCCTGTTAGCCTTGCCCTGCGGCCAGAGAGACAAACTTTAGAGCTGGCAGCGGYGAGAGGAAGAGCCCGCGTCACGCGCGTGAGTCACCGCGGTGGCCTCCTCTCCGGCCGCAGAGCCCCCCAGGAGCGCACGGGAATGCTCCGAGTCCGGTGCTTGTGAACAGCTACCTTGTCCTTCAGCGTCGTCCGACCACTTCTGCGCGGCGTCCGCAGCCGCCGGAGGCAGGGATGTTCCTCGGGCAAACGGGGCAGTTGGTTTCTTCGCTTGGATAAAACATTGCCAGTTACTACATGGCGCTGCTTCCCTGGACGATCCGAGGCGACTTCAGAACGGTTATTATAACGGCGACTGACAACGTCTGTAACAACTGTGAAGCCTTCCAGAACTCTGCTGGTTTGGCACTAACCCCTATTGGCATTAACTACAGCAGGATAATCGACATGTCCGAGGTCTTAAATTAAGGCTTAAGAGAGAAGCAGCTTAAAAGTGTGAAATAAACTTATTTCTGTTCTTTAAATTGACAGTTTAATGTTACTATTTTGAAAAGTTGATTCCAATTGTCTGATAAATAGAGCTCGTAAAACTCTGCAAAGTTACCAGAAAAGCACAGATAGTTAATAACTTTGGGTTAACAATCTTTTTGGTTAACTTTGTTTTATTATCCGTTTTTAACACAGTCTAGGAAGCAAGAAATGTGTTATTCACTCGTTTCTTAGATAGCTTTTACACTTAATTTAAATCTGACTTCAGCTTGGCACAAAGTGTAGAAAAACAGCAGTTTAAAGCTTTTTGCAGTCAATGAAAGAAATCCTTCAAGATGTGCCAAAGAAGCTTACACAATAAGAAGTATTAATAGGTCTTGTCTCAAAATGCTTCTTATAAACAAAGAACACCAGTAGCTATTGAACTGATAATGACCAGAAACAAAATCTTCCCAAACTACAGAAGCAGTGCATCTCATCTCCAAATACTTGGTTTTATTAACCAGAGGGTGGCAAAAGACAGTTTTTTCCTGCTTTTAAATCTCAAAAAGAAATCCCAGCTTTGAAGGAATTGGTCATTGAACTGCACAAATAACGATGAGAGGGTTCTCTCTGCGCTTACAGGAGAAAATACTGTCAAAAGTTTGCTTGGCATTTTAACAGACTGGTTCCAGGTGTTCAGCCAGTGACTTATTCCAGCTCACTGGTTTGATTTTAAAAGCATCAGAAGGAAGAGTTATTTTACTAAACACAATAATCTTTTAAAGTCTAAAAAGCTGAGGCCCTAATAAAACTATGAAGTATAATTCCCTTCATATTTTAGAAGTAAATATAGTTAAAAATACATATGCCAATTCTATAAAAATCACATTTTTCAACTTATCTTAATGCTGTTGTATTACATAGCTGGGAAGAAACAGGCCCACATTGATCAGACAAGGCAAAGAAGTGCGATTTCAGGAAAACTTAAACAGATCCAAGCTGACCTTGCTACAGTCCCCACAGTGCATACGCCCAGCTCCCCTGCTTGTATCGTCGCCCCGCCACGGAGCTCGTCCAGATCCTCAACAAAGCAGGTAGTTTCAAAAACTCATTTGCTCCCTGAACCAATCCACCACATGATCACATGAACACTAGTCCCAGGCCCAAGAAGAGGGAGACGGTGCAGCCAGAGAAAGAGCTAGAGAAGCCCCAGTTGAGACCAGGTAAAACTATCAAGAACTATAACCCAACTATGAATGAATAATTTATTTTTCAAAGAAAGGGAGTTTTCCATAACTTTTTTTAAAAAAAAATGCAATCACACCTACGATTGTTCTTTTGGTAAGAGGCTGATTAGTCTGACATTGTTTTGCAGATTTGTCTTGCAGGGGGTTTTTTTCCTCTCCATATTTTATCTTCTTCCAGGTACTGCCTAAGGGTGAATCCCAGTAAGACAAAGGGAAATTAGACAGATCACAGTCAGCACGAAATAAGTGACACAAAGCAACTTACTTAGGTCGTTGTCCATCTTGAATGCAATGTCCAGCTGCATGATGAAAAGCATGAACTGGAACCAGGGGCTCATCTCCTTGTTAGGAAGAGGAATGTGAACAGCAAACACGATATCATTGGCCTCTATCTGCCTGCTCACCGCTTCGTCGAAGTCTTTGATCTTCTCACAGTAGTTAGGTCCCCAGGGCGTTAGCCACTTGGTTTTGTGGTGGTTTTTTCTTACATCAATGCACTTCACTGACGTGTAAGCAACAGCTGTAGTGGGACTGGGAGCTGAAAATGAAAGAGAACTTTTTTTTTTTTTTTTTTTTAAATCTTTGAGTATCTTATACAACAGTTTCCCCACCAAGATATGCAGCTCCCCATTCAGTTATTTGGAAGCAATCTAAAATAAACATGTCAAATGATTTTTCCCTCACAGCTCCTTCATCTTGCAGTTAAATATCTAAGTTTATTTTGTCTACAGACGTATTACTGACTTTGCAGTGGGATCAAATTAAGATTAGCTGAAACAGTGTGAATGCATTGATTCAGTCTCAGATACTCAGTTATACCAAAATTATAGTGAAAATTATTGACATTTTTCCTGTGTATATAGCCTTCCAGCTTACTCACTCAAGCAAGTCCCCATGTAAAGCGCGTACCCACATCACTAACTCAGATAGATRAGCTAATCCTAATGCTGGAAATTCTGCGGAGCAGGGAAAGGCTAACTCCAGTGATTTGAACTAAGCATGGGTTGGGCCAACTACTTGGGCAAGAAGGTTTTTCTCACTGCTGAATCATACAAGTCTTTTTAAAGCAGGCTGAAAGTCCAAAGCTACCATACCTTCTGGAAAGCACCAAGGAAACAAAAAGCCCCCAGAACTGAGTATTGCTGCCGCCTTTTTTAAACTCATTTTCATGCCCACAAGTGATCTGGTTTGGCGGGTGCAAAGCAAAAAGGTTGGGCCCTCTCTGTGCAATAACTGTAACCAGCTACGATTACCTCCGTGCCACCTTTCACAGGACAACACAAGCCTCTCCACAGGGCTCATTAGCCTCAGCTCAGTGTGGCACTAACACAGTTTCCATGTCAGGGCTGGCTTAAATCTGGCTTACAGAGTCCATGCTGAGCGAGTTCCCATCTGCCTGCCAAATCCCACCACGGCGTTATCACAGACAGGCACAGCCACCACATGCCTAAGGTATCCACTGTACAGAGCCCTGCTCTCCTCAGAGAGAGAGGTTTGGATCCCAGCATAGTTCATATTATTCAGGTAAGCAAAACATCTTCCGAAAACCAAGCTAAATGCAAAGAAATGCCTACTGGATGAGGTTATCACCCACTGGCACCATCTCCAATGGGCAGTTTCCCTGCAATTTTGCCTGTGTTGCTAGAGGGAGCAGGGGCCAACCAGTGCCATTTTGAACAACGACAAGCATTTTGCCACTTCTCTTATCCTACTCCTAACCGTGCAGGTCCTAACCTACGTCGCACAACTGCAGAGAGCACTAACATAAGGGGTGCAGATTAATCTAAATCCTTGGCTGGGGGACATAGCAGGAACACTTTGCATCTAACCCATCCCAGTGCCACCACCAACACCTCCTGTCTGCAAACTATTTTTCAGAGCTCTCCCTCCCAGGCATCTTACTGTGTGCGTCTTGTGCCAGCTACAGTCTTATGTCTCAGCCCCATAAGAATTTCCCTATGGGAAAACATCAGGAAAGTTGACCACCTTTGCAATACTCCAAAGTTCTTTGCTCATCCACTTCTGTTATTTGAASAGAAGAATCCTGCATTAAGGCATTTGTTCTTTTGCTCCAAGTCAGCTGTGAACTAATGACTGTGTTAAAAACAAAGATTTGTATCCCCTTTTCCCTAGCCACAATCTTTTAAGCTCTCAGGAGAAGAGAAGCTGGATAGACACCTTAACTCTGAAAAATTAGCTGGCAAAAATTTACATTACACCTTCTCAAAAATCTCCCCTGCCCCCCTCACCACAGCCATCAGGCTCCTTAACAGGTTTCACATCTGTGCACAAGATACCTGTTTTCATTTTATCAGGATAATATATAATATCCTAAATCAGAGAATTAAAGCTACGGAGGATTATACTGCTTTGGCTTTGTATCAGTGAGGAAACAGTCAAAAACTCCTAAGTAAAAATAGGGATGTTAGCAGAAAGAAATGCATTCAGCCCTGAGCCAGTCTTTCAGTRCTGAACTTCAGCATGAAATAGAACACCTGCAAGTCTTTCCAAGAGAAAGGAAAAGCTTTTAAAAACTCAAATATGTTTTCTAACATAGCTCTGTCATGCCAAGAATTCTTATGAAAACAGTTCTGCCCTGTTTCTAATATCATCTGGGAAATAAATATTTTAATAGTACACATATGTATCGCCAAACTCAGAAAAGACGAGCAGAGCTGGAGTTAGCTCAGCTCTAGATCTGGCCACCACAGTTTTTAGGGGCTTCTACATAMGCAAAGTCAAGTGACCAGACGTTCAGTAACAATTCTCCTGTCCCTTATGGATCTATTCTTTTTTTGTCAGAAGTATTATTTTTCACAACAGTCAGCTCAACATATTTTAATGTCTAATGGATTTAATGTCTAATTTTAATGTCCAATACATTTTACTGCAATTAAAATAGAACTGTCCCATTTTCTGGAATATCGTCAGTAAGCTACCATTAGACACGCTGCAATGAATTTCTTCCAGCTCCCCAGGTTCTGGGAATCAGAAGGAGCAGGTTAAGCCTTTGTTTTAAGCTGTTAAAGCCTTYATTTTTTATTTTTGTTTGCACTTGCATTTGAAGAGTTTAAAGTCATGTAAGGCAAGTTTTATGTGAAATTACAGTTATTAAAAAACAAAGAGTCCTATCTTTTGTATGTGAGTGTGAAAATATGGTTGCTGCCACTCAAAATAATCTAATTCAATCTCATAACTCAAAATGCTCTAATTCAAATGATAGACATTTAAATATTTCCACACTACCCACTAACGCAGAAGTGGGATATAGAGTAGCAGAAGACTGACTCCGACTGTCAGAAYCGGCACAGGAGGGAAAGCCCGGGTGGCCGCGCGCAGTTCGAAGGGAGCGGGCCAGGCTCCAGGCTCCTACACCAGTCTATTTTCACGTTGTCACCACCATCGTTCTGACAGACGGCCAGAGACTTTCTGAACAGATCACAGCCCACCAAAAAACACCGGCAGCAAGTAATTATACCCCACGTACAAAATTCAACAATTCCAATGAGGAAAACAAAACAAAACAGCCCCCGCCCCCAGCCCGGCACTGGCAGCGTCCAGCTCGAGGCCAGCTCATGGTTTGTGGCCCCCCGCGACACGCAGCCGTCTCGGCCGGGGACGTCCACGCACRCTACGCCCAAGTGATTCAGCCCGTCTCCCTGGTAGTCTGGCCGCAGCGTCACGACAGCGCGGCTGTGTTCCTCCGCAGGATCCCGGCCGGGGCTCTGCGGAGCGTCCCACCGCTCTCTGCTAACACGCACCTCCGCGGGCACGTTTCAGACGGGTGCGCGAGAGACCAGGCACCAGGCAAGTCACGAGAAAGTTGTTAAAAAGCAGTTTGCTTATAGACTTTTTTTTTTTTTAATATAATTTGATGATAGCACTAGTTTTCTTCTGGCTGAAAAGCAGCAGTTACGAAGCTGTCAAGGAAGGGCTACTAAAAGGAAGCTAATCTGCTCGAGGAGGAGTCCTCCCAGACTCCTCATACCTGCTCTTGACAGCCACCCACCACCTCAGCGTATCACAGATACGTAGCACTGCTGCACTTCAACCGTCCACGGCATCCAGCAGTCCCTGGGGAACCAGGGAAAGCTCATTTAGTCCAGCAGCTCCAGAAAACTACAAGTTATCGACAAACCAAAAGGAAACTGAGCAAAATCAAGCATTCAAAACCAAAACAAACCAGAAATCTGACAGCACGCCCATGATCACAGAATGCTTTGATGGATTGGAAGTGCATTAAAGCACCACAAAGTCATACAGTACGACATTCCTGTATGGTGGCATGATGCAGCATCCAGCAACCAAGACTAAAACTGCAGCTATACGGGAATATTTTGGATATTGCCAAGAAATAAGCTAGACATTCTAGACAAGCTCTTGGAGCTTTTTAACTTTTAAATTGCACAAAGATCTTTCAAAATAGGCATTTCTGATTTAACATTAGTTTTCTCTGTAGAAATAATAATGTCTCTTGCTTTGATGCAACTCATTAAAGCCATAAATATATGTTTTCATCACTGACTGATTATGATTTTAAATACTTGGCATGCTAACTCAAGCATTCCCTCTGCCAAAGTTACAGCCTTGAGGAGTAAGAGACAATTACTATATATATTTCTTGTCAGGAACTGCACACCAAACAAACGTCGGCACTTGGCTTACATTACTTGTTTGGCTTCATTCCCATTAAATTCGACTGAGTGTTGAACCAAGTGGAAAAAAAATGCTTTGTGAAACTGCAGCCAAGTCAACTAACAGTATTACAAAGTGCTATGCAAAACAAAGCTAGCATCAAGGGATTTCAGCTGAAGAGTGGTGCCAAGCAGGCTGCTTTCAACCCTGCAGTCTGTGGGCTGGTATATCATGTCATATGTAAAACTGAACCATTTATGTCAGCCTGTAAATAATTAAACAGCATTTTTTGCATAACACAGTGGAGAAGTCACAGCCCATGTTCTAAATCTGCTTGCTGTGATGAGAAATAAGGCAGCAGTCATGGTTTAGATTGCTTAGCAGAAGCAACCAAGTAGGGCTTTTATCAGGCAGTGTTTCACAGAAACTTTTCACAAACCTAGCTTTCCACTAGGCRATTTAAACAGAAAATACTTCTCCAACACCTTGTTTAGCATCACCAGACCGAGCTGTGGTGGGAGCCCTTTTATGAAGGTTCTCTGGCTCCAACGAACGCAAATAGACCTTGTGCTGAGGCCACTTGCTCCAAGTTGTTTAACCACTGTAGCCCTGAATGCGRAAACTGTAGCCAGAGAGCTGTAGACACAAGGGTTTCAGAGCTGCTAACACTGCTGGTGGATACGGCCTGCCCCCCGCAAAGCAAAAAAAGCTTCCTACAGACAAGTTTAGAGATACAATTATTCACCGAAAATGCTTCTGGAGCGACAGGCACGATCTCCAAGGACTGATATGCCTGCACTAGYGGGGAAGGAGGCAGGCCGGGGAGAGGAAGGGGAGCATCACCTCCAAGGCCCTCCTTAGCACTGATGGGAAAAATGAGTACTACGTCTTTCTTAAAAAGACCAGGCAAGCACACACATGAAGACAAAACCAAGATAGTCTCAGCAGCCCGTCTTTTGTAGCTCACTGCTTTTCATACTAGTTTGGGTAAGTTTGGGCAAGTATCATTGACCATCTTCAAAGCTTGTCTGCATATACATTATAAACACATTTGTCTTAAAGGTATGCAGTGACTGGCTAAAACAGTCTGGCCATGTGTTTCTGAGGAACTAGAAGACAGTCTGTTTCATCTCTCCAGGAAGATACTTCAGAGATGTCTTGCTCACTACAAAAGCCCCAAGGATATCACAAATTACACAGGGTTAGCCAGACTGGGCTATTTCCTGCCAAAGAACCACAGCTCCTTTTGATATTTTTAGTCCTTTAACACCAAGTAGATCCAGATATCTTCATCAATATGTCCAGCATTTCCTGGGTAGGATTTTTGATGAACTTTAAAAGCCAAGTTTTATTTAAGCTAATGCCTCACATATAGCTACAGATTGAAGTAATTCTTGCATATAATTTCCAGTGAGACTTGTCTCACTTTTCACATTCAAAATACTCTTTAGCCATTGGCTCAAGCAAATATCCAAGCTATAGCTTTACTTGAGCTACATCCACAGAAGATAGCAGCACTTAAAAGGAACAGAGGCATTTAGTGTTGGACTGCAGGGGGGAGAGCATGGGACATCAAAATTTGAATTATTTTCAGCTTTGAATGAGCTGAAACTACTTGGTTTCATGTTGAATTGGTGACTGTGTTCCACCTGAAACTAAGAGACAGGATAGTCTGATAGGAGATCAGACCAGATTGCTTAGGGCATTATCCCATCACATCTTGAAACTGATGTACYGCTCCTGGGATGCAGGTATGTTGTTGATCTTGTTGATCCCTCTTCCCCATTTTTAGCACTCTACACACAAGTTAAACATTAAGTCGCTGTATAGCGGTTGTAGTTGAGTTTAGATGAGATASAGATTACTGTCAGCTGGATAATGCACATGTACCAAAGTCACAATGAGTATATATTCCAGTTCTTTGGACTTCTGGTCCCTACTTGCTTCGCTCCATCTTCTGAACGCCCAGAACCCTTGCCCCATCTCAAGTGGTCACATTTCATTCCTCACAACACGTCATGCTGTTTCTATAACCAAAGTCTTACCGTGCTGCGTAATCTTAGATCAGACTGAAACAGACATTGAAAAACTATGCTCTCCTCTGCAAGGGTGAGGCTTGCCTATGCCAAGAAGCAATTGCATCTGGTATCCACCTAGCTGGCAGTGGCACTGAGAGCGTCTGCTAGGGAGAGCTCAGTAAGGCTCAGCATGGCCTCCAGCACAACTCACTTTTCAACTCAGAAAAGTTACAGCTGTTTTTTCCTGCAGCTCCCAGTTCTCCCATGTGCTGTGTCCCAGATCTTGGCTCTTTACCCGCTTTCACACAGATGTTTCTACTCTTCTCCATTCAACTTCCTCCCTTCTACTGGGTGCATTTACAGTCACCTCCAGGCTGCCCCTACAGAAAGCTTGAGAACTCAGACTTTGATTGGGGCAGAACACAAAACCAGAGAGTAAACAACAGTAAAGAAAGGAGGCTTTTTGATGGCAATAAACCTGTAATGAATCTTCAAGTGCGGGAGAAACAACATTTCACCTTCAAATTTCTAAAAGAAAAACCGAAGTTAAGACTATTAGGTCTTTAAGAGGGAGAGCACAAAATAAAGGATGAACATTAGGATTATTTCTACTGCAAAGCATGTTAGTGATTGTCTCACTTCCTGTGACATACTGAGAGAGAATGAATTAAACAGAAAACTCTTGTTCAGACAACCTCCAAAACCACTGTAGCCCATGACCTACCCTGCAAGGGAAATTAAGGTCAGAAAAAAAGCTTGAAACAGGATCACATCTTTCTCAAGTTCAGTAGTCCTCAGATTACTTTTTACAGCCTAGAGCTGCAGATTTTTTTTTTTTGGTCTGGCCAGAATACCAGGTAGTACTGGGAGTGTACCTCAAACACAATTTATAAATACAAACAAASAATTTGTCTTCTTTTCATACCTGGACCCAAATCACAAAGATGCTAGCAAATAACACCGATCAGCCACATAACTCATTTTTTTTAAATCTGGAAGTCCCCAACTCAAACCTTCATGCAGGTTAAGATGATAATCATTTAACGCATCTCTAGTACAGCAAAAAGTACCTTTTGTTTTATTTTTTTAACTAAACCATCCTAAAAGCAATCTATCTTCATTAAATAYAGGCATCCATCTCCCCTTTTTCAAAGAAAAGCAGAAAACAAGATACCCACTGTAAAGGGACTCACCTCAAGAACTGTTCATCAAAGAGGAAAAAAAAAGTTTCACCTTATTTAGACTAAACTTTTTAGGTTAAAAAAAAAAGATTTACTATGGAATAAGAGAGCTCAATTATTTGGTGCATTTTACAGTATTATTTATAAACTTCTATAAAAGAGTCACCATTACCCAATATAACTATTCAGATTTAAGATCCACTTAATTTACTAAACTGCTATAATAAACCCTCAAGTAATTCCTTTCTTCTCCCCTATTCTGTATTCCTGTAAACAAGACATTCAGCCCAATTATAACATCCACTCTTCTACTACAAGAATATTTACCTCTATGATATATATTTTTGTGCCTTCTCATCTAGAACACCTACAGCATTTCAAATTAACTACTGACCCTTGCTCTCACACTATAAACAAGCCCTTTAGAAAAATCTCAGTTGTATTGTGTCTACATTGATTAAAGCTTGAATCCTAGTGACCTCATGTGGTGTTAACTTCTCCCATGCACCAAGAGCATTCTGCTTTTCTACTCAATTACCCCCTTCTGTGCAGGGCCATCACTACCCAATGAGCACATACAATGGACTTCCGCTTCATTACACTAACCAACAGCAGGATAGGAATAAACAAGCTAATTTATCATCGGACAGACCAAGGTTTTCCAATTAGAACAGTGAGAACCTGAATAACGTACTATACATACATATTTACTGCAACATGAAAGTTATGATCTCTTCTACCTCCGTTTTTCCTTACCTTGATGCTGCAGTTTAACGTAATGTTCATGACAGTGACCACTAATGCAATCTTTAAATTATTATTTTTTATTTTTAGTTACTGTTTCAGAAGCCCGTGTGAAAGTCTTTTTCTGAACACTAACAGCAGCCTTTATATAATTTTTTTTGAGCAGGGGGTTGGACTAGRTGATCTCCAGAGGTCCCTTCCAACCTCAACCATTCTGTGAAATAATAGCCACACTCTGCTGAAAGCCCACTCCCCTTGTGAAAGGTATTCCTTTTCTATATTATCATTTGGCTTCAAGCTTCATCAAGATCACAGCCCTGTCTCGCCAAAGATTGCATAAAACGTAGCAGGACTCCAGCCCTGGTTAAGCAATCAGATCCATGAGATAAGAGAAGGAGAAAAAGGCAGAGGTTTACCACAGGGCTCACAACTGCATCGCGAGTCAGAAGCAGAGCCATAAACACCTAAAAAAATCCAAGCAGTCCCAAGTTCTGGTACAGTGCCTTACCCATCTAGCTTCGTTGCACAGAAAATGTATCCTGCAATGTTTTATTGCCTTTTATTCTGCTTTTACTGAAATTGTAATTAAATTTCTTTCAAAGAAAGCACAAGTAAGGCTTGTAATTGGAAAAGCATTTTTCCTCCTTGTAAAGAAGGCACTATTTTCATAAAATGGGCACCATTTCATCAATATTTACAACGGGATTTCACAGACCTATTACTGTGGCTGAACACTCTTGTTTCCCTCTTTTCCAGTAGATTTCCCATTACTACATGTTTCTCAATCTTTCTGGTCTCAGACCATAAAAATGAATCCGTCAAAACAAAGCAGACCCGACCCCCCCACACACACACTTGCCTTCTACTTTCGAGGCAGAGAACAGACGAGGACTTGTTGTGCGCATACCCCGTTCTGCAACGGGGCCAGCTTAGGCGCTACTTATTTTTCCCTCCTCCTTTGCACAGTGGTAGGATTCCTGACCCAGTTCACTGTATGGCTCAATGAAAGATAAAACCAGGTGGCATAAACAGCAGTTCACGCTTCTGCCAAACTAAAAACTATGGTCTGAATGTGCAGAGGTGGGAATGAGCGGCCAGGATTCGGAGATCACTAAACCAGTGCTACCGCCAACAGAACAGTCTTACTGTTGATTTTTATGAATTACTATGCTTTTTTTATTATTTTCTATAACCAAGCAATATCTAGAGAAAAATAAATAAAAATAAAAACACCCACTTTTTTTTTTTWATTTGCTCTTGAATGGTACATTATGCAACTTTGAAAGAAGTTGTCCAGAAGTTGTCTGTGCAGCCCAGCCACTTTAAAGCAACACAGACTGAAGATTTTCTTTCATAAGAAAATTCTCAAAGAGCCACAGTAGTAGCTATGCCAAGCACCTTTAAAAATGAAAGTGCAGTTGGGATCCCTGCTGTGGAAACAGAGAAGTCAAAGAACCTTGTAAAGCGGCTGACACAGAACACACATCAAAGTGCTTCTGGGGAATGATCTTGTTTTCACAGATAAGGGATTATTCCCATCAGCCACAGGCAAGACTCAAAGCAAGAAAATCTTTCGAGGCAGTAGAGTACAAGCATACGTGTCAGGAGAACTAAATGAATGACCTCCATGATACATACATGTACCCAGTAGCAGGGACAAACATACATGAAGCAAGCACTAGCAGCACGAGTTCCATAAATGCAAAAATATACATTAAAGAGATTTTACTTAAAAGAAAAGAAGAAGGTAAAACTGATTTACTAATTGCCACAAAGACATTTTGATCTTCTTCCAAGTCTTCCCTTGTCAATTTGCAACTCAGATCAAATGCATTTCCTGCTACATCCAGCCAAGATATTAAATCCCTGGAAACAGAGGTCTAAAATAGCAATGGTGACCCAACATCATCCAGTGCTGCTTTTAGAGAGAAGCTTTTCTTTTGAGTGACAGTCTGAAATTCTACAAGTTGCGCACTACAGATAACAAGATACTTTGAAACTGCCAATACTCAAATATGTAAAGAATTTCATCTGCATTTGAATACAAGGGATTAGATCCTCTTAGAGTGAATATATTAGCCTATGTATTTCACACATGCCAGAGCTAGCGCTAAGGAAATCCTGGAGCGGATGTATTATACCTTTGCTCTTCAAAGGGATTCTAAGGCTAACATGAAAGAGTTATAACTTGACTTCAAAGACTATAAATGTTATTTACTAAAGAAAGGACTTCCTGTTTAAATCTTTATCTCATGCAAAGAGTAGAGAGACAACACGACCACTGCTTGATCAGTGTTCAGATCAAGTTTAGAAAACAAATCTAGTTAGTTGTATAACAAAAAGGAAAAGCACTGCACAAGCAATTTTTACTTTATCCAAACTATGAAGCACAAGATTTCCCTGATGTAGCTCTCCCAAGCTAACTGTACTTTGAAAGTGATGCAACTGCAAGAAGAGCAAAAATATTACCTCATAGGATTTACAGTCTTTACTGCCTGTTCCTCAAACACCCAAGCACAGAAGCTTCTGTCTGGGAACTGTCAATTTCTGGCACATTTGCCCATTCAGCTACAGTTACAACCCTTAAAAAGAAGAATCGAGTAGACCTAAACTAAATAGACATGACCTTTCATGTCTGCTTTTTCATCAGCTCCCAGTGCTTCTGCCAAGACTGCAGCACTGAAGGAATGTGTCTATACAGAGGAGTCTATTGGCATTCATGTCCACAGTACAGCATGGACCTATTCAGCACAACCTGCTGAAGAGAGGCTAGCAATGAAAGAAAGTCGGGCAAATAAAAATGGTCTTTGTCCTAGAATTCACAGACATTCTTATTTAGGAGTCTGCATCCACATACCTTATAATCCAGAGCATTTCTCCTCAGGAGATCAATTCAGTCCTAAGAAGGTAATGAAATCTGAGGAAAGAAAATTAAATCCTGGAAACTCACTGCTCAGCAGCCAAATCAGACATTTAGATAATGAACTGGAATTGCTGGTAGCTGCTCAGCCATTTAAACACATGACTCATTATCTCTCTGGGTAAGGCATACAACTAGAAGTTCCATTTCCTCCAGTCAAAACAATTCAGGGTTGGGTTTTTTTTTTTTTTTTTTTTGGACCTTAAGCCAATACAAGGAAGCAGTGAGCCTTCACACTCTCAGATGCATCCCTCTCTTCCCAGGAGACTTATGCGCTCAAATAAGAAAACTCCACTTCTCCAATCAGTTAAATCAGTAAAATGTATGGTTGGATATTGGACTTTCAGCACTTAGCTGTATTCCTGCTCTTTGACTTTGTCTTCACTATAAAAAGCTTCTCTTGAATTCAAGTCATCTTGTTTGAATTGTAAAGATAATCTGCAAATTGTCATGAAGTGCCCTTGTAGTCTCTAAGTAACTCACATAAAACTCTTCTCGGACAACTTTGCAATAACTCTTAATTTAAGGGAAACAAAAATACAGTTTTGCAATGGACATACTGCTGTCGAGAGCTCTGTTGCCTACTTTCCTCCTGCGCCCTTCATTTCAGCCTGCTCATCTTCCCAGCAAGCTTGGTCTTTGCAACAGCCTCCCATAGTACCAGAAAAACAGCGGTAAGAAGCACATCATATTACTTTAATCATGCAAAGCAGAGATAAAGCCAAAGTGGGACAATTTCTTAACCCCAGATCATTATAATAGAGCAAACCATTCAGTGGAGCACAAGCTGATAACAAATCAGCAAGCCTAGCAGAGTCAGACATCGCAGGTTTATACATCCGCCCGGCTTCTGCGCTGGCCAGGGAGCAATGCAAAGCCCACCTAGATGCACAACACACTGCCTGAGCACCAGCAGCACCCGTGAGGCTCAGAGCTCACCAGCAGCCTATAGGACCTGCAGAGCTACACAGCATTATAAAGACTGCCTGTCACTTTGGGATTTAAGACCAATACAAATAAAATTTCCTGTTTTCTCCATGAACTCTGAACAGATTTGAACAGGAAAGGCACAATTTTGAGTTTGTTTCTTTTTAAGAAAAAGAAGAAATACTGTATAGTTTCCCTTGCCTCTTGGAATTTTTTTTTTTTTTTTTAACTTTTAAGAGGCAACACTGTCAACAGCTTTCCATAGAGTCTACAGAGGAACATGTTTGTAAACAAAAGCTTTTGTTAAATAAATAAATGGCAACACAAAGACACAAAGCCCCCCCTAGTCATCAAGTCAGATCTCTATACACACAGAATTTCTAACACACCTGGCTGGGCATGAGAAGGAGAGGACACAAGGTGCCCTAGCCCATCTTTGGCACCAAGACAGCAGTTGTGATGTGACCTCTGCTGAAATGCCCTAGTCAAAACTTTCAGTAACAAGCTGGGTCAGACGCCTTCGCTGGTCCAGCTGCGAGCAGGTTTGTCCTTACGCTGAATACAAGGCCTTCATGAGCTAATCTGACTCCACATCCTGGCTATAAACACGGAGGCACCCCTGTGGGCAGCCAAAGGGTGAGATACCTGACTAAACCCACCTACTACATTAAAAAGGCAAAATATACATATGCATAGTATTATGCAAGGGCTCCTGGGACTGCTGGCACAATTGTAAATTTGTTTTATTGTAATTTCTTACAAACATTTTAATATTGCCTTGGATGCCAGAAGAAAGCATTCCTGGTTGAGCAAAATCATGTTCTCTCATAACATATATATGATACTGTTTATACCAGGAAAGTGGAAGTAGGGTTTCATTACGACTAATTTCAGGGATCATGTTTTATCTAGTACTCATACAACCTAACGGAGCATCTAACACATTATCCAGAAGTGCAAACTTTAAACAAGATATTTACAACAGAGCAGAGACACCAGAAATTCTGCAGGATGGTTTCAAGTAGTGACGCAACCCCAGTCATCCGGGCCAACATTTCTCTGCAGTAGTATGACAACAAAGAAACACCCCTTCAAGGTGTTTTCTCGCTCCTCAGCTTTGCAGAGCTCCCAAGGACTTCCACAGGAACTTCACCCTACCAAGGAATGAATCCGGTATGCACACATTGCGTTTTTTGTCAACATACAGTTCTAAGCAAAATCCATGCGAGTGCCGATAACAGTCCTGCTTCCAAATAAGGGAGTAGGCTACAGGAAATCTGTAAGCCTTATTAAAATTCAGACATTAATACAGTTGACTGTCTAAAACCAGGCAGAATTGGCACAACTTCAGAAAAATGAAGTTTTGCTGCAAGTGTTGTATCAGATACCAATGCACTGCATTTGTGTATTTTGGACTTGAAAAAGTAATCTGTTAAAATAGAGCACTTAGTCATTGTTTTGAAATATGACCTAACTCACTGCTAAAGGAAAGGGTGTTTTAGCTTTGTAGCTGGGTTCCAGTTGTGTACATATTTTAGTTTGTCTAGACCTGAATAAACTAAAATAACTAGATTCCAGGCGTTTGTGTGGTGCACTGGATCAAACCAGACCAGGAACACTATTTCAGCGACATCTCAGCTCTCATCCCACCTTGTAGTACAATACTCTGGAGAACAGCATTCTCCTGTCATTACTGCCAGAGCTCTGCACAGTTGGACTACTTATAGCACTGTCCCATTCCCCCACCCCCCCTTTCTTCAGGCAGTTGGTAGGAGAACACCTGCCACGGATCCATTTTTCATCGGATTCCTCTCAGAAAACGCCACATGCTATGAACTCACTAAGAGGGTCTGTCCTGGACCCGACTGCGGGCCCAGGGACAAGCYGCGCGCCCCCGGCTCAGTTCAGCCCCGCAGAGACGGGGAGCAGGGGAGGACACCGACGAGGCGGGCTCCAAGGCTGCCCAGCGGCCCGCAGAGGCCCAGCGGCACGCGATACCCGGCTCACGTTGTGCTCCGCTCCGCCAGATGTTGGGAGCCACACCACACCCAGTTACACGCAGGAACCTACAATTGTTTCAAGTCAGCAGGCACCATATATGCTTAGGCACCGTATACGTACGCTTAGAACCTGTTTCTGCCCAGACAATGCCTGTTAACTCTTTGCATGCCTCAGAAGTGGTACACAGTGAGGAAGAAAGAAATTGGTTTGGGTGATTGATTACTGCAGTTTTACCCGCTGCAAGATTGGGGGGGGGGGGGTCCCAGGAACCAGAGTTTCCCCACAATAACCCCCTAGGACTTGCCCTCAGATGGCAGATGCACTTATTCAACCACCAATGTTAAGCTACCCTCAGTTTGTGCAACGTGCTCAGACTCAGCACCGAATTACCGTCTTCATCGTGACAAGAACCGATCAGCCAGGCTGGGCCTTGCCTACCAGAACGGCACACGCAGCTTTTGGATATTGGCAGCAGGCAGCTCGCGCCCCTCAGCGAGGCAGCAGCCCTCCCCGGGATGCGCTGAGCAGCGCGGTAGCAGGCTGAACGAGATGGAAGGTGGCACTAACAGGAGCCCTGTTCTTTCATCTCTAAAACCTCATAAACCTAAATACAGACATGCCTGATTATCACACCTGGCCCACGATGAAGACAGAGGCACTGCTTTCTGATCAGTGCCTTCCTTCTAAAAAACTTAAGCAAGTTACTTGTAATAAACTTACAAATGAAAAGCTACAGGAAATGCACTTTGAAGATATAAGATATACCCTTATGAACATTGACTCCAGCTTCTCTGCACGATGCAGGCCAAGGAATTTTATCTAATGAATCAGCGTCTGGTTCAGTAACTAGCGCTTGAACTAGCTCCTAAAGAACACACAAGGAAAAAAAAAGAACTGCCAACCCTTACAGTCTTTGGTGTTGGTCAGGCCCATTTTGTGTGGTTCAGGCCCACAAGACTAGAAAAACTGGGTTTTAATCGAATATTTGTCTCAGATCTCCTATGTGATTGACCAAAAGTGAGGAACAGAAGCAACAGAATGAGGAAAGCTTAAGTTTTTGAAATTTATATTTAGTAGTATTTACACGGTATTTAAAATTGACAATTAGAGAGAATACTACAAACGCAAAGTATTACTGGGCATCAGAAACAGTCGGCTTTCTGGGGCATGGGTGTAGAAATTTCTACAATGTCTCGAAAATAAAGATTACCTGGGGAATAATTCAACTTTATTCCCAAAATAAAAACTGTAAGAAATGTTACCAATGGCCTTTCACGGAAATTTTAACTTTATCACCCACATGCAGTTACAGCTGCTACTGAAAACAGTCGCCAGGTATCGGAGTCATAACACCACAGAGTAAGAATCCATACAAAAGGAAAGTGAATAAACACTTGGGCAAGCCGATCTGTGTGCCAAAGCCGCCTCCAGGGGAAAGAAGGAAATCAATCCGATCAGAAGATTCCTCCATAGCGCAGGCACCACTTCTTAGCGAGAGCTGGGTAAGAGGTCAATAGTGGAAATCACCAAAGTAGCTCTGTGTGCGCGCCGATTACTCCAAGGAGCTGATGCACTCCCCAGTGAAGCGCAACTCAGCTGCTTTCTCCCAGAAATAGTTCTTCAGGACTGCCCCAACATCAGGATCTCCTCCATCTTTCTCCTTCCAATCCCCATTTCCTTGCCCAAACAAAAATCACAACCGGAGACAGGCGGATAGCAGATACCGCCCGAAAACGCGTTGCCAAAGGTTACATCGCACGCCAGCACTTGCCCGCAGGTCTGCAACGCTCCCTGCGAGCTAATAAACGGAGACAATGGTGGGCTGGAAAGTTTGTTTTCCCGGGAAGGGGCTGTGTGCTCCGCTCCCAGCCCGGCAGCGCGGCCCGGCGCGGGCTCCCCGCCGCCCCGGCCCGGCGCCCGTCCCCGCGGCCTCCAGCCACCCCCGGCGTTTAGGGAAAGCAGAAGCAGAGGCGAACAAGCCCGCGCAGTTGCGAGCGCCTCCCCGCAGCGCACCGGGAGAAGGTGTCCGCGGAGAGCGGGGCGCGCACGGCCACAAAAGCCCGAGTCGCCCGGCGCCGCGGCCGCGGCCCCCGCCGCGCTCGCCCGCGGCCCGGCTGCGATGCGAGCGGCAGAGCTGCTCGAGGAGGAACCGCGCAGCGATCCGAACGCAAAGCGCCGCAAATTAGAGACAATAAAAACATTCTTCTCCTCTGCTGGAGGAGCTCCCACTAATTCTCCCTTTTTTTTTTTTTTTATTGTTATTACAGAAAGCGATGAGGTTTCCTCCCGCAGTCGATTCGGAGACCGAGAAACAGGGAGGGGGCGAAGGTAAGAAAAGAGTGAGGGAAGAATTAGAAAAAAAAAATAAAAAAAATCAACTTTGCAATGCAAGGCTTCCTTGCGCCATCAGTCGCCATGCTGAAGATTTTCCCCCTTCCTCTTTCTTTAAGTACATGCTAAAACCAGGCCAAAAAAACTTTTCTCTGCCCCTTCTTTTCTTGTAGGCACTAGAGGGAAATGTGCACAAAGAGGCCCATGGAGCTGTGTTTTCTTAACCACAATAGCAGGGCTAATTAGATCATAGAAGCAAGTCAGTGATACTGTAACAAGTAGCTAAACAAGACGAAAGAGGGAAGGAGAAAGAGAAAGTTTGCACCTTTAACACTCACCAATCAGACCTCCCACCAGAAAGGCGATGACTTGGAAAATCAGCAAGATCCCTCCAACAATGCACAGCTTTTTCGTGCTCATGTTTTCTATAATTGCCCCAGCCATTTTTGCCGAGATTTCTCCCCCCGCTTCTTGCTTCTGCTGCAAACTCCAGGCTCTGAAAGTGCTTGCAGGGATGGGAAGGAGGCAGGCTCAGCACTGATTGCCCAGGCAAGCCCGGATCTGGCTCCCCCTCTGCCGAGAGCTGTGATTGTGGCCGGTGCTCGGCTGCATGTGGCTGCTTTAAAGGAGCAGGGAAGCGAATCACATGATACCCACCTCCTCCTCCCCCTCGCCGGTCCATTCAGCGGAGCGGCAGAGCGTGGGGCCGGCCCCGTCGGGCGAGCC
>NW_020450418.1:1746533-2005240 GCF_003343035.1 Apteryx rowi | reverse complement strand
GCCGCCGCCGCCGCCGCGCAGGTGGGAGCGGAGCAGCGGCTCCCGGGGGCGGAGGGAAACGCGGCCTCCCCCCCCCACCCGCGACAAAGCTCCGCGCTGCGGGGGAACACGGCAGCGGCTCCGCGCCTGCGGAGCGGCGCGGGCAAGGCGTGCAGGAGCGATGCGGCAAGAGGGGAGCAGCAGCGAGAGAAATGACGGCGAGAAGGAAGCAGGAACCGGCGGAGCGCGGCCGGGCGCGGGGATCGGGCGCAGCTATTCCTGCCGCCCGCAACGCGCTACGGCATTTGCTCGCGTTTCTGTCCGTCCCGACAGCTAACAGGCAGGGCTTTCTCCCCCTCTCAACCCTCCTGTCGCTAATCTCATGGAGTCACACTCAGCATTTTTTTTTTTTTTTGAGTTTTGTTTCCCTTCATTTGTCTCAATTTTAGACCAACGTCGGGCGCACTCGGCAATGCAGGCGCTGTGGACCGATACCGCTATGGGGAAGTTACCTGCTTCCCGGTCCAAGACGGTCCGTTTGGTCACACATGGCCATAGATGACCTGGAATGAGTTCACTACCCCCCCGCCATCTCCTGCGGCTTTTAGCATTAGCGCCTTCCCGTCCCTTATGGGATACCACAAGGGTCTATGCTATGCTGCCCTGCGCAGCATCCTTATACTGATCACAGAATATCGTCATGTACCATTAAAGCTAGACTGGGAGTAGCTGCAAACGCTCCTTGAGAACAAACAAGCCACGAAAGGAAACAACTGGTGACAAAAATACGGGCAAGAAATGTCAAAATGTGAGATGGCTCAAATAGTCAGAGGCACAAGCAAATAATAATCTGAAACTAGTATTCAGTGAAAAAAGTTCAGAAGAAACAAGAGCAAAACGACCGACAGAAATCATGCACAGCAAGATTGCTGAGTGTTGGCAATGCAGTGTGGAAGCCATGTATCCAAACCACCAGGCTTCAAGTAACATGGAGGCAGTATCGGTGTCCAGATTTACATTGCCTAGCATAACGAGAACTTTATGCGTTACAATAATACAGGCAGCAGAAACAGCAAACACTTCAGTATCAGAAAAATGAATAAAAAAATCCAGGAACAGCAGAGAAACAGAGTATTCAGGGTTTGCCTTGTAAGGAAAGATCACGGGAATACATTCCCCAGGCCTTGACCAGACAACGTATAGCCAACCCAAGGATGTACACGTACACGCTGCACGTCCTAGATGTTTTGTTGATAGATGTTGCGGAAGAGGTCCTTCTCAGGAAGGTATGTGTCCCTGCCGAGGATCAGGCCTCAGTCACTGCGGCTAACTTGCATTCTCTGCGCCCTTTCATGACCGGAAAAAAGGGCCGCAGCTTGGTAATTCATGTCTTCTCTCAATAACTAGGCAAATTCCACACCTGAATTTACAACCTAGCACTCCAGGTTCACTGTATTCAAAACAACACGTACGTGTCAGACCCCCCGGGTGCCACTGGGGCCAGAGACAACCGCAGAGCTGTAAAGCTGACACTGGAGGCCAACCAATGATATTAATGAGGCATTTTGGATCACGTGGTAAAATGTGATACTGCTCTCAAGATCCAGGATACAGGAGAGTCCATTTGAAAAGGACTGCACAAGTGATCCCAGATGATTAAGCTGGTCTTCAAGCACTAGACAGCACTAAGTCTTTGGCTTCCAAAGTCACTCTTGGAAAAGTAAATGAAGCAAGCTGATGTGCTATTGTTTTTTACATCTGTGATCTTTTCTTGATCTGCAGAGCTAAGAAAAGGGATTCTTCTCTTTCTCCTCACATTAGGCTAATACAAATTGGAATATAAAGGTTAGGGATAACTCTAGATAGTTTGTGACAGTGGGACAGCCCAATCTTCTAGAATATATGAGGTTTAACTTTTTTTAGCTTATTGTTAGCTTTATTTTTACATTATGACTTAAAAATAACTCTTCATGAACAGATCCCTTGTACCCGTAATGAATCCACTAGAATCATTTGCACAGATGTGCTTGCAAGATCAAAGCCTGTTAGTAGCTTTTTGCCAAGACAGTACTTTATATTGAAATTTMAAAAAAAAAAAAAAAAAACACAAGGAACAATTGCTATTAAAGAGGCTTATTTTGAAATATCTAATCTAATTTTTAGGATGTCTAACATTTAATTTTGATTTTATGAGTGACTTCTTTTGCTATCTTCTCTGTTTGAGACAAAGCTTTTGAATTACATGGGTTCCCTTACTTGCAGTCTGTAAGACTAGAAGAAAGTCTTACAGGTCCAGGCTACCCTTCAAGCTCCCACAGTTATCCAAACACAAGGACCTATGTGTCTGAGCATCTTCTGGAGCCTGTCCGTTACAGCGACTACACGGCTAGATCTACCTGCTCGTACCGAATGCCCTTAGTGTCTCCGTGGTGCCAGGCAGGCGCAGGCCGCCCCGTCCCCACCTCCCCACAGCACGCAGCTCCCAGCGCGCGCAGAGCCCTGCCCCGTGCCACCACACACGCAGGGGCAGCACTTCGGCAGGGCACACGACGCTCTTGCGCTGCGGCAGAAAGTCGGGCCCTTGAGAGAGCAGCCGTGGGAGTAGTCGCAGCACCAGGCACCACACGCTGGAGTGCTGGAGCCCTCTTTCCTCCCAGTAAAACCAGTCTGGCTTAATGACTTTGCAAATGCTACACAGTGCATTCTTCTGCTAAGAGCTGCATTTATTCCAATCAATTTTTTCTGGGATAAAATGTAGGAAGTAGAGCTAAGACCCCACCATAATCAGAAAGTTCTTTGTAAGTAATAAGGAAAAAAAAAGGAAGAAGAAGAAGCAATGACAATGAAAAACAATGCTCTGCATTTTTAGGGTACTTTCTATCCCTACCACATTCCTACATCTTCAATACCACAAAAGTTAGAGAGCTCCATCACATGTGCCTTGGGACACTTGTCCAAAGCGGGTACAGGGCAATGCCACAGTGAGTTGGGACCTCTCTTTTCCAGAGAAGTGACCCTGCTCAAAATCTCACAAAAGCAAAGCTGACCTAAAGTTTGTTAAAATGTGAATCTCTGGCCATCACTTTTCCTTTTCAGCTGTTTACAAATCAGAATTTCTGTCTCTGTAAAGTCTCCAAAACCAGTCACCTGAGAACTCATGTCTTCGCTGCTTATTAATTTTTTCCAGACTACCTCAGGCTGTTTTGAAAGCCTCAGCTATTAAAATACCTATCTTGCAATCAGCTCCAGGCAGGAGTAGGAGTCTTGCCACAGAGAACGCTTTGCAGCATTGGGCCTATAGCCTGGATTTTCAAAGGATTTTAGCTGCCTAAAGAGGCAGATAAGGGCTTAAGAGGATTTTCACAAGCTCCTAATTTTTGGTGCTACATGTTTATTATTTTTTGCTAATTCAATAAGTTACTGAAAAACTTTTGGAAAACTGTCTCTGGATGCTTGGTTTGCACAGAGATCAAACTCTCTGAAAGTCTGAAAAATTTCTACCTTTTCATGTGCTGTCTCATTTCATTTGGGCAGTTATTAGAAATCATTAGAAAAAAAATGCTAGCTCAGAGGTAATTTTCAAACACAAAACTGCAAAAGAAGGACATACACTGCAAACACAACATAAAGGCTTGACAGAGAGATATCTATCGCCTGGAGTAGGAGGTCAAATGACATGACCATAGTGATGATTTCTATCTTTAAAAAGCTAAAACAAAATAATCACCAAAATTATTTGGACTTATGTTGCTGCATGCAAGTCTAGTATTGAACATCTTTTTTCTTGCTTTACAAAGGCAAGTCTTTTAATATCAGTAGCACTGTTGTTTATACCAGCACAATAGTGGACTCTGACCCCAAATGTAAAATACCAAGTAACAGTAGACAAAAAGTTGATTAAATTACGGTCATCTACAACCAGATACATACTTCTGAACTCTTGCTCGTACTTGTCTACTGTATTTACAATACCGTACACAACGACAACAGACCTATGGAGATTAAATGTCTGTCTCCCAGAAACGTTATGGAAGTTAGCTAGCTGACTACACCTTTGGCTCTGCTCTTCAGTTTGTAGGCTGTATTTTTTTCCGTGTGGGTATCAGCGTTGTTTGATGCCATGACTGCGGCTTCTTGTTTTGTTTGGAACATGCCAAGCACATTATGGAATACACCTACCACATTACAATCTTGCTCCTTGTCATAAGTAACATTGAGTTTGCCTTTTATGAGGGAAAGATGATGTAAACATTTAAAAACACTACTTAGCATTAGTGCTGACTGCTTTCATAGTTAATTAAATGTTTTTGTTGCCTTTACAAATACTGATAACATGGAAAATTTTCTCATAGAACAGGAAAAGGGCGTTTTGTGTTATTTCCAGTGCACAGAAGGCAGGAAAATTTTTCTCTGTGCAAGATAATCCTTTTCTATGGCTTGTAAAGATACTCAAAGGTAAAATTTAGTGCAGCATCCAACCCCTAAAAAGGGTCCAGATCAGTGAGTAGACAGAGATCTACAATTTGCAGCTGCCCGTTACAGTTAGGATTAGGAAGAAAGAAATTGTCAGATATGCAATGTTTCATCTTAAGCAAACCCTACTCTGCAATGTAAGTATCTTGAGCATTTCCAAGCCCCACTGTAGTTCAAAGCTAAACGTTCATCCACTTAATATGAATTAACTTCCCAGGAATACATTTTATAGATAAATGATTAAAAAATAAAGTAAATTACTGTTTGCTGAAATAAACTTTTTTTTTTTTTATGAGAAGCTTTGTATTAAGAGTGAACTGGGAAACACACTGAAAATTCAGATAAACACCAAATGCTTTTACAACAATCTGACAAAAAAGTATTGTAATACATACATTCCAGATTTATCTTCCATTCTGTGAAATACTCTGCTATTTCCTGTCGGCTTGGTGTGTGCCATTTAGGGAAATGGTATCACTAGGTTGGCAAGAAAACACCTAGATCTATGATGCATCTCTGTGAGGGGGCTCTGCCAACACAGTCTCAGCACCAAAGATTCTTCTGATTTAGGCAATGCCTAAACTGAGATGTCAATACCATCTCAATTGACTATTTTTTGTAACTTATCACAGTTATGTCACTCCTGACTTGACTACAGCTACCCCTCCTTCAAGTCCCAAGTTTACACAGACACAGGTCAAACATGCTAGAGAAACAAAACGTAATGGATGCACTGTATTTCTTGCTATTCCTCCTCTACGTAAGCTGCAGAGAGGGAATGTAGCCATTTATTCTACTATTTCTCTATATGAGCACCAGCCAGTTGTGTACCTAATTTCAAAGCTCTATTTTTCTCAGGCCACTTAGGTTTAAGTTGAATTTTGCCACTGTTTCTAGCTCTGGGAATTTTCAGCTAGATCCACGCTTAGGCTCAGATTTTTTTTGCATGACATCTTTTACATTAAACGCCACCCAGCCTGCTAGATCTCAGGTCCTATGACTGAAGGAAGTATTCTGTGTTCTTCAGTCCTTTACCTGTGTAACTCAAAGCTCCATCTCTGCCAGGCACCATGGACTCCTAGCATAAGTTCTTTGATGGCAATACGGCAAGAAAAAAAGGAACACAAACTTAGCAAAGGAACTGTCTAACCACGATTTTAGTCTTAAAGCACACCACAACCACAAATATCTGAGACCAGCGAAAGACCTATACAGTGCACCTCCACAGGCCTGTTCTCACCCACTGCACATGTACGAAATCTGTCAATAGTTAGTACTGGTTGGGTGGTGGTATCCATCTCCTTTAAGACCTTTAGAGCAACTATCTCCACTGACTATCCCTCTGTCAAATGCTCCACCCTATTCTTCCTCAGCAATTCCTGCTTACTTCAGCTTAACTATGTAAGAAAAGCCATTATTCATTGGGTGTGGACCAGCATTTGAAAACATTCAAAGAGAACAGCCCTAGATAGCTCTCTTGATGGCTTTCCTGCGATATGCCTTCAATCAGATGACAAAGCCTTTGTGACATAATGTAAAGCCTGACATGCATTAGAATAAACTTTCAATAGGGGCATTAAGGCTTCCATTCAGTACATAAGACAAAACAGAGCTCATAATTTGACAGAGAACACATTTTAGCCTGTCAGACTGAAAGTGGAGACTTGCGATGTCCTGAAAGAGAAGACAATAATAGCGTAACAAAATAATTTAATTTAATTTTATTTTCATTAAGGGTTGGTTGTTTAAATTTGATTTTTAAGTTTTCTTTATAGTCTCTACAATTACCATATGGCCAAAACGCTCAAGACCTCAAAAGCAATACTATGGAAAGCCTAAATTTTCCACCTTTTAATTAGGCCTGCAAAGCTGTCTCTTTTGACCTTTAATCCAATCATCAAGTGGCAAAGTTTCTGCAAGAGAATATCTGAACAACTCTAGGGCAGATTAATCATTAGCCCATCACTAAATTTCCAAGTTCTTCCATCCAAACCTCTCCCATGACATAATGATCGTCTAGTAGTAAGTACAGCTGCATTTGAATTCTTCTGTTTGATTAACTAATCATCCAAAGGCCCGAAAGGTTTTTCTCATGAAAAGCACTCCTTGCCCCTCCTCCCCTCCCACAGTACTGCTTCCCAGCTCTACCAAATCCAAGTTCAAAGCCACATACTTCAGGTCACTCGGAAGATTTTGCTAATATTAAGTTGGGGCTTGACGATATACTATGCTGAACTAGTCTAAATTTACTGTACCAATTCAAATGGCATTACTGATATTTCTGACAAATTAATTCTGTGCTGTCAGACTTTGTAGTGAACCACGCATCATCAGCCAGGTCTGCTTAGCCTCTCACAGCTTTATCACCGACCATTTTGCTAGTCATTCTTGCTTCCTTCTCAGACCTCACGTAAATGCAAACCTGGCTCGCTGCACTTTTTACTTTTTCTTAGGACTATCACTCCAGATGGGCCTTTTCTAGCTGCTGCATGAGGGTCTTTGCCTCAGCCACCTTCCCTCACATCAAATCTCCTATCTTACATCAAGCTTCTGCAGCGGTTTTTGCCTCAGTCACTCAACGTCTTGTGGGACTTCTTGCCTTATGTTGAACTTCCACATCGAACTCTTTCAAAAACTTGTCATTGCTGGAATCTCCTGTGATACTATGGTGTTACATAGCTAGAATCAAGCCCTAAGCAAGAATCAGACTCCCTCAAGCAGCATGCACGTTGTTTGCTTTCCTCTGAGTTCCCTTCTGCCTTAGCAGGCACTTGATCCAGTAGTGCACAGATCATTCCACGCACCTTGAGTCAAAATCAGCCCCTCACAAAAATAAAAATATGCAATACTCTCAAATTCAGCTGTCAGAATCCGGGAATCACCRGAAGTGGCTTTCCTTCATGGAGACCATTCCAGTCTGCAATTTCTCTATCTACATGCTTGTGTCTTCTTTCACACCAGTGATGGACATCATTGGTATCTGTTCAAAAATGGTGCCATTGGCTAAAGGGCCTCCAAGGAAATCTGTATCCAAGTAGGCACCATGTGCAGGAGCAGTTAAAGATCAAAATGGCTCCAAGTGTACATTCAGTCTGGGAGGCTGCCTTTCCCCTGGGTTTGTACCCTCCTCAAAAACAAGCAAAAAAAGTCATTTTACTAACAGATATGGGCACTATTAAAAATGTTATATTAAAAATATTAAAAATTATGTCCACTGTGCTATCTCAGGACGGTAAGATTAACAGAAATAAATTCTTTGTCATAGCTAATTGTACAGTTGTTTATAGTAAAATCTTCACAGTTCTATCAGTGTTCAGAATATGAAGAATCATTTCAGAGGTTTTTTTGAAAGCCTTTTACCATTTCACTTGCTCTGTTATGCCTTCGTATTCCCATGAATCCAACCCATTTTAAGTTTAGCACTGAAGATTGAATTAACAGATGCAGCTAAATTTAAACCACAGCTATTATTCATAGTCCCATGAGAAGTGAACAAATGTGCATGTGTTGAGCACTTGTGATTGCGGTACCTGCTTCAGAACTGTAACATGAAGGAACACGCTTTAATTCAATTTTAGTAAAAGCCGATGATGTTGGTTAATTAAGAAGGCAGAGGAAGGAGAGGTTTGATTAAGTTCCGGTGGTAACAGTATTGTAACATTACATGAAAAAAAAAAAGAATGACAAATATAATCTAGTTTTACCATTTCATATTTCTGTTATATTAAATAAGATATAGTTGCATAGGTTGACCATATCAGTTATTGTATAAAATGAGCTGCAATTCTCAATGTTTGGGTTGTGTGTACAAAGAGAATTATCAATTAATGCAATTCAAAGACTTGAAAGTCTTGAGAAATTAGAAATTTAAAGTTAAACCAAACCTGTATATACACCCAGCTAGTTTCCTTGTGAGACATTCTCAAAATATCGCCTGAAAATAAATATAAAGCACATATTAGTTTTAAAGATCTCCTAGAAAGAGACATCTGTTTTGGAACAGTCACAAAGGGCTATCGCCAAAACTATCCCGTAATAGTTATGAACTGTAACTTGACATTTTGTTTTAGATACACATTCCTCCTGCCAAGTAATATCATATTTTTGCTTTTGGCAGAGAAAATAAAGAGAAGAATATATCCAAGATGAGTAATTTAGCACAGTGTAATCAAGACAAGCTGCCCTGCAGAATAAGGACTGAATTAAAGTGAGTAAGATATTTTTTTGTCCTCTTAAAATAAAGAGTGTGTATTCTATATGGAAAATGTAGAGAGAAAAAATGGTTTTCTTGCTAAGTTTTATTTTTCATCTGAGCCCAACTGATTCCAAGAGCAGATGATTAAAGGTGAGGTGGCTAAGCCTATTATTGCTTCTAGCTGTGTTCTTTAGAGGTTTCCACCGCGGTAGATGCACATCCCATTCAAGCAACCTTCTGTTCCTCAGCTGTCCCAGTTCACAACCTAGCACATTTATGTTAACTCTCACTGATTCCAAGCTACTTCACTATATTGAGCTGTATAAGGAGTCACCCAAGAAACACAGACAGATCCCAATCCTGTTAGGAGGTGATCCATGGCAGAAGAGTACAGCATACAGCTGGCAGTAATAACTGCCTCAGTTGTCACAGATTAATCCACCTGTAATTATGAGTTAGTGCTCTATGTTCCTGGCCAAGTGCCTTGTAACTAGAGTAGTAAATCACTGTTTCTGTGTCACTGCTTATTGTAGCATCTTTTCACTGAGCTAAATAACAAAAATATTTCATGTGCATATAGGCAAAAGGGTCAAAGGACTTTGCATTAAAATTAGAGACTTAAGTTAACTATGTCTTTAAGCAACTATTTTAGACTGACTAGAAAGAGGATAGCAAGATGCATCAATACAATGATTCACATTCATATATAGTAGTAGTTAAAATTATTAGTGACCCCAACAGTCTGCTCTGTCCTTCTGCTCCCAAATGCAAAGCTGGCAAAATGGCTGCATCTTGGCTGTCTCAATTAACAGTCCAGTATTTTTGGTGAACCTACCTAGATCAACTGTAAAGCAATATCATGTCATATTACCATAAATAGATTAGCTAGAGCTAGTCTGTCAGTATTCTTTGAGTTCTCTGTTCTAACTACAAGAAGAAATTACCTAGATACTTTTTAATATTGACTTCTCTCACATTTTACATTTTAATTAGAACAATTTCCTTAGTTTGCTATCAAGTGTTTATCTAAACTAAAAGCAATTGGTACAAGCACATATCTTGAATTATGACATGGATTTTATGTGTTATTTAATTGACGAAACAGTTTTCTGAAAACATACTTTGCAGGGAGCAAATATATTTGTTAAACCACCTATTATTTTTAGGAGATCTTATGATATATAAAATTGCATCAATATAAGCAAAGGAAGCAGATTACTGATGAAATGATGCATTCAAATATTTCAATGTAATTTGTACTGTAATTAAGCTAAAATTACCAAATGACATAGTATATGCTGATAAACATTGTAATTACTTTACAGTTGAATCACAAACATTTCAGCTAGAAAAGACTAATTTGGTTATCTTGTGCATTACTGTCGCCAAAGAATTTTATGCAAGTATGTATGTACTAGTTCAAGTGACATAAGCATCCATTTTGACAATGTCTAGCATGTTAGAATTAGGAGTGTGCTTAGACCTTTTCCGAAGTAAACCTTTAGAGGAAATGGTCCCCAGAAACAAAGAAATGCTCTTGAAACCTGTAAAACGCTGGAGACTAGAAATGCATCTTTTTAACTAGAAGTTGGCTGTAGGGACTAATGGAATACAGTGAGATGAAAAGATGAGAAAAGCAAACTCAATTCCTCAACTCCAGTGTTGCTAATGATTTAAAAGAACAAATGGATTTCTAACAGAGAATTCTCACAACAGACAAATAAGATGCCCATCTCTCCTGTAAAGGATGGATCACAAGAATGGAAAAACAGGGAGAAAGTTGTAATACCATATACTCCTTCTTACAAAAAAGGATAATATATTTTCAGGACATCTGATTCTGTAACAGTAATAAGCCCTGCCTACAAGAATAATGCAAACCATGTAGAATGTGTCACAGTAGACCAAATTTCCTCTTAAGGGAAAAAAAAGAAAACTGAAGTCATTGTCCTGGAATGCACTGAAACCTCTTAGCATGAGTTCCTGAAATATTCATGAACATTTAGAAAATAGCAAACTTTTTCAACAGTATACTGTTTAGATGTAACATGCTATGTACATGTGATCCACCAAGCTGTTAAAACGTAAGAGGAAGGTTTTTTATAGAAACCAAAAGAAGTAACGGGGACTTGGAAATTCTATCTTCTGGCTGCCACAGACCACATAATGTTGGTTAATTCAATCCCTCAATTACTCATCCTTAACTGTGAAAATTCTTATGCAACAGAGTGTTCACTAGAGCTCATTAATGAGTAGGTCAGAATTTTAAGATGAGAAGATGTACTAAAAGTGTAAATGATTAATCAGTAGTATAGGAAACACTGAATTCAGTATTTAATATATCAACTGAATATAGTTTTTAACATTAACTTTGTTCTAAGGATGCAGGTGCAGAGCAGTTTAAACTGATATGCATGAGGGTCAGGTAGTCCGTCTCTGCTCCTTCTCGCAGAGCTGGTGTGCTCAGACTCGCCAGACTGTCTCCCTGCACCTGCCCCACTGCCCAGTCGCACAGCGCAGGTAACAGAGGAAAGGACTACGTGGACTCAGCTACGAGTATGTGTCTGACCAGGAGAGAAGAGGCTTCCAGAGCCCTTTCTGAACCACACCATGAGCCTTCAGCCTTTTCAGACTGCTCCTGAATTTTCGTTACATTTGGAAAATTCAGAGACAGGCAGCTTTTAAACCTCAAATTCTTATGCTAACCACCATGAAAAAGGAAGAAATAGGAAAAATAAAGGAAAAAGAGAAATAAAGAAGTGAGCTTCAATTGCAGATATGCAAAGATGCAGCAGTGTAGTGGTCACTTCTATACGTAAACTTGTTTCTCATATTATTGGGCTATGTGCCTTTGTATAGGTAAGTCAGGAACTTACCCAGTGCAAATTAGTCATATTTAAGGAGGCCAGCAGTATGGAACACAGCAACTTCACATGAAGTGCTGAAAATAAGTGCTAAAGAGACCACTGTTGAAATGTTTATATATTTTGCAAATACATAAATATTTGGAGAATAGCAAAAGACAGTGCTTGGCATAAGCAGAAAGAAAGTATTTTACCTTATTACTTGGCCCTCGTTCCAAAGACATTTTGTTTGGCAGCAGTACCAGCTTAGACAGCCTCTCTTCTCCCCATGCCTGTTCATATGAATTATTCTTACTCCACACTGGTAAAGCAGTTTGTGGTACCGCATAATGAATCAGGTTAAAAAGAATAGTGCAGAGGAGGGAAAAAAAAAGGGGGGGGGTGGAGAGGAAATTGTTTCTGGGTACAGTAGCCTTAGGCTGTTTTTCACATTCACTGACTGAGTTACTTAAAAGTGTAACTCACACAGCTACTTCTTCCAGGCTCTGCACGGTTCTCTGCATAGCATGGCACAGCTTTCCTGCAAACAAAGCATGAAACAGGCTGAGGAACTGATCTGGCTGGAGGATAATTTTTTGTTAGAATGAGGATGTAGATTTTTGTTTTTCCAGATGGATTAATTCCCCATCTGGTTCATCAAGAGGCTGTGCAAACACTTGTACAAATGTTTCTGTGTGGTGAACTGGGTGAGGAATTCACTGAGGTTAAAAATAAACGGGGAGAGGGGAAGCTAAGTTATTTTAGCTCTTCTAACCCAATTCACAGGATAGCACCACAAACAGTTTTACCAATGTCACATTATGACACGAGAAAAAGCAGGAGAGCTGCTAAATCAGTGACTGTTATCAAAGGAAACGCCCCTCCAACCTGGCCTCAGCTGCAACGCCCGCAGAGGGAGACGTCTGCAGAACCACAGCTATGAGCAAGTTGGGCCAAATAAACCATCCCACCCCTGAGAGCTTGGTTCTCCCTTGTCCCAYTCACTTTGTGCAGCCATTTTTGTAAGCAGAAAGCTGGAAAGCTACTGTGAAGTGCTTCAGTTCTGCTTCCTAAAAGATATCTTTTAACTCTAAAGTTTGGCGCTTGCCCATCCTAAGCCACCGGATCCCCACTGCTGGGATTTGCACTGGCCTCAAATGACAGCAAAGTTACGGATCACTCTGCCTCCAGGGTCACTTTCCTGCCCGCTGATGCTATGAAGATGAAACGAGAATTTGCCAGTTTGGTCTAAGCATAAAAATTCCAGTTCACCCAGACAAAAGTCAGTGCACGAATACTTTCATAACACAACCTCCTCCTCACTGACTGCTCCAGACACAGGATGAAGGATGGCAATCAGCTTTCTGTGGATTTGGATATAAAATAGGTGATCTTTAGGCTTTCATCCCTCTTCCTCTTACCCAGATTGCTTTCCCTAAGGCTCTTACATAGAGATACGGAAACAGCTATGTATCTGGTGATGGCCCTCACCTGCTTGTTTGGGTCAGCCAAAAACATCACCTAGACACCAGGTGGCAGCAYTAGATCCAGATAGAAACAATTGAGTTCAAAGATATTTGCATCTGGAATATTAGTTTGCTGACTTACAATAATAAAAAATCCCCACATATTGTGGAACACTCATACAGGCATATTTTTCCTCCTCTTTTTAATCTGCTAACTTATTGTTGCATAAATGCAGGTCTTCTTGGAATGAAAATAAAACCTCATGTGACCAAGTTAAAGTCATTTCCTTCAAATGAGTAAATGATACAGCTATGCAATCTAAGAAGGTAAGGGCTTTTTTAAAATTTCTTCATTGACTTAAGTGACTTTGCTTTTTCTGTATGTATTCGAAAATAAAATCCAGTAGAAACTTTAGCATAATGACTGGGCACTAACTATTCTGAGCTAGCAAGAAGCAAATGCCACATACGTTTACCACGACATGACTACGTGTAGTAGCACTCTCTGCACAGATATTGATCACAGGTCTAATGTTGCAGATAACATTCTGATTTGGAGGTTTGTCTGTAACTGCTATTTCTAATAGATGTAGCAACTTATTTTGGATTTAGTTATTTTAAAAATAGCAGTCAGGCTTCCTAAACTATGCTCAATATAATTATTTGAATATAAGTAATGCAGAGTTACATTCTTGTACTGTTTCAGAGAGCTTGTCACTGTCTAACACTGTTACAATGATTAGAACTTCCTAAGTATCTGCAACAAGGAATGCAGACTGTCTAGGAAACCCAACTCCATCCGGTACAATGAGAGAAGAGACACAGAAAAGACATATTTCTTCTTGTGCAATTGTTTCTTATACATTTTGCATTTCTGTCCAGGTATATTCAGTTTTGTTCGCACTTTATGGTTCAGTACAATGGCTATTACAGTTACTTTGTTAGACCTTCTCAAATCAAACTTAGCACAAATTTTTAGCCCAAACTTCTCATTGTATACCATCATTTTATGTATGCAAAAGAAATGGGAATAAAGGAAATTTATTTCTTTACATACATTTTGTTAGTGTTTTTGACTATTTCATGACTGAAGGCTTCATCTTCTGAGGCTGTTTCAATAGCTATCTCAGTCAACAGAAAGAAGGAAACTGAAATTTTTAAAGTGGACATTCATCCTTTAAAAAATAACTAATTATCAAGCACCTCCGCCAACATATCTGAAATTTAACGTACTTTATTCATGGAACTTTCACAAGGAAATAGATATAAGAAGTGAAAGATATCTGATAGACATGGAGAAACAAGAACTTTCCTGACCCATTATCATATTTGGCAGTTGAGATTCTGTTGTTGTTAGCTTCCCTCATCCTGCACCAACATCTGCATTTGAAAGCTCTTTTTCCTGACCTGTTGACTTAGTACATGGTGGGAAGTTCAGGGTGAAGTTACAGGAGATGGTGTAAGCTGATCTGACAGCTTGTTGATACTGAAAGGGGGAGTCACCATTCCTCCTCCTTTCAGCCAGGCATTCCTGAAGCTTACCACGCACCGGCTCTGGTGCTTGTTGGGCCCCTCAAATTGCTAACCAAGCAGAAAATACAAGTTTTATCTTGCTGAGCTAATAGTTTCTTGCCAGATGAGGATATAAATCAGCTCACTAAAAGGTCTAATGAGTGCTAGACTTTGAATAGTAGAATGGAGGCAGAACCATAAGGCTTAGACTAAGGAAAAGGTAGAAAAAAGAGGGAATACAACCTTTCACTTTTAAATTGTTCATCAAATCGCACACACAGTCTTTGTATGTTTATGATCTGTAAAAGGAAAAAGCTGTAAAAATTAACAACAAACACAGTCCACAGTCCAACTAGCACAGTTATTCTTGACAGGTAGGAGTGACCAGCACTGCAAAGAAACTAAAGTGCTTTCAATGAAAATACTTCAGAAAATCTTGATTTTGGCGCCCAGTAACACAAAATGTGGCCACAGCTCTATGATGGAATCGTGGTTTACTCAGTCCTGACAGGGTTATGCTGAATTAGAATTGCTCCAGTCTCAGAAAAGATTTTGTCAGAGACAAAGTCTAAGGTCCAGATTTTCAGCTACTTTGTTCCTGTGCTTTGGCAAAGAACAGGGATCATGACATCAAAGCAGCTTTAAGATTCCCATATGTTGTGCCATACAAAGGTCTGTGGTTGCTATAATTACACTCTGTCTCCTATAGCCCAAACCACAGAATACTGCAGGGCATTCTAGGTATCTCCCCCTCAGTATTCCAGTACACCCCATGACTGAGTACAGGACTGGTCTAAATCCCTTAGACAAGTTTTATTTGACTGAGAAAGCTTCCAGTGCAATTGGTATTCTCCAGTGGTGGTTTCCACCCAATTTAAAAGGACCCATACAAACCCAGATGGTTTTGATTAGCATAAGCCTTGTTTGTGCCAGAAGTCTGAAACTTCATCCTCCCCTGCCATTAGGAAGTGACACTGAGAAGAAGGGCAGGTCCTGCAGCACAGCAGCTGGCTGGCCAGCAGCCACAGATATTGGGGCTGGGTAGGAGACTGACAGAGCCGCTGGCATCAAACAACGCTAAACAGTGAAAATGCTCTCAGCAGCACGAAGCTTTAAAAGGAACTGAAGACAAAGGAACAGCACAATAAACCTTGGTTCCTTTGTCGCATTGCTGCCCCACACTTCAAAAATTTGGGGATCTCTGACTGAGCCCTGGTACACTCCAAAGCAGCTCTGGTAACCAGTGCCAAGAGCTACAGAGCTGCGATCTAGGAACTCCTGACTGCAGACTGACTGAGCAGCCAAACCAATCTGCCTTGCATACTACCCTGAATTTTTTTCACAGTTTCTTATCAAAATACTGACCAAATACAGGGAAGATCTTAAAAAACAAAGTTTGTTGCTGCCAAGGAATGATTGCTGCTAGCTAGCATTTATTTTTCCACAGTTATATTCAGGGCTGTTCAGGCTTGGTTGTCCTTTCGAGACAGACCAGATCAAGGAGTGGCGTATACAGTACATCATCCCAGGATAAATCCAGGGAGGCTCCATGACTCACTTCTGAGTCACTGCTCCTCCTCTGCTTCTTCCAGACTCTTGGGGGTGTACTAATTTATTGTCGGTCTGTATCTGCAGTAAATTATTACCCCCAGTTCAACTATCCTGTGCAGAAAGAATTAGGACAAACTCTGCTCATCCCTTGCCTCATAAAACATGTAAATAGGTGAGCAGATTCACTTTACTGCTGCACAGAGATGTTGGCCCTGGCAACTTGTGTAGAGATTTAAGAGAAATGGACAGAAGTGGAGGAGTTATTCTTCCTTGAATTACATGCTATCCAAATTGATTATTTGGAACTAGACTGTTTCTACAGCCCCCCCCCAAATCCCAATTACAAAACTAAGATTAACCTTTCAGAGGGTTATTTCTAAGAACATGGATAAAATAAGATAGTATGACTCAGATAACAGAAGGAGAATACATCATAGTTAAGCCACACAAATTGCTTTCACTGTCAGAATTCTAAAAAAACCAAGACCAAATAACTTTTTTTTTTCTCTTTAGCAAGACAATATTGAAGTATTCTGGCAAGGCTAGACAGGAAGCATTTAAATGATGTCTTCTTAGTCCCAAGCAAATCTTTGCTAGTAGGAATGCAAAGTTTAGGTTGGAAAGAAAAACAATAACTAAAATAAAAGCTTTAAATATATGCATATCCAAGATAAATACATTCAGAGAATCACAGAAAAGCATGAAAAGGTACTGAATAGCCATAGGCCTCTTCAGCTCTTTACATCTGAAGTACAGAAGCCTGAGGACACTGAGGGTATAGTAGAAATACATAGAAATATGATTTTTCCAGTGGCAGTGCTGATTTAAGAAGTTCTTTCCCCAAGTCATTCATCCTCATCCCCATGCTCACTTTTCCACCCCTTGGTTGTGGTTTCATGAGACAGTTTAATGGCAATACTGACTTAAGGTATAATCCTTTTGTCATCTCCAGCTCCTTATCCCCACCCTCCTGCCATAAGGTACTAGGCCACGCTGAGGCAACTGTTTGTATGGCCTTGTGGTAAGCTGAATCCAGGAACTCATTCAACTACAGAAACCTCAAACAGTTTTTGTAGGACGACAGTTAATCCAGATCAATTCCTTGATCCATTACACTGTGTGAACCTACAAAGAGTTGGGCTGGCCTAACCCAAGGCAGAATGTGAAGGCAATGTGTAGAAGAGGAAGGAGCTATGCTACTTATGCTAGTACTGCTATCAAATTAAATATTTAATGTAATCTTACTTTATGAATGAATTCTTGGTCCTGACAAAAAATGATCAAAAGACTGATCTCAAGCACGTAAGGTCGACCTACACCCAGTGAAGTATAAACACAACTAAGCATGTGAAAGAAAATTATTTTTACTTGTTCTTAGTATGATAAAACTAAGGAAACTTGATCTAACTGATGCTTATTTCTAATAGGTACTGATATATGCATAATCAAATATCACCTGTAGCCTGAAATGCTTGCAATCACATACCGTGCTTGATTGCCTTTGGTTCCTAAAAACAAGTAATAAGGAACCGTAGTCAATGGTTCAGGATATATTTGGATAAAACATTTGTTAACAATTCAATTCAATATGGACAGGCTTAAAATTCTGACACTTGTTTATTGTTTGCATTCCAACAGAGCACTCTTTTGATAAATATGCTACAATATAGATCACCTAGCAGCACGGGGTTCTGTCTGATCACCGCACAAAATACTTGCCAGCAATATACGTGGACTACACTGTAGGGCCTGGGAAACGGAAAGTGATTTTTACATATAGCAGAATTCTATGAAGACAAAAGGAAAATTTCAACTGTATCAGTTGGTATTTTACCAATGTTAGAAACTACAAAAATAAAATCATAACTGAAGAATGTCATCCTATAGAAAACAGAATTTCCCATGTTCCCACTGCATTAAAGAAATGAGTTACATCTTTTGGTTTTATCTTAGCAAGCTAAACAAAGAAAGTACTATTTAAAAACACAAAAAGCTCCTTAAGAATAGCTTTTCTGTTACATCACAGAAACCTCATTTGGGAAATTTAAGACTAGACGGAGAACAACTCTGAAATGGCAAGAAATGGACTGATAATACATTTTCCTGTTCTCTGGTTTCTGCGAAGCTATGGTCTAACATACAAAATTAGAAGTGATGTATTTTTGACTTAAGAGAAGTTTTGCAATTCCTAAAAATAGATTAAAAATTGGAACACTGAGGTGCAGCTGAATTTGGATTCTTCCTGTGTATAATCTGGCAGAAGGAAACAGCACCAGAGTTACCAAATGAGGCCAATTCATTCTCTGGAATGCAGCCGCACAAGTAACGGTGATTGATACTGACAGTGCTGCTTTCATGTAGCAATATCCCCGCCACCAGCTGTGCAACAGAAAGAAAGGACTCTCTGGAATTCACAACATTCCCCCTCTGATTAATCCCCAGCCTTCCTGCTGCGTGTGAATGAATTGTGCTAGGTATTCGTAGCTCTGCTGTGGGAGATTTGCCGATTTCTTTGAACCCCCTGGGGGGAAGTGATATAGAGAGCAAATAACCAGCATGCAGTACTGAAGTGATGTAATGAACAAGGGTATGAAAAACGCTTACCTCTGCTATACCCACACTTACTGTTCTTTTCTCGGTATGTTACCAGAATTGGATGCAAAGAAAAATTTCACTGTACTTCCAGATACTCCCGCTTTACAGACAATTTAAAAAGCATTCTCAGACCTCCTAGCTGGGTTTTATGCAGATCAGTTAAGTTACAAGATAAGACATAAATAATGTTTAAACTAAGATCTTGGTAACACAAAGACAACATGGTTGCTAACTGATATCATTAAATCTGAGAATAAAAATAGGTAAACCTATAAAAATAGGGCCTGTGAGGCCCCAAGACAAGTATAACCAGTGCCCTCCGGTGAAGGCCACACATCCTGTAGGACAAAACTCCTAAAAGCAAAAAAAGATCACTGTGATCTTCTGCCATACGTGTTACCACTTTATTTACTGGACAAAACCAGTAATTAACTCCTGTTGGGTAATTCAGGAAAGCCAATACAAAGAATATCTGGCTTCTTGAAAGGCTAGGTAATAATTAGGTATTAAATTAAAAAGTCATTTTAAAAATGATGAAAAAATATAGGTAGAACGGTAGGAATGCTCTGTAAGTGTTAGAAACTAATCCAAAACTTAGAACAGAGTCATTTAGGAAATCTTAGTGATTAAACAGATATCTAAGTACTATGTGAAAATGTACAAAAGCCCAACACTCATTGTTAAAACATAAAAAACTAAACACGCCATGATATATGTATTTATTCCTTGTATCCCTACATAAAATACTCTTGAATTCTAACTATAATCATACAGGTCTTGCTATAAAATAACACTGCTGTACTATTCTGATGCTTTAAAAAATGGTAAGGCTTCAAATACTCGTAATAAAGACAAACAGAAATTGTTAAGTATAGGTAAATCTTAGCATCACTTACTGTGTCTCTCCAAGTTAGTTTCTCTAAAAAAGAAATGTATTTTCCTGCAGTGCACCCTTGAAACAGCTCCAGTTTGTACTTTGAAGATTGTGAGGGTGGAAATGTGACAGATGATCTGATTCTTTTACCTGTGTTTCACAGGATAAACGTTATAGCTAGTAATCTCAGTAATTTAAAGATCAGAAAATATTGCAAGATTTTGTAATTTTTTACATTAGTTTTGTTATTGTTAAGTGCATGCTCTGAAATCTACTATATTTTTGAGAATATTTAAATATTACATTTATACATAAATTTAATAAATATAATTTATAATTAATTATAAAGAAAAAATAAACTGGCATCTGGATTATTTGGTCAATTATAAATATGAACCAGTTCTGAATATTGCATTGAAAAAATCATAGCAGATAACTCATGATCATGTGGTAGTGAGGAAAGAAATGATTCAAATATATTAAACTTCTGATATAATCCAAATCCATGTACAAAGCGCACTTGTTGGGTAAACCCAACTTGTTGGGTAATCTCCAGTTCTTTGTGGATTAATTACTCAGTCCAGCCAACAGCCTGCACTTTTGCCTTAGTCCTTTTCCGTGAATGGGTGGACTGTGAAACTGTTATTCCGAGCAGTTGTAACTAAACCCATTAGCTTTGTTGGGACCTATGTAAATTATCTGTTCTGCAATGCAGTGAGCTCACAGTTCAGTTGACCCTGTCTCTCATTTCCTCCTCTTTTTTAATACCCTGATATTGTTTTAGACTCAGATTACATAACCTTTTTCACTAATTTTGTACCTTAGTGAATGTTGCTCCAGAGTTCTGAAGAATCAGAATGCTGCTAGAATTCTGGTATAAAATTCTCAGCATAATAGCCACTTTTGCAATAGATGATGACTACTCTGGCATTAATAAAGCTGTTAAATATACTGCTGTTCTTCTACTGAGACCAGAGGATGATGGTCGGAGACCTAAAAACAAAAATAGAATAGCTGGGACACATTTTCAAAGCTAAATACATAATAACTGGAAATCTCTTTGAGGTTTTGYGAACAATTTCATTCTGCTACACACCACATACGGCAGTCATCGTTTCTTAGCTTTCTAGAATATCTTCCAAGCAAACATTTCAAACTTCTTTGTTTACAAAGACTCTTAGGCCACCAACGTGCGAAGGATTACTGGAGGGGCAAAGAGGGCTACCTCCTCAGTCCCCCAGCACCATCTGCCGCGGGACGCACTCAGTGTCACATACCAGGAGACAAACTGATGCTCCATCTCTTCTCTCCAGTATCAGGGGAACATTCACCCTTAGTCACTGGTACTTACCATCTCAGCTTCAAAAACAGAGGAAACCAAGACAGCATAATGAAGTGATTTGCTTAGTGTCACAAAGGAGGGCCAGGTCTAAAATGAGGGTGTTTCTGCTTCCAGTTACAGAGCTCCATTTCTTATATTCCTTATTTTACAGTGCTGTTATAAGTATTGGATTAAACTATATATTGCAAAGACAAAATTTAAATTTCCTTCAATTTCTTTAGCACTGCTCATTCAGTTATCCAGAATACCTTCTTTAAAGTACCAGGTTGCTTCCAATTAGAAAGCTTGTATTCTTTTTTTACTTTTTTTTACTAACAATAACAGCTAAAAATATCCCCGTCAGGACTGAGAACCCACTGTGTCAGGTGTTTTTTGCCTTCTCAAATGATTAAATTGTGGCCATGAAGGATGAACGCTGAAAAAAGAATCTTATCTGACAAAATGGGTGAAATTTGAAGGCCTCTTTTATGCAACAGAGAGCCTGAGAGCTGCAAAGGAACCATAGGTGACCCTAGTTCAAAAAGATTTCAAATCAAAAGATCTATCCAGTGACTTAGATAGAGGCTTCAAGATGGCTTTATCCATTGCTGTGTTTTAACAGCTGTATTGATCAACTTCTGTGAGCTTACAGTCCTCACTTTCCAGCCCAGCTGAAGAGCTCCCCTGCAGTGCTGGTGCCTGTAGTCACTGAATAAATGTTTCTCACACCACAACTCAATTAAGTCAAGGATATCAGGGGGAAGATGATCCAAGTAATTCCCTAACCTTTGTAGCAGAGGTAACCCACAGGAGGCTGGAGAATTCAAAACCTTTTCACCAGTCTTAAAATGTACCTCAAGATTTTACAAGGCGTTTTGACTCTTTATGCTTTTTCATCCCTTTTCTGGTGATGTTAGCTGTTCATTCTATTTCACAATCATTTTCATGGAGCATATATATAATTTGTAGTGCACCAAACTAAGCTAAACATGTTACTGACAACTAAACCTCTAACAAAGCAGTGTAGCACTATATAATGTTGCAAGAGAACACATTCGAATCAAGTATAAAACATTTCCAGTATGAAGATGCAACAGAATTTGTTGCAAAGATTTATATTAAAAAAAAGCATCAAGTAAAAGGATCTGAGATGACTATTAATTTTTTATCATGTTTCCATTTTAGTTGTAAATACTCACATAGGTGGTTTTCAGCAGGAAAAATTTAAGCTATTTGATGTGCAAGTTCTTTGCTTCTTAAAGATTGTGGTTTTCTGGTCCTGACGCACTCCACAGATTTAAATGTTGTAGCGATTTTTTAGAGCAGCAGTTTTAAGCTTTATAGGTGCACCCTGTTCTTCCTGTTGCTCCAGATCAGTAACAATGCTGTTACTTCAAAATAAAACATGTTACCAACTAATGTATCTTTGAAAAAAACAAGTAGCAGCAACAAAAAATCCCTGTTTTTTATGAGAATATTAACTAGGAGTCAAGAGAACATTGAATGCCAAGTGGATCAGGAAAGCAGTAATTGGAAAGAGATTTTATAGTATCACTGTAATATCTTGGATGGCAGTAATTTACCTAATCTTATATGTATGGTTTAATATTCGGTCTCTCCTAATGCAATATCACTGAAATAACTTGCTGAAATTTTGCATCGTAATTCAAAATAGAGATATTCTACACAGCATGGTACATTTCAGGGAGTTAAAAACTCAGGCATGTCTTTGTCTTCAAAAAATGTTTTAATTTATTTCAAAATAATCCAACTTTGCTGAGGAGCTAAATTTTAGCTTTCTGAGAGAAGGAAGAGAGTAACTTTTAAGTCTTTGAAAAGAAACACTAATTTTTGCAAATTTTTGAGGATAACATTATGGCTTTTCTGGATAATATCAGTGGCAGGGTGGAACTGAGCATTTGGGAGTTGGCGGCTAAACATTGTGAATTAGTTATATGTATATGCATGCACTAGGTACATGAATGGAATGTACTAACCACACTTTCGAAATAAATTTTAATCTTTCTTCCTTCTGAGCAGATTTTTCATTACAAATAAACACTAAGGGAGTGGAGAACTCACTTCAACACATATGGATAGTGAATTTACCAAAAAATACTGAAAATGCTTGAAGTAAATCTAGGGAACCAAGTATAACCTTAGCATAGCTACAAGGATTTCAGGAATTTCTGGGCGTAAATTCAGTCAACAGAATCTTTACAACAATGACCAATTATTATGGTGGGTTTTTTCCTTTCAATTCTGATTCATTTCTTATTATTTGTGGCAACTGCAACTTATAGCAATCTCTTTTCACTACCACACATTCTACAAAGGTAATATTAAAGAGATTCAAACGAAAAAGGAAAAGAATCCTATATGATGAGGCATTCTGTCCCCCCCTTCATCACAGACATCTGAAGTAACTTTAAAAGAATGGTCATTTTTCCCCCATAATTTATGTTGCTTTTTCTCCTTTTTGTATTTCAAAGAGATTTAGCAATGAAAATGGAAAATCATTTTCTCTTTTTACACCTTACGCAGTAGCATGATACTGCAGTATTTCAGTTGCAAATACCAGCATACATATACACACATATATAAATGTGTGTGTATATATATATACATATACACACACTTTTATTTTTTATATATTATTTATATATGTATGCTTTTTAACTCAATTGCGACAGCAAAATTGAACATCTAATCTTTCTTCTGATTAGGCTGTTTTAAAGTGGTTAAATCCTCAACATTGTAAACAGGAATCAATTAAACCCTTTACTTAAATGCACACAAACTTTCCAACATGGACCTCTTCCCTTCCCAACCAGAGGAATGTCGTGTCGACTATACATGACTGGAGAGAGTGGATAACTGATGAGCCCATCCACTGAAAGAGAGACCAGGCTACCCTGGGGCTGCTGGCTCTGGGCAGAGCACTGGGCCTGTTTTAAGAGAAATGTTCCAAGAAAAAAAATTCCTGAAGAAGTTACTAGGAAAGAAAGGAGAAGATGTTAAACAACACATCATTTTTAGCTTTACTGTGCAATCAAAGGCATAGTTAYTCTGACAAGCCTCTAACTTTCCCATGCATTCTAATACTGAACTGCAATCCCCCACTGTCAAACATGAGACAGAGACAGCTGCTTATTTAACAACCTCTCCAAATTTTAAGCAATTTGCTCTTAGTAATGAGACTATTTCCATCTCCTCCACTGCACTTTGATGCACTTTGAAAAAAACCTCCAGCAACCCTACTGCAAAAAACAGTGTAAAAATAGTTACATAATAACCACATTGTACTATGAGTCAAAACTAAACATTACAGTACTCAAATAATAAAACTCATCTACAGACAGCCAAGATTGCAACAGTGGACTTCTATCCGATTTCATAGGCTCTATGACTCATTTTATATCCAATTCAAATACAGACCCTACTCCTCAAGCTAGTGGTAGACTGTGCAGAACCCAAGTAAGGGAGAGTATGCAAAGGTATTTCCACTTTCTTTTTGTAAGCCCCTGATCCTGCAAGAGCCTTGGGTTGGGTTGGGTTGATTCCCTTGCACTGTATTAGAGTAGTCAAAAATACACCTATCTTCACAACGTAYTTGGAGCAGAATGTCAAGTTATTCAAGATATTCAAAACTTGACTGGACACGGTCCTGGGCAGCTGCTCCAGGTGACCCTGCGTGACSGTGGGCTGGACCAGGCGATCTCCAGAGGTCCCTGCCAGCCTCRGCTGCCTGGTGGTTCTGTGAAGGCTCTAGTCAATGGGAATACAGTTGCTTATTTTTCTGTATTTTACGTTTGTAAATGTGTTTAATGCACATATTGTATAGCACTGCACTGATATAATCTAACTTCTACAGTCATTACCAGTAAGATATTTATTAGCTGTAGCAAAAAYAACAACCAAAATCACATACTGTATCAGATTCTAGTCACCGCTCCACATATATATGCTAACCTCACCTAACTCTTACTTACTTTTCTTATATGTACTAGTAACCTGACAAAGTACTTAAGGAGCTTCCAACGCATTTAACTCACTTACTAAAATTCTGAAAAGGTGAGAAAGATAGGACAGAAAACTACTTGAAGGGCTTTTCTTAGTGATTTTTGTACTCTGTCGCATTTTCCTCTTTTTGTGGCACTCAGTCACAGTAGATAATATTTTTAKCTCTTTCCATGTTACATGGTTGCAAACATTGTTGACAGAAACTGTCAACACCCACCACTAATAAATATGATGTCAGTTCACTGGCATAAACACCTTTTCACATTAATGCAGACCATCTACTTAAGGGGATTTTAATGATGCAACTATATTGAGAGTTACACCAGTGGAAACTAATAATATCTCAGGTTACTAGATCATATTCTAAAGGGATATATAAAAAGAAATGGTACACATTAAAAGCTGACAAGTGATAAAGAGTCTAAATTGAGGTAATATATGCATCTAGGAGCTGTAGATACACACAGATTTAGAACTACACATTTAGGTTCAATTCTTAATTTGAAACTTAACTTTCAAGCAAACATTTTCCTAACAACAGAAAACAAGTATGTCRCATCTGCCACAACTGTATTGTACATAATAGCAGTTCCTACAGCATCAATATTATATTTACTTAATGATTCATTCTCTTCCTCTGTATGTTATTTAACTATCCTAACAACYTCCAATTACCAATTACTAGCTAGAAATGGCCTTAAAAAACATGTTCAAGGGACTCTAAAGATTCCAACATGGTCCGAGGCTTTGGTATCACCACACATCAGCAAACATTTGCACAAGAGAATAAATCAGCACTTTTCCTAAACTAAAATACCAATGAGAAGCCTAAGTGTTTAGAGTTTAGAATTCTCTATCTCCTCCAAACAATAAAAAGATTTCAGATGACTTCAGAAGACTCTTGATCAGGCCTTTAAAACAGAGAAAGCAATGTATCTTCAAATAGCTGTTTCATGCTGAAACTGTAAAACAGTTTCTCAGGCACCATTCAGTGATTTCAGATAACCACACAGGTAAAATCAGCAAGTGATTTGCCAGGTCTGCAAATTTAAACCAAACTGTGAAAGTCAAGTTTACTTCTTTCTTCTGATTTTGGTATAMTCATGAGTTAATCTGGATTCTCAGAATCAAATTCTGTTCTCATCAGCTTGTATCAATGCAATTCAGGACAGACTCTGGTCCTGCAACCGGGAATCATACRCACTGTTAGATTATGCCCTAACTAGAATATAATTCTGCTCCTTTAGCTCTGTGCATTTTACAGAAATAAGACAAATCATAAATCCATATTTTTCAGTAATGTAAGCAAGTGATTGATGCTACTACACACTTCTTGTCTTCTCCAAATGAGCTATGTTTCCATAACTACTTTTCCTGTCCAGCCGTGTAATTATTCCTCTCACAAAGAGTTTACAAAAAGAAGAGACAAATGCAAATCCAACTGCCACGGAGTTGACTGTCACATCTTTCCCTCATCCCCTTCAATTTCTCCCAGGAGTTTGGTCTCCAACATTTTTTGAGTAAAGAGGCAGAGTCTGAGGCAGAAGAGCTTCCATATATAAACTGAGTTGCCTAGGACTTCACTCTTTGGGGAATTTCTTTTTTAAAGTATTCCCAACACACGTGTAGCCTTACCTAACAGTCTTCTACCTTGAAAGATGAATGAAGTGGTGTGAAAATCTCTCAGTTGCTAAAATTTAGAGCCCAGACTAGGTCATGTGAGCGTTCTTGCCTCTCCTCCACTCATTTCCCCAAGCTATCCAAATTTCATGTAAACACATACCTTCCTCCTTCTGTTTCTCACTTTTCCACACCACATTCCAGCCACAGCAGACAACATTTCTCAGCAGAAACAAAGAGGTGGCTACCTACAAAAGCTTATTTCAACTCAAAGAGAATAATCTCCCAATGCTCCCTCTGCAGTCAATGCAGGAATGGCCACGGCCACGCGATTCTCATGGGTTAGGTTAGTTCTGTTCCCCTCTCAGCAGTGACTGTGGAGGTGGGTTAGTCCTACCRGGCGAAAGGAGTAGCCCAGGAGTTAACCTCCAGGAGCATCTAGACACCTCCCTGCCCAGGTCTCCCTTCTCTACGGCTGTGATAACTGACATCTTGCGGCACTTGCACTAATGCATCTCTCCTCAAAAAACCAGCAGTGAAGTGACAGAAATACCACAGCAAGAGGTCCTGGACTGTAAATCCTCTCTTCACAGCTTAAGGCTTTGYATTTTCATGCACTTTTCCTGGAGACTGACTGACAGTCAGGAAAGGCTAAACTGGAGTTAAAAAACATTGTGATCCTGCTTTTCCATATGTGAAAAATAAATATAGATGAGAGTTTGATGCTAATTATTATTTTTTTATAGGTGGTGTAATACAGCTACTGTGTGGTATAGCTGTAATGAATGAAACAAATATAATGAAAACATCCATGACTAAATCGATCATCACAACTCTTTACACAATTTGTGGCGGTATACCTGACTCTTCACAGCTCTATCTGGGATTTATAAATCCCCAAATCGCTCAACATAGGAAACTTAATAGTATCGGACCAGCTCTTGTCTGATATAAAGTCAATGGAACTAAAGGGATTTAATGTCCTTCCATTTGTTTACGTTCACTGAGGATCTGAGTTTTAATTTCTCCCATGTTTAGTCTCACATCTTTAAACCAGACCAGTTCATTTAACTCCTTGAGTTCTCTCATACCTTCTGGCAACTAAACTAAGCTTCTTAACATTTCATATCACTTCCAGACACTATGCACAGCATACCTGCCAAGGCTCAGCTGTTCCTTCTGTACTTCTTTTTATGATCAAGTGACCAAAGACAATTACTTTCTGTCAAATTTGTTTTGAATCAATTGAGCCTATTTTAGAATTATGTAAGGCCTGAAAAATGCTGTGGGACTGCTTGAGTCTGTTAGCACTTTTAAGTAAACAAACAAAACCTGCTTTAATTTAGACAGATTTCTAGGCCATGATTGTCGGAACACCACTAAAAGCTTTTGTGTATTAAAAACAAAATCTAAATAAGAAACAGAAGCTACATAAGGAGCAGGGCTTTGTGGGAACCTTCCTGCCTTTGGTATGACAATCCAAAAGTGTGTTCTGGTTTCCCCCAGCATCCGGTGCACTTAAGCAAGTTTCTAAATAAAGTTGAGCAGAAACTTCACTCGCAAACTTTACTGTTCCTTAAATGGCATGTCTTTTTTTTTCCCCTTTAGCTTTGTTGGCATAGCTGCAATTCATGTTAAAGTAGGCAACCACATTAACATTTTTCCTAAATGCTAGTCTATATATTCTAAATACTCAGTGTTAGAACGTCTCTAAAATAAGCGCTTAAAGTAACAACTGCAAACACTTGCACAACACTTCATCCATTCAGAAAAGCTATTTTTTCTTACCTCAATTTCCCTTCAGTATTCATTATGGAAAGGATATTCCATGCTATGCCAATAAAGAAAGGCTAGATTTCAGCTTGAGGACTAACATAAATAAATTGGAATCTATTGGCTCCTAATTACAGAATTTGTTATTCACAGCAGGCTGCCTACCAGTACAAAAACCCCCTGATAACTGATGCCTTATCTTCATGATAAACATTAACTTAGACATATGTCAAGGCTGAAATGCAATTAGAATAATGTGTATTTATTTTTACACTGAGCAAGCAGTGTTCAGCTTTCATCAGAATAATGTTTAAACCCCTTTTAAACCAGTGTAAAAGTAACCTGTATTATGTATAGTTTATTCTGATTATGAACATATATTCTATCTACTGGAAAACAAGTCAAATAACATAAGCCAATACATTAACTGCAAAAGGTATTCTTAAAAACAAAATCTCAGCAAATTAACTTCATATAAACTGAAATCCCTATGCAGTGCTAGAGTTTTAGAGATAATGTATCTCACAAGTCTAACAATTATGGAAGATGAGATAAGAAGCATGAAAATTATAATTAACAGTAGTCATGATAATATATTCACAAAACAAAGTACTAAAAACATCTTATGATGCCAGGGAAATGATATATGGGTCAAAAAAAAACCCAACACCCAATTCTCACTTTAAATACACATTCAAGCATTTGCATCAGCAATTCCTCTGCAGAATGCTGAGCACCAGCATATTGTCACTATCAGCAACACATCTCTCAAGTTTTAACCTCCACAAATGTGTTGTACTTGCTTTAGATGAATTTCTGTCACCACTCTTTCTTCTGCATTATCACCTGCCCCACAGAGAGCACAAAAATTCACATAAAATCCCCCAGGAAATGCAAAGAACGTCATAAAGCTGCAAAGTGTCTTATGGCTCTCATCTTCAGTCTTTACACGTTTTCAAGCTGGTGGGAGAAGAGAGTTCTGGTTATACCATAGAGATAGGGAAGACATGAACCAGAGGTATTGACAGCAACCGCAACCGATTTCCAAACCCAGCTTGAATGATGTAGTAGGTTGTTAATATCACATATGGGTTATACTAGCAACCTTTCAGTGGCTGTATCTGTGCCTACAACACGCTTCCAGAYAGGGATAGAAATTTTTGTTCAACAGTTTCAGTATCAGTAACCACTGATATCAGTATCAGTCCACCACTTGCACCATTCTGATCTGCCCAGAAAGAATTAATGAGCATTTTAGGAGACTGCAAGTCAGATCTGTAATCCTGCTTTTCTTTTTTTGAAGGGATTCTTTACAAGAGCAGAACCCCCTTCTTTCCCCGCCCAATTTAAACACGATCCTCTTCTACCTCTGAAGTGTTTATATTGCCCTTAAGTGCTACATTTTCACTTAGTCCGAGAACAGTTCTGACAGTTCCTTCCATAGCTGCCACTGGGTTCTGAGCGCCAGACCTTCGGGATAGATCTTAATCTTTCCAGTTAAATAAAGAAAAAAAACACATTAGCTAACAGATTCAACTGAACTTTATGCTCTATACGGCCAAACCACTAGAGGGAGATAGACTCTTAGACTTTTAATAACTACAGCCGAATGCTACGCAGGGCAATAACAACGGTTTCAACAAATTCTCCATTCATCGATTTTCTTAATGCAGAGGAGAGCAATATCAAAGAGAATCCTATCTATTTGAAGTATGAAAAAAAAATATTTTAAATTATTATAGGTCAGTGAATCTTAATTATCATTGTCAACATTTTTTAGTAACACATACAACTTATTTACTTACACATCCTTTTTTTCTGCCCGTGCTGGATAGTTACGTTCACCGATGTATTAGTCATTGCTTAATTATGCCTAAGAAGCCTTATTAATATGTATGCATAAAGAGCTATCTGGCAGGAACGCATTTTAATGAAGTCGCTGGGAGGCAACAAGCTGTAATTTCTAGAAGGTTATGCCGTGACTAACAATAGCGAACTGGCTGARGCAGCCCAGAAACAGTGTGAGGCATGGAAGCCAAATTTCAAACTCATTTTATATTTTAGTTATAAACTCAATCGGCAAGCCTTTGGCTGACTGAAGTGTCGGAGAATCGAACGGTTTAAAACTATTCTTGACAGGAAAAGTGTCAGTAAAAACGTAGCCTGCAAGTTTCCAGCAGTGTTACCTGCAGCACGTGCAATTATCTTACCTGAAAGGAAGATGTTGAAAACTAGACATTTTGTGACCATTCCTTAACATCCTGCAGTTAACGGTGACCGAACCACAAATGTATTTTTTGTGAGGCTACAGTATGGCCTGTATCATTCAGCGTTTTTTTAAAGAGTACGTAATTTAAAAATCAAATACGTATGCTGTGTATATATTGTACTTATTTCCTAGAGCAGCAATTCGCTTGGCTCTTTTTTTTTTGGGGGGGGGGGGTTGGTAATGGCTATGGCGCATTTTGAGGCGGGCGAAGGGAGATACCTGAGCGCCGGTGAGCGCGCCGCCGGGGCGCTGAGGAGAAGGAGGAGGAGGAAGAGGAGGAAGGCGGCGGCGGCGAGGGCGGGCGCCTTGGCCCCGGGGCTGCTGTTGCCGCCGCTGCCCCTCTTCAAAGGCGCCGTGTTAACGTGCGGGCTCCCCCGAGGGGGCTCCCGGCGTTAAGACGGAATTTAACGAGGCCGAAGGGGGAGCCTTGGCCGTGCCACGGGGGCAGCCGTGCGCCAGGCCCTGCTGGGGCCCGGGGACTGTCCTGGAAAACCACCCTCTGGCATGGGCGCAGCTCGCAGGGCCTGGCTCTCATCGGTGCCGTGTGGGCGTTAAATCCACCTGGATCCCGGTCCTGTTCTGGCTGTGCCGACAGCAGGGGTTGGGTTTAAAGGGAGCATTTTGGAAGCAGCTGCCCCGCAAAGGAGGGTTGCCCGTTTGGCCTGGTTTGCAGCAGTTCTCAGCACCCGCAGTTCCAGGTTTTGCTGTTAAGGCTGTAATGCTTAATCCTAAAATAGGGTTTGTCGTCTCTTTTATTCTAAGAACGTGGCAAGGTGCGTTAAAGTGGAAATAGTTTTAGATTTTCAGGGTTTGGCATTTGTCAGAATTGGCATATCACTTTTCAGTCTAGGGAATCTGACTTTAATTTTGAAAGTAAGTGCTGATTCTTCTCTCTTTCCTTCTTAGGGTCATGTGGAACAATATCACTTTGTGCTCTATTTGCAAGYTCTCCCCTAGCTCCCCATCTTTACTGTTTTCAAGATCACGAATTTTGCATCATGTATTCGAAAGAAAGTATAAGGACTTGTGTAAACAAACAGCACAGATACTACAGAATCGGTCTTGTCAAGTTGCGAAAAGGACATGCAACATGCTTCCCAGTCGTTTAGTAAGTAATAAAGCAAAATATAGACGGTATACAAAAACTTACCCTGTTTTAGATGGACGTATCCCAACTGTATATCAACATGTGTTTGAAGAAAATTTAAGGAACAGTAAGGCTGTTATTCAAAGGTAAAAACTGTTTTTGTATTTATAATGTTGATATTTTTAAGATGATAAAAGCATTACTTATAGGCACTTCTAAGAATTTTTAACTTAGGAAGATCACTATTTTAAAAAATCCGGAGATTTTAAAAAATTTGGGGTAATTTTTTTCCAACCACTTCGAAGCTTAAAATAGCAGCTCCTTTCTGCTGTTTTCCTGGACATCATCTCAACAGAGAACACTTTACAAGGATCAGCACTTAAAAAATTTCAGTCCACCAAAGCAGGTGCATAATTGTTGGTCAAAATGCCTAAACTTAGGTGCAGACTGCATTTGAAATATTGCCATATGACATTGTTTTGCATATATTGCGAAGAAGTATTTTTTTAGACATTCATAAAAATTGTCTTATGTCTAATTTTGAATGCAAAGACGTAAATGGTGACTCACACATTTCCAAATCTCTCCTGAAAGAGTAGGTGACAGTTATTGCAATTTGTCGTGATTCACTGACAAAAGCAGGAAAACATATTTTATGTATTTGTTCTTAAGGAGCAGATGGCAGATACTCAAAGGCCTTTGTTCAGAAGAAAGATACATGAGCTGGAAGCAAAGCTATGGAAAACACACTGTGCCCTCCTGTGGTGGCATTTACAGCATTATTAAAAATCTGTAGCTTTTTCTCCTGAGGTTTTTCAGCCTCTGCAGGAAGCCACAATACAGATAATGGAATTATGTGCAGAGTAGTTCGTAAATTATTATGTCAGACAATAATTTTAGGTAAAGATGATGCATCTTGGTGAAAAATATATATTTAAAATGAATGAACAACCTGGTTTGTTAAAATCAAAATTATTTCAAGGATCACATTTGTTTACAGTTTATTCGGTTCATTATTTGTACTTTATGCTGCCCAGTCAATAACATTCGGTAGTGAGCTTTTCTTTGGGTGGTTATACAGACACTGCACTATTCACTACTTTTAAAATATAGCTGCCATGATGTTGAACATTCTTTAGGCCTGTCAGATAAACTGTTCAGCGCTTGTTGAGGGGGAGCCAGGGAGGAAACCATTGACTGGATTCTTCCCTAGAGTGGTTGGAACATAGAGGTAAAGGTTCGCACTGAATTAGGACTCACAAATTATGATAGCCTTATTAATATTTGCCCTACAGTGATAGCGCTAGCCCATAAATTTGCAATATCCCTCAAAGTCAGGTCTTCAGCTGCGGTGGTCACACTGTTCTCAGTACTCCACTGATTGGGTTGCCAACAGAGATTAAAAATGACCATATATTGTAAAATACTATATGTTGAGTTTATATAGGAAACACCCAGGGGAGGCTGATTGACCTAATAGCGTCTACTAGCAATGAACAAAAGCTACAGACAGAATCTATTATTTGGCTCTTCTTTGCCTTTATTAGGCTCAGAAATGTAAGTTTTGAATAATGAAAATAAAATACTTGCTTTAAGTAACATACCTCTGCTTTTTGTTTCACTTTGTGAGAAAAATTATGCTTTTGAATGCTGTGATCTGTTACACCGTAGTTAACAAGTTTCTTTCAGAACCAGTAATCCAAAACTGTGACTTTATCTTCGTTATTGTACTACTGATGTGAAAACTGTGCAATGCATTTAAGTACTGTGTTAAATTTCCTAAAAGGTAATTTGTAAGCAAAGCTTATTTTCATTAATTGAAGCTTTGGTTTTTAAATCAGATATTCAGAATTGCTAGAGATGGTCAGTAAAGGAGGAGGARAAAATGCCATCTTGCGCCATACCCAGAGAAACAAGAAGCTGTTTGTTCGCGAACGCCTGAAAATGCTTCTTGATGATGAGTCTTTTCTTGAGCTGTCTCCTCTTGCAGGCCTCAATCTGCCATATGGTGATGTCCCTGCTGCTGGATGCCTTACTGGTAATTGCTAGCAAATTTAATATTAGATGTAATAGGAAATTCATGAAGTTTATTTAATTGCTCATATCTTTAAATATGATTCATATTAGATCTAAAGGCAGATAGGGGTTGAGGGTATTGTTTTGAAGGTATTGTTTGCCCACGTTGGAGGCGCAGGCTGGAGGGAAGAAGGTTTTGAACTGATATGATCCTTAAGGTGATTTGAGAGGAGCTGTTCAGGTGCACTGATACGCAGGCATCCTTTGACGACTGACTGAAGTGCTCAGTTGGTTACTCTTGGTAGTGTCAAAAAAGCCCTTCTTCACCATTCTGCTGTGAGATAGCCCTGTGTATTTAGAGTACGTGATTGCAGGCAGTGTGGATGAGTTGTAGTCTGCGTGCTGCACACCTTCATATAGTAACCAATCCTGCTCATTGCAGTTAAGGTGCTTGTACATCTAATCAAGGTTATGGAATATTTTAGTATCTCAATAATGTGTTTTCCTAGGAAAAGTGAACATCAGCTCTTTCCAGTAGTAATTACCGGAATGGAACAGTTCAGCCACTGGCTGTAGTATTCTTCCATAATCTATTCTGAGGAATCTAGGAAAAACTTTCAAAGAAAAAAGTTCTTTCTTTTCTTCTAGATGTAGGAATTTATTCTACTTACCATTTACCGGTCTGTGTTTCAACAAATTCAGAATGGGATGTCAAATATACTGATATCTGTTGAATGAAAGAGGGGACCAAGTTGCTGTGTGACCCAAACCCTATGACATTTATTTTGTAACATTTTTCAAATTATAGACTAATCTCATTGCATTTTGAAGAGCAGTTCCTGTTTAAAAAGCAACTGGAAGAATAGGATCATGAAGTCCTATGTTTCTTTTGTCACAGATTGCTACTTTTTCAGTTTTATATCAGTATTTTTATAGTCTTCCCTGTAAACTCGTCTCAAGAGTTAGAAGTCAGATTATATTATTCTTTTTCTTACACATTGTCACCAATAGTGAAGAAGTTGTATTTCAAGTCTTGTCTTCTATCTTACTGACATACTGTTACCAAAAGAAAACTCTAGCTATAGTTTGGCCTCCATGTTTCACTAGAGACTCCTGATAAATAACTGTGGTACTGTTGCTAGGAATTGGAAAAATCTGTGGGGTCTGGTGTGTCTTCATGGCAAATGATGCAACTGTAAAAGGAGGAACTATTTATCCGATTGGAGTGAAGAAACAATTAAGAGCTCAGGAAATAGCCATGCAGAACAGACTTTTATCTGTGTACCTAGTTGACAGCGGGGGAGCATTCCTACCACTACAGGTAATATCACAACAAATTCACAAAGGAAAATTTTTATCTTAATCATATTAATCTTTAGAAATAAGTCTCTGATTTATTTTTTGTTATCTTGGCTGGCTGACACTCATTGTCTGTTAAATTGAATTTTGCCCACAAATCAGAGCCTTGGAGATTATTTGAGCATATATAACAGTGGCTTTCGCCCTGGCTAATCTTGCATCTAGCTTCTGATCAAAGTTTAGAAACTTTAGTATCAATGTGGGGACAAAATGCTGACCAAGTAAGTCGTATGGATACTCCTCAGTGCACTGAAAGGCTTTGGTGTCTTTAATAAATTAAAACATTGTTTGGAGTTTCTATTTTTGACTTTAGAATATTTAAAATTACTCTGTATTTTGTTGTAAAGTCTGTAATAGTAATGCACAAACATCCATGGCCTTTAAAAATGTAATTTTTAAAATACTTATTGTAACAAGAGAGCTTGCACAGGTTATTTTACAATGTACAAAGGTCATGTCATTACACAGACTAGAGTTGTTCCATCTCCAGACTGAAAGCAAACATGTAGAAAAAGTTTTTACCTGAATTATGGAATTTTAGAAAACTAAGTAAAAAAGGAAGACTGTGTTGAAGTTGTTTCACAGGTACAGAATGAACATGAGCTTCCCCATTCCCATGTTTACAGTCTTTGCCTGTGAAGAATAAATTGGTTTCACAAGAATGTGAAACTTATCTCTGCTTTTGTGAYGCAGATGGCCATGGATATTTTTGTGGAATTGAGCAATATATGAGAGGAATAAATATAGTAGAGAATGTTGTATGTGAAAAGTTATCAGGTATGATTGTCAATGGTTTCCTTCTCGGAATCAGTTGCAATGGTTTGTGAATGAATGAAGTAAAGATGAAGCACTGGCTTCTCTAGTTAATATTGAAACTCACATTGTCTTTTCTATGTAATGTCAGTCAGAGCTGTTTCCTGACAAGTCAGATGGTGGTAGAGTTTTCTACAATGAAGCAATAATGTCTGCCATGAAAATCCCTCAGGTACAGTGTCATTTTGAATACAAGTAAGTGTAGTATATGTGATTGATAGAATTCTGAAAAAGTTTCCTTTTRATACAGATTCTAGGACCAACTCACAAACATGCAAAAAATTTCTTAAAGCTCATCTTTTCTATTTGTGGGGGAAGAGAGATTCAAATGGTATCTCACGTAACAGAATGATCATACTTCAGCCTTAAATATCCTCTAAGTGCTTACCAACTGGTCTTAATGTAAAAACATCAAACCACTAGGTGATTTTAGAGTAAACTGCACTGAGCTGCGTGTGATATCAAAAACAATGGTGGTGTTCATGACTGTATTTATAGCTTTGGTTCCTGGTTTTCCAAGGTTTTGAATGTTTCTGAAATAAATGTAATGGCTTTGTTTTTCCCTTCTCTTGCCAGTATCTTGTTTGTTTTTTTCTGTGTCCTTTAGGTGGCAGTAGTGTGTGGATCCTGTGTAGCTGGAGGTGCCTATGTTCCAACCATGGCAGAAGAAACTGTGATTATAGATAAAATTGGTACACTGTTCCTTGCTGGCCCACCTCTGGTAAAAGCTGCTACAGGAGAAGATGTCTCTCCGGAGGACCTAGGAGGAGCCAAACTTCACTCTAAGTAGGTGAAATGATTTTGTAAAGTAGAAGAGAACTCAGCACACTTATCTTTAAAGAAACTGCCATTCTATCATAAATTAATATGACTGAAGCTGTTTCTGATGCCTCCACTAAAAGGGGACAATATGGTCCTCAAAGATGGGGAAGCGTGTCATGAGAACATGGTAGAAATGATACATGAATTATTATAAAGGTTGGTGGCATTTAGTTACATGTGTGGCAGTATCATAGGGTTAGATATAAGCCTTCCAAACAAACAAAATAACGTAGCATCGTAATTTCTGCTTTACTACTGTTCAAATCAACTTTCTGCTTCCGTTTTGGACAAATTTCTCAGTTGTTACATATTTAACTGATAGAAATCTCAGATAAATATAGAGGGCAGGATCAGGGCCAAAAGTGGAACCTGTCACAACACGATTTGCTCTTTTCATTCTCAGATACTGGTTTTTGTTCTATCAGCCAAATGGAAGAAAAATCAAGTGATATTAGGGGTTTAAGCTGGGACTAGGCAAATCTGGATTTGGTCCCCCATTCTTCCACATGCTTACTGAACAACTTTAGGCAAGTCAGTTCCTCTCTGCCCAAAAGCGTCAGCTGTGGAAGAGGAATGATATGACTTCTTTTCCAAATGGAAACATTGTCAGAATACATATATAAAAAACATTGAGTATTCAGATACTGTGATAGTGAGGAAACTTATAAGAAATTCTTTTTCCTCCTGAAACTGGGGCATGGAGAGATAGCATGACTTCTTTTCTTTCATGTGCTGCTTAAGACACTAGAGAACTCTTCGCAAAGAATCTGAATGCTTGTAAAAGCTCCTGAAGCAAAGCAGAAAAAAGGAAAGCCTGTCTGCCTCTGCTATTACTGAGGGCTTCATAGCAGGAGATGAGCAAACAGGAGATGAACCTGATAATAGTAGCTATCTAACCATTTCTTTAACATTATTCTTCTATGTCAGAAGTTACTGTAGTTGTCAAAATAATGTTATTCCATTCTAGATAGGGGAAAGACCCTTTTCTGTTTGCTTTGCTTCATAGTTCTTGGTATTGTGTAATTTGTGAATGGAAACTGGATTCCATACCTTTCTTATCAAGGTCTCACAAAAGCAATTAGTGTGACAGTCAGCTAACTGTGATACATATAATAACTTACTTTCTTTATAACCAGTCTGGAAGTGCTACTATTGTAAAATAATTTTAAAAGTTTTCTCTCTATATTGTTTGTAACAACATCATTGTAAAAATATATACAAAGGTCTTTTTTTTTTTTTAACCTGTATTAAAGAAAGTCATAGGGAAGAAATTCCCTTCTCCCTACTGTGCATTTTTGTTTAGATTGCACAGAAATTCCACTCACTTACTGGTTTCAGCTCATCCATGCACAAGAACAAAAATGCACAATGTTTTCAGGGAGTCCCGAGGTTCACAGTGCAGATGAAAGTTTTTCTTTTAGTTTAGATTTTTTTTCAATATTCAGATTTCATTAATTTAATACTAATAAATTTTGCTTTCTCTTCTAGAGTCAGTGGCTGTAGTGACCATTTTGCATCTTCAGAAAAGGAAGCCTATGAATGCGTTCGAAATATTATCTCAACGTTAAATTATGAGCCTCTGCCAGAGGAGGTTATAGAATATGATGGTCCTCTGTATAGTTCTGATGAGCTCTTGGGGCTGGCACCACGAGGTTATAACTACACTCTTCCTGTAAAATTGGTAAGTTGACAGGTGCTGTATTTCTTCATCCTTTCAGTCTGCTTTATCTGGTATTTGTGTTTGAAAAAAGCATGAGCAATATGCTTCTGAGAAGGGTTTTTCTATGCACACAAACTATAACTGCACGTGCTGGGTTTTTTTGTAAGGTTTTTGTGCCCATGAACAGCTGTGCTCTGTAACTCCAAAATAATTTTGGAGTCAAAGTTTGGCTCAAAATACTCCGTCAGCAATCAAACACAAACACGAATTTGTTTTGTGCGTATTGGGTTTTTTAGTAGAGTAAGACATAAAATGGCCACTAGGACCATTTTGTCTGACTTCTTGCATAATACAGGTCTCCTTACTATTTGAACAGAGCGTATCCTTTAGCAGAACTATCCTATTTTCATTTCAGTTTCTGTAGGAAAGAATATATGTTTCTTTGCAGATTCTGAGCCGTCTGATGGATGGAAGCAGATTCCAGGAATTCAAGGCTGACTATGGAACAACATTAGTAACAGGATTTGGCCATGTGGAAGGGTAAGGCTATAAGATTTCATTCTAAAAATATACAAACATACTTGTCTAGAAAGCTTTCATATCATTATTAGGTTTTACAGGATCCCAGTAACAATATTTATGAAATTCTGAATGGGTCAAGGATTGGTAATAAAATACTTTAAAATAGCAGGAAGCCTTACTCTTATCTCTGGGCTCTGAATTCATCTTGTCTCAGGCTGATAGTGGCAGAGAGTGATTTCAAATGGATGATTTTCACGACTTTGGGAAATTAGTTTTTTGTTCACTCAAGTTACTACCTGAGCAGTTGGAACATTGAAGTCTCAGCAGATTCCTTAAGAAATAAGAAATTGCATCTTTAAAAGTGTTCTATCTCAATCGGAGTTGGAAGCTGTGTTCTCACCATTATCCTGTCTCCCATCTGACATAATTGACTATATTGTTAACACATTCATAGAGCATATAACATTCCAGTCAAAAAAGAAATGGTAAAATGTGTTATTTCTTTTGAGCCTCTTTCTGTGTTGAAAATATAAACATTGCAGATTAAATGTTATCTTGTACGTTACAGTAGTTAGAGACCAGAATCCTGGCACTTTGTACATTGTCCTGCAGTGTGAACTATAGCAGGTCACCTATACCTTTACCTGGCCTCCGGGTGTTAGTCCATACGAATACTTCCATGCTTTATATAAAGGGAGTGCTGTGAGATTTCTCGTTTGTTATGTACATGGGGTTCCTKGAATGCAATGACATGTGTGAGTGCATCCTCTTATGTTTCAACTTTCTTTAGCAGGACAGATTTGTGTGTATGGATATTTACATTTCCATTCTTTAGATCATTAGGAGCTACATTTTCGTAATTTCTGGGGTTCAAAAGTGAGAGTGCTCACATGTCTGTCTTGCAGGCACTTGGTGGGGGTAGTGGCTAGCAATGGGGAACTTTCTCACGATGCTTCTCTCAAGGGTGGCCATTTCGTACAGCTGTGCAGTCAGCGGAGCATTCCCATCCTCTTTTTCCAAAATACTGCTCCACATGCAGCAGAGCCAACAAGCATTTCGCAGGTATGGCATTTTTAGTTCAGTATGCTGAATTGAAGCAGTTCCTAGCTCTTGTTCTGACTAAGATTTCACTTTGAAAATAACTAGTTATTAGGAAAATTAATTTTCTTAATCCACTCTTGATGGTTAAACTGAACAGCCTCATAATTACTTTATTCTTAAGTCTTCCCATTAGCATTCTCACTTTATTCCAGTTTTAATCAGTTCTGTAGGCTCATCTGAAATGGTAGTGCCCAGCTTGCAATGTAAGCTTGTAAAAGCTTGGAGTTCTCAGAGCTTTTTGCGTTGAAATAGAGCCTGTCAGTTGTTCTAATACCATTCTGTGCCACAGAAAATAGATATTTCCCTTTTCTAAAAATGAAGGCATTGAGGTACAGTATGTTTTGTCCAGGGCTACAGAGAGCGTCACAGTAAAGCCTACACTAGGTTCTCTGAGCAGGCTGTTCCTGCAGCCCTGTTCTTCCCAACTGTCGCCAGCTTTAGAGACAAAGCCTGGTGTAATTCCATTGTGTGTGAGCTTCACTAATGTCTAGGAGAGCTGGAGTTGCTCTATATTATAGGCTTAACACAGCAGAACAGTGCTGGGGTATGCACACTGATTATAATTATCTTGTTGATTTACATTGTAAAATAAGTAGCATAATGGATTATGGTAGTTAATTTAATGCTGCTGTCTTCCTGTTTTGGGAGAAACAATTTACAGAATTGTAAAGAAATAAATCTTTTAGAGACACTCTGCAAGTTTGGTGGGAGTGGAAGGAATCTAGAAGGAAGAAGAATTAAAATCTTTTCTTTAATTTCAGGCAGAAGCTCACACCAACAGATTAAAAGCCCAGGCCTCCATGATGGCTGCTGTTGCTTGTGCTGCTGTCCCCAAAATAACCGTTGTAATTGGTGGATGTTATGGGAGCGAAAGTTATGTTATGGTATGGGTAGCATAAAGGTTAATGTGTTTGGTAATAGATTTTGTACACTTTACCAAACCTTCACAATGCTTTCATTTTTAAAACGCAGTCAGCTGTTGGTATAGACATTTAACTCCATTATTTTAACTACTTTTAAAATTAGAAATACATCACAAAATGTGATTACAAAAAGTTTGATCGCCAATGTCACTTACTCGACACCCAACTAAGAGCCTAGAGCTGGTTCTAAAAAACAGGTTATTTGAAATTGTTTCTACTAAGGATCTAATGCTGCCTTTTTCTCAACACGTACCACTTGTTCGCAGTGGTCAGGGACCATGTTGTCTTCAGCTGTGTTATAACATGTGCTGTTCACACTGCTATAAGTGCGATAGGGCTGTTTGCTTGCTCAGAATTAAACATGTAAATGCTTGAAGGAAAAAGGAAATGATAAAATGCTGACATGGAATCTGTATTATTAGTCCTTTACGACTTACACTGTATTACATTCTGTCTCGAACTTGATTGCGTCATCCTACGGCCGTTTCTTGTGATTAAATTCAGTGAGTTTGTCCTGTGCATTTTTTCATAGTGTGGGAGATCGTTCAGTCCAAACTTTTTGTTCTTGTGGCCTAATGCAAGAGTTGCTCTTGTGGATTCAAGACACTTCTTCACAATCCCAAAAGCTGAGGACAATGACTGTAAAGAAGATGAATCGGAACTAAACCATCTAAAAGAAAAGTAAGGACATTAAATAATAAGCCCCTGCAGTTGCACTGAGATTAAATTAGTTAAAAAGTGCCTACTTTTGTTTATATTCCAGATTGTAAACAGCTAAAGCAAACCCAAATCTACTGAAAAATATTTTTAAATACCGTGTATTTTCTGCCTTGTATGCTGTGAGGGTCTTCTCAAGGAAGCCTGAATGTTTGACTTAAAAAAAAAAAAACAAAAAACCCAAACCACATATTCTGAAATCAAAATATTCTGCTGTGTATAAACCAATGGAGATCTGCATGTAGAGGATCTGCTGTATTGCAGAATGACTGAAATGCAGAGGGATCAGATCTGATCTTCTGTAGCTGTGCCTAGAACTAGTTTTAACAGTAGTGCCATGCATTCATTTGAAATTGAAGAGCAGGCCGTTTTCCTCCCTGATTTTTTTTACTGGCCTGATCTGTTTTTTGTTACGTATTTGTACTTTTAAACTTACTTAATACTCTCTTCTCCAGGCTAGAGGAAGAAAGCAGTGCATTTTATTCTTCTGCCAGACTCTGGGACGATGGTGTAATTCTACCTCAAAATACTAGAAAGGTTGGTTTTTTCTTTATATGTTCTTTGTAGTGCATTTTATCCTCGGATCTCCAAAAGATCTTGCAGTGAATGCGTGAGCCTGTGCTTTGCTCGAGGTCAGCCAGCATGCTGACTCCCAGAACCAAGTCTCCCAGTTCTCACTCCGTTTCCTTGGCACTTAGCTTTTCAATTCTCATCTTTTCTCTTCCACATTAGTCTGTCTAAAATGTTCTGTTGAATTCCTTTTTCATTCTAGTTACTTCACTACAGCATTTCCTCTTAAATCCCTTAATTGACTTTCCAATTTGGTTCAGTATCCCAATCCTTAATTTTTCTGTCTTGCATAATCACCCATATCTCTGTTCTTTTAAATTCAGGCTCTTCACTACTTGCATTCTTCCTGTTCTTTTCTCCTAAGGAGGTTTCTTTTGCAACTTCTCCCTGCTTTTAATCTGTTTCTTACATGTGGAGTGCTCTCCATTTTTTTTAGTTGGCAGACATCCACTCCATTGGATCTTTTCTAAAAATCGCCGCCTTTGTTCTTGTTTTGCCTCGCCATATTGTTTATTAGCACTACTTAAAATGTCATTTGCACTTGTGAAGCTTGTTTATTTAAAGAYCACATATACATGCTGCTTTCAACTAATTCTTCTAAGTATGGTACGTATTTATGGTGCTACATACACACGTTAAATATTTTTGTAGAGGTTGTGGGAACTTTGCTAACAGGAGAGCACTGAGAAGCATTTTCAAGTACTAGAGTCCGTAGAATCTTTAGAAACTGTATGTGAAAAGGAAATGTGTGACAATCAAAATGAGTCACTGTTTCACCAGCCCACCAAGGTTCACATCTGCACGTTTAATTCTTTTTTACAATACTGTTTTGCTACTTATCCCAGTTCTTGCTAATAGGGGGAATCTATGTTTAACTTTGTCTGAACTGAGCGGATGTGCTCATTCAGAGCCTTCATGTGTGAGCTGTTTTTTTTTTTAATAGGTTTTTTCAAGCCAGTGTGTGCTCTAATAGCAGTAGAATGTTCACTGTGAAGTTAGGAAAATCCTTACCCTGACTCTAAATTTCCAACAAGACATACAAAAGGTTTTGGCAAAGGAGACTATTATATGCACCATAAGATAAAAGTTAACAGAATCCTAACAGAGAATTATGTTATTTTTAAAGTCTGAAAGCTGTGTTCTGTGTTTTCAGTCATTACCATTGTCACAGGAGACCAAGAAATATGACTTCTTCTAAGAAGACAGACACATAAAGGGAAGAGCAGGATATTTTGATAATTTTTTCCACATGGGATTGGGGATCATAGGAGCATAACTAAGTAAATATTGATCTATTAACTATTTAACTATCACATAATATATTTTGATTGAGAAGCTATTTTACCCTAAGCTTTCAGTGTTCCAGAAGTAATCCTCCTGTCATCACAGTGGCTTTAAAATGGTTTCATTTCCTCACACTATGGCTTCTAGGTGCAACACGTGTATTTTGGGATCCTGTGGACATTTCTTCCTTGGTGTTTCCCCTTCCCCAGGGCTGTATTACACTGATGTCCATCTCCCCTAACTGTACAGCTGGCTACTGTGCATTTTAAATACTCATTGTTTTGCAGAAAGTAAGAACAAAACCATTATTGAATGAGCGCATACATTAGTAAATTTTACTAAATTTTCTTGCTTCAGGGGCTCATTGTTTATACTTTTTGTTTTTTAATCAGGTGGTTGCACAGTGCCTAGAAATTATAAACCAGCAGAAATACCAGGTCATATCTCCGTGTCAATATCCCGTCATCAGAATGTAATTGCAGTCTGCCATTTTCAAGTAATTGGCCTTTAAAGAATACTAACACCACAGTGCTAACTTTAAATGTAAATGACTTTCTAATTCTTTGATACCATTAATAAAACGGTTAAACCATGAGCAGGTAAACAAGAAATCCTGGATTTTAAGTCTATTTGCAATAAGTTTGCATTTTTTCATAGTTTGTTACTACATGAGTTAAAATTTCTATTTTGTGAAAAGGAAAGTTTAATCTGTGGTTCTGTAGCACACTAATGAAGCAAACTCATCCTGAGCCATAACGATTGCTTAATTATTTTTATTTATGTTTTATTAAGAAATGCAGAACTAAAGAAATTGTACTTTGACAAAAGAAACGGGAAACAGAGAAGCTATTATTCTATCTAGGCAGTAGGAGTTTTCAGGAATGTAAATGTTAGCAGCGGACAAATGCTGCCTGCTTCAACACCTCTGACCTAGTGCTTGAGTGACAAGTCCAGATTTGCAGAACAGCTATGGAAAGGCAATGAACAAGAGGGGAGGTGGGTTTATGATAGCTCCGCTCAGATTGCTCTGAGAATACTCCTACAGTGACCAGGAGTTGGTTTAAATCCACAGCACTTCAACACAGGATAAAATTACCTCTTCTTGAAGCATGTAACAGAGGGACACATGGTCTGTTCTGTGTCATGTTACCATGCTGACAAATGCAGAGTTTGCACTGTGCTATTTCATGCATCTTTCATCCTGCTGCAAAGTTTAATCTTGTAAAATAAAACTTTTGTTATTTTAAATGAATAAGTCTTAGCACTGCACATTTTAAAATTATGTCAAAGGGTATATATGAAAAATATCTGGGTAAGTATTTTAGAGAATCATCAAGGAAATTGAAACAATTAAGTAACCATGCAAATAAAAAAAGATATTGAAGGAATTTAGGTCATTTGAGTGTTTGTAAATAGAGACTTCACCCTTCAAAGTTGGAAGAAATATGTTGCAGGCAGCAGTCACGCTCTTTTGAAAAGTCCATGGAAAGTCACAGGAATGTTCGTCTCCACTTCGGCCCTGGCAACTTCGCTCATGTCTTTGGCGTTGAGGATCAGCAGGTAGGCAGGCTTCGGCCCCGCACCGGGGCTGATGACTATGCTCAGCACAACCCCTGGTCAGCAAGAAAAGGAACACGTGTCATTCCTTATCCTTCAACTTGGACTTGCCACGCCATAAGTAAGCACTCACACACGGGGCCCTAGTAAATCTCAGTTATTTTTCCCCCTTCATAGGGTTTTGAGTTCTTGCTGTCGTTCTGCTTGCCAGCATAGCTCACAGTTTCCCTCTAGCACYATGAAGTACGTTTGTAGTCTGAAAAGCAACTATGAAAAGCCATTGCAGGGGCCTCTGACAAATGTCACTTAGTGGAATTTATATCAAATTTGTCCACATTAGAAGTTGAAAAAAAGGAGTGATTTGCCTTACAGTTCTGCTTCTCGGGCACCAAGATGCCCATTTCTGGATCCTGGCATCTTCATATGGAAGGTTCTAGCTCTTAAGATTTCTGTGCCTGTGCACACTCTTCTGGTCAGTGATTGCAGGAAAACACAAGACAGGATCTCTCTCTCGTGACTCCCGTCAGCCCCCTTTGCTCATTTGTATTCTGTCTCAGTCACATAGCTAGAACTGCTACTAATGCCCTAAGCTGGAGCCAAGAGCTGAATAAACATACAAAATAATCCATAGCAGCAGCAGCAGACATACAGCCTTGGGGAAGAGCGCAGAAACGTGAGCGTGCGACCTGGCATTAATTTAGATTCAGGAAAGTGCTTGTGCAGGGGCTCAAGTCCCATGAAGTTAAAAAGGATAAAAAAGACTTAAGCATATTCTTAAAATGCTTGTTCTCCATCTTCATTTAAAGAAAGCTTCTAAGAATATGCTTAAACCTTTTCAACTTCAAGGGGACTTAAGCCCCTGCACAAGCACTTTCCTCAACTGGGGACAGAGCATACCAAACTGGGGCTCCATATATACCTGTGAGCTTGCTCTTGACTTCAGCTGAGCCAAGATTTCTCCCAGCTTCATGTCATCCTGCTCAGAAATGAGGCATTGAGGGAATAAGTGGACACCCGTTCAATCTAAATGTGGCAGCTCACCTTCAAAAATAGGTACTGGGCTGAGGATGCAGGAAGAAATGCGTGCACTGCTTGGCATGAATACAACTATGTGTCCTCGAGTGACAAAGACTAAAGTCACTCCACTCCTACACAAGGAAGATGGGTAAGAATAAAAACATGCTTGGCTTAAGAGAGATTTAATTTTACAAAGTTCTGCCATCTGGATTTCTTTAAATACTGTAACTCCCGATGGAAAGGCTGGGAAACGAGGACAACAGACCATCTCAACCTAGAGGTCTTTCTCCTCCTTTATTTTCATTTAGTCTTAATTTTTCTGTGTTCTCCTCAGAAATTTCCCAACAGTTTTACAATAAGGAATACATCTAATCGGGGAGCTATCTGGAAGTTTTCCTGCACATAATACTCCTCTGGGTGCTATCTGTCCAGGTAAAGTCAGGACAGCACACTCTGGGCCAGGAGACACAAACGTGTGAGATATTAAATAATTAAAAGACCAAAATAAAACCAGTTATTACCATCATCTTCCTCCAGGGCATCAGGATGCGAAACAAAGATCGGTTCTGAGGGGTACGAATCTGGTTCCTGCCACACCCAGGTCTCTCTCGTTTGAACGTTTAGTTTACAAAGCTACAAGAGAAGGTGACAAACCCTCATCTCAGCAAATAGCCTTTCTTGTCCTGAAGCTAAAAGCTCATCCGGAAAAAAAAAGGCACCCCACCCATTTGTTAATAGTTACCCTGTCTGGAACGAAGTGATTCAGTCCAAGGCCATATGAATAGGTATATGGTTTCCCGCCATATTTCTTATAATTGATTTGTGGAAATTCAAAGGCTACAAAAGATATATATATATGCGCTAGGATTAGTGGGGCACAGATTGCTGACGCTCCTGTTGTTGCCTCTGGCTGAGAGTCAGAGTTAACATCTTACCATGGCGTGGCCCTGAGAAAATAACTTCCGGCTCCAGCCAGATGGTCTCATCGCTGCGCAGAGTTGCTGTAGCTGTTGTATAGGGCAGGGTAACTAAATTCTTACCCGTGTCAGCCTGCGACAAAGAGAAATAGCCAAGACAGACAAAGAGCAGCGGTTGTGTTCGTTTTCTTAGCCGTTTGCACACAACCATTGCAAACTTTGTTAAGCAGTAAGGTTCACAGCGTGCTGCAAAGCCTCATAAAGCTGCAAAATTAGAGTACGCTTGTGAGAAACAGTGCTTCCATTTTCTTAGCTAGCTTTCAGTGGGCAGGAGCTGTAATGAGAATGTCTATCCATCACGGTAAAACAATCCTTTATCGCAGCCTTCGCTGTGCTTACCTTGGATTAAAAATTAGATGCACACGTGTGCCTTTCTTCTCACCGAGACATTTGGAGGTTAACTAAGCGCTGACGCACGTGGTTGCACGTTTTGTTTCATCAGCGCAAGACAGAAAGAGGACAAGGTGGGCAGAGGAAAAGCCTTAAGTTCAGAGAGCGCCGAAACCTTGTGTTCGCCAGCTCAGCACCAGCTCCAACTAGACTTCATCAGCAAGGAGGAGGAAGAGGAGGACAACAACAGCAGCTGGGGTAGCTAGAAATCATCTAGAAATTCCCAGCCACAGAAGTTTCCATCAGGCCAGCTGTTTGATGGACCTCACACCATGAGTTGGGAATGGATTTAATCACATGCTCCGGCTGCAGCCGCTTCCCTTCTCTGTTCACCCAGTGATGAACTCCAGGAGAAAAGTCAGTCTCCRGTCCTCTGCACCCTCTATGAATAACTGCTATCCCACAGTCTCAAATTTGTAAGGCAGCACATGGGAAATAGAATGCAATACTGTTGGTAAGCTATGGAAAATAAAAAGTTTCTGTGAAGATCCAAGCTTTAAGGATTCCTCCCGCCCCCAAAGGTTTAATATGAATTAAACTGAATCAGGCAGAGCATCTGGTAATACTCTGCAATGAACTCTGCAGGGGAGTCACGCAGACATCTGCATTTCGGAGATGCGTTTGAAGTTCCACATGTGCAGAGCTGAACCGTTACCTTGTCAACGTTCAAGGGCAGCACGTATCTGCGGGCCTCGGGCTGAGGGGCTTTTTCTGCCTGTCTCTTCACTTCATCCCAGTTCGCTCGTAAATTGGCTAAATAGAGGTAGTTGTAAACAAACTCGAATCTGTACAAGAACAGGATCACAGACACAAAACAAAGATGGCATTTGCAAGCAAAGTTTTAAATGCAGGTGTTCTTTCCTAAAATGCCATCGAGTAACGCGAGTCCTGTTCTAGCTCTGGCAGCGGGAACTGTGCGTGTGCATTACCGCTCTCCGTCAGACAAGCCCACGGACTGCTCCTTTGCACTGTCTGCTCCCCTAGCACCTCCTGAGAGCAGGCAGGATAATCACGGTTTCAGTGCAGCTGCGATGTTTGGAGTCCTCATTCCAGGGCCCGTAGGAGTGCAGATTTCTTGCCGTGTTTATGTCAAAAGCACCATTCAAACCCATACCAGATTGTGCCTATCGCTATCCCAGAGACTGAAACAGCATCAGCACTTCAGTAGTCCCTAACATCTATTAAAGATAAAGGCAAGTGGAAAACCTCAGAAAATCAGTTTAAAACGGGCTTTCCACACATCTTGGTAACTTACACGCTATCTAACCTACATATTAACAAGTGGGAACATTTAAACCAATTGAAACGGGGATGGCTTTCAGCCTTAATGCTGGATGCCGATTCCCACGGAGAAAGGGGAGGGTGTCCAGAGGACACAGGCCGCTGTACGAATCTGCTCACACGCAGTAGTCGGGGTCATCGCACGTCGTTTGCGGAGAGCCTGTCCGCTGTCGCCAGTGCGTGCGGGGAGAGGTGCAGCGACACACGCATTCTCGTTCCTGCGCCGCCGTCTTGGCCATCCCTACACTCAGTCCGCAAACGGCACCGCAGATACTCACCCTTTCCAGGTGCAGAGATCCACAATAAGGAATCCATTATCTTCATAGGTGTTAATGTGATGGAAAAGGTTAAAGGCGGAAGTCCGGTATTTGATATTGAGGAGCCTTCCTTTTTTTTTCTCTGCCACGTGAACCCAGACCTAAAAAGCAAGCAGCACGTTGTTTTAGATCTACGAGCAATGAAGGTGAAATTAATACGACAGACCTTCCAATTCAGAAGGTCAACTGCCCAGCATAGCGGTATTTTGGCAAGCTACGCAACTTACCCCCATAGTTTCATTAGACTCGAAGCAGTCCATGTAGTTGGCTCCCCAAAGGCTCCAGGAGGAAAGGAACTTGAAAAGGTTGATTTTCACTGGCGTTTCAATGAACACTATGTAGTTTGGGGTCAGTCCAAAGCTGTTCAGAAATACAGGGGGAGCACATCAAGTTCACCGTGGTTACTTTGGGCAAAACACGCGCTCATGCACCATGCAATAGTTTATTTTGAGCACCAGATGTAGTATGTAGAATGTAGCTTAAGATAACAGCAATATAAACATCCTGATTTTGGTAACTCCTCAATTGTAGCTGCTTATTACATGTGAGAACAAGTTCTGCTTGCCGTTTCTACAGAACATGCTAAAACCCCCAGCAACGTTGTACAAGCGTATCCATACTTTTGTGTATTTGCATAAATAAAAATGGATGTTCTTAGTAAATACTCACTTGTCAAAGCAGCTGTTTTGACATGTGAGCATAGTACACAAGATAAGAGTTTTACTGTAAGCAACGTCTCTCTTTGCTGTCAATGGACCTACATTTTCAGTCTATAGGACCAGTGAGAAATTACCTGTGAACATAAGAGGGCTTAAATCTGTCACTGCAAGGAAACTGCACAACCACCTCAGACTTGTTTATTGGGTCTTCCWTGTCTGGAATATGATGATATTTGAACAATTATGGAGGAAGTTTCATCCATACTTACTTTGGTTGTATTACTGACGTTTACCTTGCAAAATTTCTGCCTTCAACACAAAGGAACTTTATGATGCAGAAGCCATGTAAATAGTTGTTTTAAAGATAACATTTCTGTTAATTAAAAGAAGCTAATGAAATGTAAAAAAAAMCCCAAAAAACAAAAAAACCCCCACCTTGATAACAAAAATCATCTCAGGAATAAAAAATTATTTATTGGACATGATTTTCTGAAGTTCATTCAGAAGTTGGATTAACTGACCTGCCTGAAGTGGAGGAATCCGTATAATATTATAGGCAAGTGAAAATTTTTTTCCAAAGCAATTGCCAATGTTATAAACTGTCCCATCATTTTCAACGTGGGGATGAGCAGTTGCTCCATTAACTGAAACATATTTACAGAGATCCACCTGGAGAACAAGACGCAGAGATTCATGAGCTTCCTCAGCAGGAGACAGGAAGTTATCCGCTCCTGCTATGATTTAGCAGACAAATGCCTTCTTACTTTATATATGGAAAGTTCTTCTCTTAGCCCAGAACATCATCCATTTTGTGAAGAGGAAACATCAGCTAAGCTGAGCAGTTTGGGAGAGTCAGGCATGCTTTACTTTGTCACAGTGGGTGTTTTGGGATTTGGGGGTCCAAAAGGAAAGGTTCAACAAACTGAACATTGATAATAAATCAAAGAACAACTCTGAAAAACATATTCTACCTTAAACATGGTTCTTCAGGCTAAATAATGCTCGGCTCCAGTTTAAGTTAAGCCAGCATTAAAAACCTAGTAGGAGCCCTCTGATTATTTTGGCAGCTCCTTTTAAACTCAGGCTGTAATCTGGCTCCAGTTTGCAAACTGTAACCTACATCCTAACCCAAGTGCGAGAACACAGACCATGGACCCCTTGTAGTCTCCAAATTAAATATTACTTAGAACAGTTAGAGCAGCAGCGGAAATTCATTTACAAGCTTGCTTTGAACTTTGCTCTCACAGAAGCTCCTAGCTTGCTTGTTGTCTCCGAATCATATCTCTGACGTTCATCCTAAACACTCGCCTCTCTGTAAGAGGCTGTTAAACGTTTTCATTTCAGCTCTACTCCTCCGTGTTTTTAGAAGCTCAGTACAAACACCTACCTGCTTAATCGTCTCTAAAGTCTCTGGGTTAATTCTGGTTATAAAGTTGGTCTCAGTACAGGCGTAGTAATCTTCACCAACAGGGTAGACATTAACCAGGGCGTTATCAGTGACCTCCACACCTTTGAAGTATGAAAAAAACCTGAGCAAAGAAAATCAACAGAGAGTCAGGGATTTCTTGGAAGTAGAAATTACATAGCACATCACTGCAGCAAGTCCTCTAAATGGTCCCGAGGTACCTGGAGAAAATGTTCTTGCATGGATCTGGATAAGCATAGGTGCCAAACTCCGTTATCACAATTCGCTTCTCGGTCATTGCCCTCACGTAAGCGTCGGTCCTAACGAACCTGGAGAAGGTGAGAAAGAGAAAAAATCTTATTGGCAGCATCATAAAAAAAGAGCAGGCCACATAACTAAACTGAAAATATTCTTGTGATGAAACCTGTAAGACCTGCAAAAACTGCAGACTTAAAACCACAAGGCTTTGCTGGGGAAGAGCGTCAGGCTGCACCTAGGGCGGGCAAGGTCCTGAAACCTGCTTCTTCCCTTCAGCTGCTGAGTCGGGAGCACAGGGAAACTCATGATCAGCTTACGTCTGAGGATGACCAGAAATATCATATTTTGTCCATTTATTCTTCAAAGACCTGAAAACCAATAGCTCACAGTTTTCAACTGAAAATATATTTTAGTTTTCAAAGTAATTTGTAGTTCTGTCACTTCCCGACTGTAGCCACAAACAAACCTCTCTGCTCTCACCTTCTCACCTATAAAATAAGTTTTGTAATCTTCTGGGGAAAATACAATCCATGTAATGTTTTCSAGGGAAATGTAATGGGAAGTGTTGCATCTCTGCTAAATACAAGCAAGTTTCAGTTATTTTCAGCCCTCTATAATGCTCTCACCATTAGAGCTCTTCCAATAACTGCATGGACTTGAAATCAGTGGGAGCCTCCCAYGTGCTAGACAGCAGAATCCGGCCCCAACACATTACAGTTTAGCAAATGGTTCAAATTTTGCTTGGAAATTTTCCACATACCTTCGATGATATGTAACATGCCCCTCCTTAAAGTCAAACTTGTGAAGGAGTGCTTGGCCATCAAACAAATGGTAAAATGGCTCTGCACCGACCTCAAACAAGCCAGGCCCACATCTAAGAAGACTTCCTTTAAGCCAGGCGGGAATCCTACCTGTGGAAAATAAAGCTTTGTATTTATTCAGACCAAGGCAAGTTAAACCAAGAAGTTTTTCTTGTAACAAAAGAATAAAACTTAAAATTATTTAGTCTATTTTAAACTTTTTTAAAAAAAAAGATCAGGCATTCTTATGAGCACTTTGAACTATGCCTTCTTCTTCCTCTACAGACCTAACAGAGGGTGTCCAGCACTGAAAAGTCTAGAGATCCCACATCCAAGCTGTGCTTCCTCTACTGCAGAATATGGCAGCCCCACGTTTCAGCCCTGCACTCCAGGACCTCCAGCACCTCTGCGAGCTGGTGACCCACGTGCTCAGAGAATAAGAGCTGGGCTCAGAAAGAGCGTGAAAGGAGATTAGTGCGACCATACGAACCTGTGACGTGAGCAGTTACCGGAGAGGACAACTCCTCCACAGTCTCAAAGAGCTTCTTGTACCCTCCAGCGGGGTGTTCAACTCTGAAAGAGTCACGAGACCTTGAAATCAGCTTGATCTGGAGGAGCTTTGGGAACCCACTAGAGCAACGGGATTTTACTTCTGGATGGAATCATCTGTGTCTTGCAAATAACTTGACAAACCAGCAGGGAGAAGCACTAGCCCTCATGAGAAGAAAGGCTTCAAAGACTCTGAGAAGCTGTGGTAGCAGACCACAAATAGTCCATGTCTAGAGACCGAGCGTACAGATGAACGAGAAATAACAGGACACCGAGTGCCTCAGCCCCTGCCAACCTGTCTCTAACAAGGCAAACACCCTCAAACACCGCACAATTCCAGGAGATCCGGAAACATCAGGAAGCAGGCCAACTTTTTAGAATCAAAAATCCAGTTTCTCTTTCCCAAGTCTCTGATAAGTTGTTTTTCTTCTTTTTTCTTTTTTCAAACCAATTGTATTTGAGCACTTAGCTGAGAATTATTTCAGTTTTAGTCTACTTATAAAGCACATGAAGACACACCAGATATAGGCTGGGTTGTACACTGTCCTTCCTCTCAAGGACGGACCTGAAGGACCAGGATGGACCATCTCCGGACAGCCTGCCCCCTCACCGACCAGAGCCATTCCTCTGTACAGACTATAGTAGCACGAACACGCGCGCACAGAAAACCACCCCCTTTCCTTCCCCTCGCTCCCAGCAGAGCGCATTCGCCCTCAGCCTCCAAACTGCGCTCTTCCATACAGCTCGAAATCATCTCCTTTCCTGAGTATAAGTTGCGGCAGACACCGTGACTCGCTTTTAGCCCTGCTGTCTGCCAGCGTTAACAAGTCCCGCGGAGATAAGTGTATCCCACCTTGGTCGCCTAACGTCGCTTTGAGAGATCGCCAACCCGTTTCTCGGAAAGCTGGTTCCTGTGCAACTCTTACCTACTGCGTGAGCCTGAAACGGGGGGAGCAGGCAAGGCATTTCTAGGGCTACAAAACATTTTTTTGCATACAGCGCTTTCTACTACTCGCATTAGGAAGGAGCTGAGAGCCRGCTGAAAATACCCTTTCTCCCACCGCTGCCTAGAGACAGAACTCCGCAGGGGGGACTCCACAGCGGCCTGCTACAGGCCTTTGGCCTCTGCCCGAGAGCGTGGCTGGAGCAGCCGCCCCTCTCCTGTTCCCCGGGGCTGACGGGGCCTGTCACACCTGCCTTCATCTCTTCCCATTCCTGAGCTAACTCCTCACAGCAGCACAGCTGCACTAATCACATTTCCAGCTCATCCAGCAGTTGAGAGACACAGCTGGTTTGTGCAGCTCACTCCTTCCTTGMCCATCACCCTCGTTATCTTCTGTTTAAAGTATAAACTTGTCAGAATAGGTGCCGTATCCTATGTGCTCACCTCGCTTTCTAGAGAGGCTGAAWCTGTCACGGCTACCTTGGACCCTTGTGCACAGCAGCCTGCTACGCTCAGAAACCCATTCCAGCAGTAGCGTAGGGGAAATCACAGCACCGTGGGCACCTCTACATGCATTGCACACATTTATGTAGCACAATTCACAAAATCATACCAATAACTGGGTTGCTCCTATAGAGGAAAACCCGTARGAATACTCACTGGCTGTACATTTTCTCCCCGATGACAGATGTGCGCCCTCCGAAGCCAATGGCAAAGCGTGGTAGGTAGAGCTGCGCGCTGAGTATTTATACGAGCGTTAAGTCCCATTGAAGGAAGTAATAGGTTCGAGCAAACATCCCAAGCAACCAATCGGCTCACTGCTGGGAACAGAAGTGGCTTTCACCACCGAAATCCTCCTGATGCTTTATTAGGTTTTGTCTTGCTGCTCACACAAAAAGAGTCTTTGAATGTTTTTCAGAGACCTAAATTCTTCCCAAGCAGAGTGATTACAAAGGAAAAAAAAAAAGTAGTGAAATGGAGTACGCTGGAGTCGCGCACGCTCGGCCCTGCCGCTCAGCTCCTCGCCACCTCCTCCACGGCGATGGGCCCTGCACCTGCTGCCCTACGTGAGCGGGAGGGAAACGTTCCCAAAGCTTCCSGTTACAGCACAGGCTGCAGGCAGAAAGGAACTGCCCCTGCCAAAAAAGTCACCTSGGTCCCATGTAACACAGTGCATCTCTCCATCTGCTACCTCACCTGTAGAATAAAGATGAGTGGCTTAGGGATTAATGGAAGGACATTAAAGATATCAAGAGGTAAAAAGTGAGATGTCATCGTCAAATACTGTAATTCCTGTTTCCCATACACATCAGACACTAACTTTTCCCTCTGTTCCAGGCATCCATGAAAGATTTTCTTTCCAGGCTTCAAYGTGTGTGTACAAGAACAGCAAAAATACACCACTACTTGTATCCACCTTCACCAGTTTTGGGACTGCCATCAGTCAAATATCAGTATCTTTCCAAGGAGTGTACTGTTACTGAACAATACACTCCTTAGAAAGAGGTAATTTTTTTTTTCCATAAAGGATTTTCATTAGAAATTGCTGTCTTGCTCAAAGTAAAGACAATTTACAGGGAGAGGTAAATATTTATTCTTTTTCTTAGAAATTAAAAGCTAAAAAAAATTTTGCTATGGCTTTTCTAAATGAATGGTTTTGGTTTTCCTGTTCAGTCCTTAAGTACTGAAATGCGATGTTGCTGATTATCAATCAATAGTCACAAAAAAGCATGTAAAAAGATTTCTAATAATTCAACCTTTTTTCCCTGAAATTGTTAGGTTTGTGAAGGCTTGTACATTGGCATAACAATTGTCCAAGAAAATCTACAATATTGTTATCGATAATAGTTTACATAAAACACAAAAACTACTATGTTGTGATGGCTGCTATTATAAGGGGACCAAGAATGTTGTGTTTTTTCTCTTGTACAGCCTTATGCAAAATATTAGCAGTAAACAAGATACAAATGTCTTTGATAATTATTTACTCAAAGACAAAAAAGGCTAGTTAAGTGATGAGAGATTTTTTAGGGAGTGAAGCTGTAGCTCACATAGCTATCAGCTGTGCTCACCATTCCCAAATGCACGTTATAAGACTCTCCTAGCAAAATGCCAGTCTAATACGGTACAAAGCATTGCCAAGACATTTCACCTACTTTATTTGGCTGCAGCTCAGACACAAGATGTTTCTGAATCACTGGACATACCAGCTTTGTTTTTTTTTTCGTAGTTAAAAACCTGTGATGGTCAGACCCTTAGCTGATGAAAATTAGCACTTTACCCAACAGGCATTGAATGACACTGTCAGGAGCCAGGATTAAAACAAGCGAAAAGTTGATTTTTCATGCAACAGGTAGCCAACCCATGGATTGTTCTGCCAGGGGACACTGCAAATAATAAAAGTTTATACCGATTCATGTACCACTGGGTAAGTGGAAGGAAAAAAAAAAAAAACCTATGGAAGCTGAGTGCAGAAAATTACATCCAGCTCAGGAAGCCCTGAGAGCTGAACTCGGGCAGAAAGCTGGGAGGCTGTCAGGAAGAAGCATCATCCGYGATTGCTGTTCTTTCTATTGCTATAAATTGCTGTCTGTCTATGGCCATGGTTTCCCCTCTCCTCCCGTTTCTTTTACTTCGGTGCTCATTTCAATACAGTAGCGTATGCTGGTATTTCTAGTTGCTACTTTAGGCAGACTTCTTAAGACTAATTCATATGTACATACAGTAATATTTTTACATCAGATGTTAACAGAGTCTAGTTAACACAGCCACCACAGAGGCCTTTCCTTATGAGCTGGAATCAAGGTTGCTTCTGGACCATCACCTGAAATCTCCTGTTCTGCTTAATCTTTGAAGCCCCAGTTTTCTACTGCATCTTCTTTCATCGTTGTCTTTTGGGAGAGYTAAAGGTTACACTTTCTCAGAGGACATAAGTAAACTTCACCCTTGTTTGTTTTATATACAGCACCGCAACTGCTGTCAGAGCATAGCTTGATCACTAAGAAATTACCTGTTAATAGCAGACATTTATGGAAAACAATGGCGCTGTAGAGATTCATTTCAAAGATTAGTAAGAGTAGGAAGATTACTGCCCCTCTCACTTCTAACCCATTGCACAGGATGAAGACATTTTATAACATACCTTCCTATGCAAAGCAGAAGCTCCCACACAAATAGAAACTGGGCCTCCAGCGATCAAAACAATGGTGAAAGGAGAAAATAAGACATTAACCAGCCTCCGTGTTAGAGCTGCTGTTACAAAGATCAAGTGGAAGGTTGGCTTCCTTCTGTGCAGTTTTTGAAGAGGAAGGCAGAAAGTATTTTGAGTCTTTGCCACCTCCCCTTAAGATCTTAATTTTGCCACTTCTATCAGTCTGCTGCCCACGTGCAGTTGAATTTGGTCTACACAGTTGCACCACGACTCAGTGCCGAGATTAGTCATCAACATTTTATCCACATAACCTCCTGACTGTCACACACCAGTTGCTTTCTTGGAATCACCATGTGCCACTGCACATCAGCCAAAACTAGACCTGGTATCTTTTATGTTTTGTTTGATGTTAACGGCAAGAACAGCATAGAAGCATATAAACTACCAACATGTAAGACTAATCTTTGTTTTGAGTAATACAACTAAAAATGAATTGTCATCRAGACCGATTTTGTGAAATGTGGCTGTCAAACACAAGTAAGAGCATCTCATTCTGCCTTTTTATGTAGGAAAGGGAGGCCACAATTTATTTACCTCCAACTGCCAACAGACCAAGTGCTATTGCAGACACAGATCACAAACAATGAGAAAACACATCAAAAGAGTGAAAAACTGCAGAAGAAAAGAGTTTAGGATCACTGTATACAAGATGGTAAGTGCATGTTCAAAGCCAAAATACCCTGGCATGACAGTGCACCTGAATCAGCCATAGACCAAGTGAACAGAGTTTCTGATTTGCCTAAAACCATATTTATGAGAACTAACCAGTGTTGTGTTACATTTCAGCTGAACATTTTTTTTAATAAAAGTAAGCCATTTCAAGTGAACTAAAATACTCAAACAAAAAAAAGTCTTAAAAAAATCTAAATAAGTTTATATGAGCTTAATTCTCTCATAACAGAGGTTAAAAAAACATTTGTTTGTGTGKGGGGGTGCATGTGCGTTTGTATACAGACACACACACACATAGTCTTTTACAAATAGCCAGCTTCTAATCCTCTGTCCACTTCACCCTACTGATTCAGAATAAAGAAAGGGGACTGAAGTCCAATAAAATCATTGCTTAAATCCCCGGGACATAACCTTTATTGTTGGTACACATGGTTCAGTGCTAGACTGTAATATAACATTTTTTCTCTTGAGTCAATAYAAGACAATGATGAAACAATTTTACAATGTCAGTTTTCAGAACATAACTATGCTTCAAAGAACAGAATTATCCATTACCATGTTGTACACAACTGGTAGATTACAAATAACCATGAATTCACATCTGATGAACAGCTCCCCATAGAGAGTTTTATTTTTTTCAATATGATACTTAAAGAAAAGTTTATAAAGTTTGAAGTAGACATTTCATGTCATTTATTTGGAATGTTTTATTTGTTCCACTGCTAGTCAAATGGCCTAGTTATTCAAGTTTTTATTAAGTTTCTGTTAAGACCTTAGAAGGCCACATTAAATAACATGGGTCAAGAACTCTGAATAATGAGAACAGTCCTTTGAAAGCTAAATCCTAAGAAATGTGAGCTGCTCACCTAATAAGTTGCTTAACTGGAACACGTAAATAAATATAGCATTTATGCAATACTTAACAAGATGAAAATAATTAGAGCAGGTACCGGATTTGTAAAAGTAGCTGACTATAGGCATCATGGTAGATGACTATACATCTGTCCCTACTATGTTAGGGCAACGATACGTACAGGTCATTAAAGCATTTATTATGAATATTGGCTGAAACTGGGCTTATCTTAGTGTCTCATTTAGAAAGCCTTCTTCTCACATGGAAAAGAAGAAAATGATATATCACAAAATATATATTCTGCCAGATATACTCTGGTTACCTGGAAATGAATTTCTGCACAGAAAAATCCCATAAAGCTAACCTAAGACTAATTTGATATTTTATATCAGTCTCTTCACGCATCAGTAAGGATAAGAAGACCACAAAACTAAAGCTGTGTAGGGAAAGATAGCCTAAAGCAGTGTTCACTAATGCTAAAACTTTTGGGGTTCATTCATAGCAAAAAATCCTTCTGCATGGAGAGATTCAACTGTCCACACAGAGTCATCTTCAGCAGCTTTCTACTCTGACTTTACTGAGGTCTTTTCCATATGATAATGGCTGTTCATTGGGAGGGAGGGCAGGGAACRGTATAGACTAGAAGACCCAGAAGAAAGAAAAATTCCCCTCCACTTTCTAGCTCGCCGAGAATTTCAGGATTAGTTGAGATTGTATTGTCATTTACAGGACAGAGAAAAAAAGAAAAAAAAGAAGAAAATTACTTCCTATCACTTCATTTGGTGGACCAAACCGATAAGTACCCTAAAACATAAGGTCTTGGACCAGTGAATCTCCACGTGTGCGTGGCCTTGACTTTCTGGAGAACCTGCATCTCAGGAGCAAGAACCGAGGACTGCTGAAGCAGTTCCTCACAGGGAGGATGCAGGACTCCTCATGAAGCCTTCTTCCTGCACCAGCTGTTCTAATCTTGAACCCAAAAGCTGGAGCCGACATACACAAAGAAATCCAACTTAAACATATGGGAACACAACAGGATGAAAAATTAGAAYCTTAAGCAGTGTAGGAAGACTTTCAGATGGTACAATGAAAAGTGATGAGGATCAGGAATCACTTTATACTCAATGGCTTATTTCAATTTSTAAAGTAAAAGCATTATTTCTGTTTTGTTCATTTTTTTCATCTTAAAAAGCAAAGCAAAACAAACWAACTAACTTTTTGGAATGGTTGACCATTGTGCAGAGAAGTAACATTCAGTTATAAAGAACAATTAAATATCAGATTCAGAAGGGAAAGGTGTTTTAGCTCACTTTTTCCAAGGGAGGGGAGAACAACCTGAAATAACCGTAGTGCAGTTCCATGGTTTTAAACCATAGCAATTATGTACTAGGATGTTAAATATCCAAGTGACAACCCTCAGCTAAGACCTTTAAAAATAACACTGGCAAAATATCTGACCCAGTACGTTTTTGTACAAGATTCTATTATGGAACCTCTCCATGAGATGCCAAAAAAGAAATATCCAAGCAAACAGATGAGCTGCTAAGATTTACTGTCATTTTAATTTTGATACTTTGCTTGGTTTTATGACAATTACTGTAAGAGTCTGTATGTGCAGGTACAACAGGCGTTCAGTGTCTTGTCCTAGAAATGAGAAGCCATGACAAAGCAYATACAATACGTCTACAGTGCACAGCCAAGAGTTACGTAGATAACCAAACAAGGCAACACAGACAACTAAGCAGTTCACGCCATGGAAAAGCACCCATCCTGTTTACACAGCATTTCAGATCTCTCTAAAGCACAAAACAGCTGAATAAAAAAAACCTTAAGGTGAAAACAAAGGCAGACTTCAAATGTACCCACTCTTACGAAGCCCAATGCTTGCAATACATCCTTTCCATTTTTCTGCAAATACAACCAAAACAGGCAGATGACTAGTTTAAGATTTATCCAGCAGCAATAATATAACTGAAGTGTAAAATAGACACAAATTCCTTGCAACAAAAACCAATTGTTCCAAAAGCAGAATGGTTTTAGTGTATGGCAATTTATTGATCGTGATATCATGAGCTTAATGAAATCTTCAACTTAAGTAGAAGAAATAGAGACCATAGTGAAAGAAGTATTATGCAGCATTAAGTCCACCTGAACAGCAATTTAGATTATGCTGGAGACGGAACATAGGTTGGACTGCAGGCCTGAAAAATCAGGTGAACAGACAAATATGAAAGCCTCAAGCACAGCAACGTGCAAAGAGCTAACGTTCAAGACACTGAATTGCATATGTATGGATGACAGAAAACCAGGCACAACCAACACTCACGTTTGTACCTTACTATTAAGCAGTAATTTTGGCACAGGATYGGAATGTACAAAACTAGTGGATATAAACAAGAGCATATATAGAAATTACATATTTCACATGGTGGCCTCATTCCCGCCAAGAATCTTTAGCTGCACTATAACAAATTTAGTCAACTCAACTGGATTACTTATCAGCTAACCTTCCCTGCTCTCTAACTGCCCACAGACAGAGCTACACCATTGCCAGCACTGTTTTTAACCCTATGTCATCACGTTCTCATCGGACTTGGATGACAAGGTGATGAAAGAGTTGTGATCAGACTGAGAAGCAGACCCATTAGTGCTCCTACTTGCAGGACATTTTCTACAAAAACCTTAAAATTCATACAATTTGATGTTATTCCAGCACATAATAATCATTTTTCCAGATCAGAAGCAGCAGTATCTATAGGTCTCATGTTGGAGTTCATTTTGGGCATGTTAGCTGACAATAGTTGCAGGTTACATCTTTCCAAAGCGACAATGCTTTTTATGTAAACAATGTTTCACTGAGTCCTTAAAAGGCTCGTGGAACTTTTTGCTATACTGTGCTGTTTCAACCATGTTGCAGGAATGCTAAAGAAAACAGGAAAAGGATTTGAATTAAATTAACTGCCCAGGTTTTACCCACATGCTGCTAGTTGCACAAGTTCTTCTGCCTTAGGGTTTAATGTAAATAAAACACACAGACAAAGGCAGCAAAAATTAAAATAGAACAATTAGGGAAAACAGAAGGACTTCAGGCTTCATTTTTGAAGGATCGAAATTTGGGGGGAGAAAAGCATCCATTTCTCTTCTCAAGCCCACCACTGAACACTTCAACATCATTCACMAATTGTGACTTTTTAATTTGTTGCCTGAAGCATGCTTGACTAAATATTAAACTGAGACCTCAATTATGAAAGCACTTGTTTTGAATTGTCCTCTTATGGAAGTAGTTATCCAGATTCACAATCCTGTGAGGCAGTCTTGGTCCCATCAAAATGAATAAGCAGACTGCTAACCCTAAAAACAAAATACTGAAATTTAATCTATTCTGATTCTGTTCATTGTCACTTCAATATCATCCATTCTCTACAGTATGGTTCAAGAAGCGTATCAACAGATCTGAAATCAATTTTCCATACAAGGTCAGAAATATGCCCAAAACCTAATATGAATAAATATACAAAAATTTAAGAGACAGCTTTACAGATGAGATGAACATAAGTATTTTATGGAGTCAGACAGTCATGTATATATGGCGATTTCTGGCTCCCTTGGAAACAACAGAGCCAACTTTTTAATTAGTCCCAATCTCAAATAACACTGTTTTGTTTAAAAACAAGTATTTTGAGAACTCAAGGAAGGCACTTATGCAGGACATACAGACAATTAAAAACCTACCCGAACTATAATTATATGGCATAAACTCCAGAACAAAAAGTTACTGCTATATGCATATCATTAGTTTCCCATACAAAAACCATATATAAATTTTTGGTTACTAATAGCTTCAAGTTTATTTTCACATTTATTTTACTGAAGAACAATATATTGAATAATTTGTAAACATATAAATATTTATTTCTCTCTGTAGTCATTTAAAATTTATCTCCAGAAAAGTGTTATTTTGGCACCTTTCGCATAGTGTCCATGTAAACATTTATTCCTTCATCACACACAACCACCATCAAATTTCCATAGCCACTGCCTTTTGATAAACCATTCATACAATATGTGGCTGAAATGTGGTTAAATTAGTATCTTAGGCTACGAAATTTTGGTTTTCTTAGGCTGAGCATCGGTTGTTTGATGGTAGGTTTGCTCTCAAATAGCATTGCCTCATTTTCTGTAGTTGGAAATCTGTTCCTGTAGATCAGGGGATATTCCTTCTGAAACTAGAAGACACAGAATCAAAAAAAAAATTAAATCAGACTCCATTAAAAAAAACAAAACAAAAAACAAAACAARACACACCATGCAGGACCTGAGAATGAATGACCTTGAGCATTTACCCATCAGTAGGAAGAACAAAACTAACAGCATATAAAATAAATCTGCTGTGACACTTGACACAAGAAAAGGCCACCTTGCGCATATGAGTTTGCAATTCATAAACAATGAATCAAACGGAGATTTTACTAGACACTTCATTTTCTGCTGAAATGGGAGAAGTTTCTCATCTCGTTTTCTTCCCAAGGACTTCTAATTATTGCGACTGGAATAGTGCTATAAGCAAAAACTCTACTGGTCTTGAACAATTAACTAATTGCTTTTATCACCATTTGAAATRACAATCTGCAGTTGCTCATGACATTGCCCAGCAGCTGAAAAACACTGCAGTGCTGCTTATCACTTCTGTCACTGTCTATTTAATTCTAAATAGTATGCTCAGTTGTCACTCTCCAAGAGAGGAATGGTAGTTGCCCATTTGAAGTCACACTATCCAGCCAGCACTGGTGCATATTCTGTTTATACCTGGAAAGCTGCCACCGAAGAATCACAATGATGAATACATTCTACCTCCATGGAAGTTAAGATTGGGCAGACTTTAAAGGTATTCTTTAAGAAAAGCTTGCTACTTAAAGGAGAATTTTTCAATCCCCTACAGTTACACAACTTAACAAAAAGTATCTGGCTTCAGAGACATGCTTTTGATGTCTTTTTTTTTTTTTTTTWAATGCGAGGCCTCAGGAAGGAAAGCATAATGGTACCTACATCTATGCATCAGGAAAAGCTTTCTGTTGATTGATTCAACCTACTGAAAACGACATCATTTGTAATGTTGGTGTTGACATAACTTGGATCTATCCCTCTAGGAAGTGGCATGTATTTGGCTTTCCCCAACTGAAAGTACCAATATAGAATAATTGCTTATAAAAGTTGCGGTTGCTAGTAGGCATCCCAGCACAAATGGAAGACTGCAATAAGGGTAGTTCCACAAGTTAAAAACAAAACAAAACAAATCCCATCCACCTCTGCTTGAGCTGGGGCCTTAAAAAAAAAAAAGGGGGGGGGCAAGACTGAGAGAGAATGAGCAAGCTTTGAAAAGCTGCTTTTTCAAATTTGAGTCACAAGACTTGCTTAAGAGATTCTAGGACAAGTACAGTAGTATTCAATTGGTCAGAGATACTTGCCAAAAGTTTTCTGAAAAAGAAAAAAAAAATCTTCCAGTGTTAAATCCTGCCAGAACTGTTGCATTTTAGCTTTACTATTTAGGCAACATGTTAGTGTGCCACAAAAGTACTAGATAATCTTGAGCAATATTCATGTTATAAAACTTAAAGCCAATTCCATGGAAAAGAATGCTTCAAAATTGCAAACAGATGGAGCTTGAACTCTGAAAGAGAAAAATCACTACTTTTTGTCTCCTATTGATTTTAACCCTACCCATGGCATTTTACTGGTAGCTTGTATAGCTAGTACACTGCAAAGAACAATATTCAATTTCTATCACACAGTATTTAATAGGATCTTACAATGATTTTATACCGTGTTCTTAAACCATTTTTTGTTTGAACACCATGGCTACTAGGCAGTAACAAACACTGTATTAGACACTATCTTTAAAAAAAATAATCAGAAGATGCATTCACAGAGACATTAAACTTAAAGTAGATTTACCTCTCTTCTATCAAACAAACATTTCTTTCTATGCAGTCTGTTCATGGGTCTGGTGATTAAATTCATCAGTTCTTTCCTCCACAARAATGTTCTCAGAAATAGATTAAACATCCACCAAGACTCTTACCTGTTTTAACTTCTTCTTTTTGTCTTTCAGAGACAAGTTCTTATCTTTGAYAATGTTCTCTAAGAGTTCTGCCACTGCAGCTTGAGAGGTAGACACCTTTTGTTCTTCAAACTCCTGAGGAGTTATTTGTTTACAGTATGAATATGTGGGCAATATGGCACAAATTTCTTCCCTTGGATATTTGCACTGAAACAAAAATCGAACAAGAGGTCTACATGTATTCAAATGATTATGTACTATTTCAGGAGGATGCCACTTTGTTAACCCAAGAACATTAGCCTACAATGACATTATAAATTGTAATATATTATAATGTAGCTAACACTAACAATTATATGAGTAAGTTTAATAAAAGTTTGAATTTAAAATACCACAGTTTTATTTGCAGTTTTCCCATCCCACCTTAATAAGTAACAAATACTCTGCAATTAGCAAGGGTACTTCATGCCACCAACCTGGTCCATCTTCATATATTCTATGTGATCTTGCACTGCAACCTGCAGGTAAGTTGGTACTTTAAATACTTCTTGTTGATGGTCCATTAGAAATGAAACCAATCGTGTAGAAAGCAGCTCATCAAGATCTACTTCTTCTGCACAGCATAACACACATCGAGCAAAAGTCTGTATCATCTGGAAGTGTTTAGCAGATCATTAGTATGTGCAGTTGAAGGATTTGCCTTCTTTCCAGTCTATGGAGTTCCACAGTGAAGTCTCCAATACCAGCTTTCACTGCAGTATCTCTTGCCTACACCATTGGTCAAGAGATAGGGAAAACTTTTTGGAAAGGAAAAGGAAAACTTCCCCCACATCTAAGATAAAGCACTTTTAAGGTTAGATTTGTAGATTTTTTTTTTTTTTTTTGGCACTGAATAGTACCTTCAGTTGAGAAATATGTGTTTTAAAGAGAAATGGGAAGAAAAAGTCTTCCTTTGTAGAAAAGTGCACATCTTCAATTAACAGCCTTGAGAGACAAGTGAGACAACAAAACAAACCTGCAGAGCCAGCCTAAGCAAAATTTAATGCACACCAAGAACCACTTTTAAATACCTTTTCAAAGCTGTCACAGTTTTAAAGCTTTCAGTTGGCCTTCTTTAAATAGCATGTTTAGGTACTTTGTTCTTTTATCTAATCTTATTGGGTGAAAATATTACAAGAATCTTTAGTCTTTCCAATGAAAGACTAATTTCAGACCTAGAAATTCGTCTTTAAACCTATCAGGCAGAAAGACTTCTTTCTTCTTTAGAACTGTTCATGTCATAACACAAGTGTTTAGCCCAAGAAACGTCTTCCACAGACACTTTAATTATGTTTGCAATTGGGTGGAAAATCAGACTAAACGATCATTTGCATTCTTTTCAAAAATTATTCCCCTTCTCCTCCCAAAAGTAAACAAAGCCAACATCAGTATTTTAAATGTGTTAGGGAAGAGTCAAGAAAAGTAAATCTGACTTGAAGCAAGCACTAAGTATTCCAGAGATGAAAGATCTGTCCATTAATCATTAGATGTACTGCAATGAGAAAAGAACCTAGAGTTCAGACTACTAGTATTCTTAGCACTTTTTCAGCAGCATTCCTAAAATAACAGACACACTGCACCTCATGATTCTCTTARAAAGACTTTCCTTACCAAAGAACGTGTGCCCATTGCATCATGCAGTCGTGGCATATCAACATTTTCACTGATCCGAGAGATCATACGCATCAAGAGCTGAATCTTTCTACGATTTGGAGGTGGAAGCAATAAACAGCATATCTGTAGTGCTTCAACAGCAATCCTTTCTAAATGAGGCTGAAGGAGATCTACAAGTTAATTGTAAAGAAAGACAGCTGTCATTAAGATTTAAAGYAATTTTCAGAACATTTTTACCTCAGTAAGAGAAATTTCTTTTTTTTTTCCCCCCCAGTGAAGACAATCTCTGTTTCACAGCAATTAGCAGTAACATAAGTAGATCAATGTTAGGTGGCCTTTTCTTTTTGAATGGTCATCTTCAACTCACTTTGATGATAAACTGCTGGTACAATTAAGACCAAAATATAATTCAGGAATAACACTAATTTTACTCCAGAAAGTATTAGCCAGAAAATGCATTTCAAAGACTGTACAACAGGCAAGTCTGTGTAAATTCTCTTCCTCAGTGGTAGACAGTGTTTAGGTCATACTATCACTTACCTGAAAAGAAMGGTGAATTACTGACACAACACAGTTAAGAATCCAAAGATAGTACATGCTAATATTTGTYAGGAGAGATATGAAAGTCTACCTTTAAAAAGTGTAACTTCAAAACAACCTGAAGTGTTTTTTTTCCTTTTTTCTTCTTCTTTTTTTTTTTTTTTTAAAACACAAATCATGCTATAGGGATATTAAAAAACCTAGCAMGTGTCAAAGAGAGCAAGAAAGAGGATTAGTTAGTCAACACAATAAGCCAATACAACATGCTTTAGAAAGCCATCTTACTTTGYGTGCCAGCCAACACATAAGTATCGTGAGTGCAAGAATATTCTGAAAGTTCTACAGTACTTTTGCAGAGTCTTTTATTGATGGTGATATCAGAAACCTCAGTCTTGATCTCCGTTGAAGTAGCCACACCAGAGGTACTTGGATTTCTTTGCCCACAAAGTCCAAACCTTGGTTTTACAGTGATTTCAGCAACTGGTATATTAATGCTAGTGCAACTTTTGGAGTTTCTTTTGACAAGTAAACTTCGAGACCTGCATATTTGCTTTAATCTATGATTTTCATTAAATAGCTCTTTATCCTGAATAGTTGATGCAGACACTCTCTCGATACCAAAAGTTTGTTTTTGACAGGTATTATCAAAACCAAGTTCCAGCATAGATTTATTTTTATATTCATAGRGTAGTGGTTGGTTTTCATTTCTAGTGCCCAGCACTATCTTTACATCAGTTTGCCTGAAGGAATTTGATTCTCCTTTATTACATAAGCTTGAGGTAGCATCTCCAATTCTTTCCAAAGAGTAACATCTTGTCCTAAATTTTAGAGGTACGTTCTGTTCATTCTTTAAACCAGAAAGATTTTGGCAACTTCCTCCTATTAGATTATCAACACTGCCTTGTTTACATGTCAATTTATGTGGATACAATTTCTTTGCACATCCCTTCTGAACAGTTAGCTCTTCTGGAAAAGGCTTCCTGGAAGTTTCATATTCTTTCTTTTTTTTCTCGGGGTCTTTATGAAGTAGGCTTAGAAGAAGACATTCAGTTGACTTGAAAGAGTTCAAGTGAAGAATTTTTGAAGGTTGTGGATTACATGTCTCATCTTGGACAGAATGTTTTCCACTGCATGTATCTGGAATTGTGATGTAGCCACACATAACTATCAGAAAACGAAATATAAATTAAGATGCAAGTGATATGAAAGTGAACAAGTTTAGAAAGAAAGTTGCTAAGTGAACAGAGAAGTCAACAAATATAAGACACTAATTTATCGTTCACTTGGTTAGTAAAATATAAGAAAAATTTAGCTTAGTCCAGAAGCAGTTTAACAAGGTAATTGCAACCATCACAACAAACATGCAAGATTAAAGAAAGTTAATACAGTGMAATAGGGGGGAACAGACAGAGATGACCACATATTTCTAACTTATGGCTATTGCATGTTTAGAATGTTAGATCAGACAGCAATTTACATCAGATATCATGAGATATAACTACATTTCAATTAATATTGTAACATAGAATGACAGCATCGGTGATCTTCCTTTGATTCAAGCTGCCATATAAATTAGGGGTCAATTTCTGCTTTGAATTACAGATTTGTTTCCCCAGTTGATATATACTTATAGTTTACACTGTCTTCTTCTAAATTCATACATACCTAAGATATTTACAAAAAGTTCATAGTACTCAAAAGTAAGTAATGGTTCAGGGAGACTGAGAAAGTAATCAGCAACTGTTCTGAATACATCTCGTTCAAACCCACTGTARGTTGGTTGGCTCATGTCATTATTTCTAGGCCCTAAAAGAGAGGTGAAGAAAGAAAATTCACAAAAGTATTTATTCTCACAATTCCATGTTATAAAAAAGCAACACTAGAAGTTTTTGTAGGAATGACTGTATTTTACAAGAAAAGAATGTCAGCAGTATACAAATATTTTGTTTTTAGTTCAGCACTGTACCATTTGTAAGCAGAAAAAAAATGTAAAATATTCTCTATAACCACTGAGCAGTAGTGCTCAACAAGCTGTTCCATAGCAGTAAAATAAATGAAAACTCATTTATACCCTTTATATGTCCTCATCAAAATAATCACAAGCTTTTAGCATTTTCCATCACTTCTAAACTCTAGTAATCCCAGTTCTCCCACAGGCAGCTCTAGCTTCCAGAGCAAGAAGAAACTCAAACTATGCCCAAATTTGAACGATGTGTATATTGAGAAGCCAGCCAATACATACATGTTATTTTACGCATAGGCGAAACAGAGCTGGTAAGTGTCCTTTCCTTTTGTGGGGAATCTCTCTTGTCTTTTCAACTCCCCTATTCAAATGGTTTACCAAGAGGAAGTTTTGTTCATAACTATTCCCATGGATGATCATAGTAACATCCAACTAATTTTCTTCAAAAGTGGAGAGGTAAGCAATCCAATAATCTAAGAGCCCTGGTTAATAAATCTTGCCTGTTTTGCTACATGGAAGAAAAGGAATGAATGAAGGCGGTCCTGGAATGGTAAGATTTGACATTGTGAAGATCTTTGTTAATCCTAGAGTTATTATACACCACTGAGATAACACATACAAATGAAATAAGCTGCCTTATGAAGTAAATTTAAGGAATTAGAAGACAGTGGTTTTAATTAAACATTGATCAAATGAAAAGTTATATTTTCCTGGTTCTAACTTTATAACCATAATCACATTAGCACGTAGTACAAACAAAAATAACTAAAAATATAGTAGAGCAGTATTTTCCCCCCTCAAATGTAAGTGTTTTTACTGTGCAAAGTAACTTCTGCCTTAATCATTTGGCTACAATATAGCTTGTAGGTGCAGAGATAAAACCTCTRCTTGAACTAATTCACTCAAAAYTGACATACTGACAATTCAAGAAAAAAAAAGCTTGTTCTCAATTCTCAATACCTGAACACAATTCAGGATTACAAAGGCCTATTAATTCTAAATACATGACTTATGTAGGGGTTAATGTATTTAAATGCTTATAAATCAGTGCTGAACCATATTTTCAATTTTGATTTAAATCTTACTCACCAACCTCTTTCCTGTCCTGCTTTTCCTAATAGCACTCTTCATGTAAGAGGCTCTATGTTTTTTGATAGTTGAAGAAAAGAAGGCAATTTTCACATGAGTGTATTCTACAAACCGAACTTCTGAAGCCACTCTAACCCTATATGGATTGCTACCACAGTTGCTACTGAATAGCTAGAAATATATGTAGGTGCATACACACACCATCCAAATATGTTATAGTCAGTATAGCTTTTCCTGGAGGTAATGGAGATTGCCAGGGACAGGGGCAAAAGAGTTAAACAGCAGGGCAAGCACTAATATAAAAAGAACTCATCATCTCAGATCTCATTTGAGAGGCACTAGTTCTAGCTCTTGTGTGTCCTGTCAGCCATTCAGACAGACTGTTAAAAAACAAAAACACCACTATCCTCTACTTCTCCAGAACCTTTTCTAAACTAGTTTCGTAAAGATGCAAAGCTTATGAATTGTGATCTGCATGTGTTTGCAACACAATTTCAAACACATCTGACAGAGGAAGCCTCAACGACTTTYGTTTGAAAGTCGAATGTTTCAACTTTCTTATGAAGACTGACTCACATTCTGCAGATAATGAAAGTTCATTTTTAACAGCTAAAATGTCTGACTTTAAAAACCAGCTTAGTCTAGAATGTAGTGATTCATAAGACATCTAAGGCCTTCATTCTCTGCTGTTAAACTGCAACTATAAAAGGTGTCTCAGTATGCTTTAAGCATAAGCTTTTCCCAAACACTGTTTAGAGAACAAGGTGGAGAAGCAGATAAGGATTATGTAATTATTATCTCTTTTATAGGCTGGAAGAGCATGGCTCCACTGAAAGCTTTTGGACTTGAATTCTCCCATTGATTTCATGGATTAAAGGACACTAACACCTTTTCTCATACTAAATTAAACTTCATGTTGCCAAAAATTCGCACACAGATTCAGAAGATGCAACCTGGAAGCAGAGTAATTAGCTAGACTGCTAAAGGACTGAGATCTTCATTACCTGAAGTATAACATCTTTCATGTCTGTTAACTCTTTATGRTTACATTTGCAAGCAATAATTCAAGATCAATTGCTTTGATCAGTTCTCAGTATGTCAAGACACTTGGTTTATCTGGATTTCCAAAATGAAATATCACAATTCATCTTAAAATGCAAGTATTTTTCAATTTCAACCCTCAAAATGAGCTTCTGAACTTAAGAGCTATTCCATGACTTACAGTATGCGAGGCATTTCATAGCTGACAACACCCAGTGAGGTAGATCTTCTAAAATAAATAAATAAGTATATTATTTATACATAACCATAAAGACTTAATAATAACTAATATAAATAACGGCACTCATGTACAAAATAATACATTGAAATTAATTTTTTTAAAGGAAATATTACTACTATACATGTGTACTTCTAAAAGACCTACAAAACTTTCCAGACAAATATACTGAATTGTTCTCTAATTTGGAAAAGAAAGTGTAGAAGACAGGCTATGAAACCTATTACCTTGGTTAATTTATTTTAGATTTTAYGTTCAGTTATTTACTGTTGGACATAATTACATCGTACAGAAACTTTAAATTAAGCAAAACCAGAAAAAAACTAACCTGATTTGTTCTGCAAAATAACAACACCATGTTTACTTGTGTTAGTCATATTGTATATGACATACTCAGGAATTATCTGTGCCGGCTGCAAAACTTCTTCCAAAGATGGGAGACCTAAAATGGTTTGCAAACTGTTGGGAGAAAGAGAACAGATGTTTGTTAATACGTAAAAAAACCAAATTATTTCCACCTCTATTCAAAAAGCATTTACTTGATAAGCAAATTTGCAGTTTAATAAATTCTCATATGCAGAAGGACACCTTGAGAATACACTTGTTCCTGGGAGAAACACCAAAAGAAACAATAAAAAACAATAAGAAATGAGCAGCTATGSTACTTAACATATACTTCTTCAACATCTTCAACAATTATCTTCAACAAATTTCCTAAGTCCAACATTCTTAATGTTAATAAATATAATAGAAAGTGTATGTAAATCTTGCACCATTTAGTACAAATTTCCACCCTAAAACATAATTATTTCAAAAATTTCAGAAAAATTTGCAAGTCAAAAAGCTTAATCCCTGCATTACAGGCACAAAACACGTACACAAGAAAGTACTTTGTACAACACTTCACAGTTTATTACTTACTGTATCAGAATGATATTTCTCCAAATTTCTTGTACATMTTCCTGGCTTATTTCCTTCCTGTGCTGGGAGCCTTCCTTGTTTTCCTCTATTATATCTAGGTTTGTTTTTTCTAAGTTTTCCTGGAAATGAGTGATTTATACATATTAGATAAATGATAAACATACATGTAAAATAAATTTGAACCTCTTAACTCAAAAATTAAGTAATTTTTTTCTCAATTATATACGAATTTCTGCAGAACACTAAATTCCAAAGCTTGATCCACTGAGTAACTTAAGCAGTCTCAGCACTGAAGTGTAAGCATACACTATTTTAAAGCAAAAAGGACAATATGGAAAAATAATAATAAATTCTTTAAACAGTAAGCAATTTACAGAATAGAAACATGTCAAATCCAAACATATTAGGAAGATAAGAATCCTCCTTTAGTATCACAATCTATATTCACAAAGTATGCACACATGCACATCTCAAGAGAATAATAATAAAGGTCCAAACACTTGCATTCCATCTTTTTCAGCAAAGTAAGCAGAACAGTTATATAATTGGCACCCTTTATTTATTTGCCCTAAATGCAAAATATTTTAGGTTTCTACCAGAACATATTGCTCTGGTTATTTCTAGAACCCCTCCTTCCAGCCCTCCCAGTATTTTAAAATAATGTAGGAGGGATAATTCTGCATTGAAGGACAATTAAACACTTACATAATCCCAGATCATTATGATGCAAAATTAGCCCTATATTGCAATTCATGGGGATTAGATAATGTGGCAGTATTAATAAACCCCCTGTCAACAAACCTATTGCCAGTATGASATTGGGAACAAGAGAACAGCTTCATATAGGTTTAAGAGTGTATTTAATTTCATCTGTCAGATGTACAAATGCTTCCTTTCACTTGCTGTCAGTGTTTTAATAATTTCATGTTACAGTTACTGCTATGATTTTTCCACATGTGCATTTTGCTTGAACATATACAGGTTACTGAATATCTTATACTTCAAGCTCTCTTTATACATGCAGAAAGAGAAACAGCACATATTATCAAGGCACTGTATTACAAAATATAGCTTCATCTTTCTATTATACCCATTTAAATGCTGTATTTCACTGTCTAGGAGAACCTATCAAATTATTTCTTCAGCTAGAAGGAAAGATGACACAAAAAACAGAGAACAGTGTCACTAAAAGATGACTACTTCTAGTCTTTTGTTTTTGTTGTTTTTTAGGATAAAGAAAATACATGACAACTGTAGTTAAAGAAGAAATATAAGTTATTACCAGAGACTCCAGTAATTCTGTTTTTTTAAGAGTTCTCTTGGATAAATGTGGCAATTTAAAAAGTTTTTCTTTGTCTCTAGAGAAGTTTTCCGAGTTCTCTTTTGGTGGACACCAGGTTGGTAGAGGTTTAACAGGAGAGGTTGAAGGAAATCTGTAATTAATTGGAGAGATGTTAAATACATTTAGAATAGATTAAAAACACAGGAAATCACTTAACCAAAACCATATCCTATCATTGTGACTCCATAAGATTCTGAAGAAGTAAAAAGAAAAATGCTTAAATTTTTTCTTTAGAATATTGTTTAACATAATTATATTGTAAATTAGCTTTGGACTACTTGTCTCAATTCCAAAGTCAAGTTGAAGATACTCAGGTATTTATACAGCAGAGAGACTACAATCTGAGAAGCGAGGGACATCAATACCTTCAATTTAAGAATTTAGGGCAGGCTCTGTTCCCCATTTAGACCTTCTGTAAAGTATACAAGAGAYGAAGCACATGACTGGTAGCACAGCACAGAGCTGCTACAAGAAGTCCTATTTGGCTCCCCACCAAAGACCTTAAATTTAGTACCTACGCCAGGGAAAACCTTGGACAGACAACAAGCACCTTAACAGCACTCAGCATACAGGATTTCTGGTCTGTAAGTCAAACTGTGCTAAAAATTAATTTGGGGCCCACTGCTCAACCCAAAGCAAGATCTTTGTGACCTGAGCGTTAGTACTTTTAAGTAAAATTCTCAACCCAAAGAGCTCTGTTAAGTGGTCTTCATTTCAGGCACATCTTTACAGTACCTGTACAGGCCACCATTGTCTTCTAAATTTTCCGATCCCCATCTTCCTTTTATATCCTCAATTACATGATTCTTGAGAAACTTTCTCAATAACTGAATGGTCTGTTGCCTAGTAACTTCTGGACCAAAGTTACTATTATTCTTTAATACTTCATGGAGCCAGTCTATTGCTTCTGATGCAGTAAAACAACTTCCATGTTTTTTGAAATGTTGCCTGTGTTTCCTTAATGGCATCCCTGCCCGGAAATGTTTAGTAACTTCATTCCACTGCATGGGAAACAAAAAAAGCAATGAATAGAGGATTAAAACCTAAAGGTTATAATAATAAATCTTATTAAATTTAAGAAATATTAATACACAGCAATATAATACAAATATAGAAATATAAATAACATTGATACTACCATTATTAAATATAATACTAAAATCTTTTAATGGTACCATATTAATACTTTACATTTAAAGCTCAGATTAAAAAAAATATGTAAATATATTTAGGTTTGTCTCCTGTTTTTATAACCAAAAATAAAATTAAAGCTTCAGAAAGATGACAAATCTTATTGATTCAGTGTGCACATATCCATCACTCGCATAAACTCTGCCTGCTGAGGTACTATCAATCCACAGCCTGCAAATTTGAAATAACTCTTAGAAACTAGTCAGAGTACATAAACAACAAGTTACGAATTTCAGTGTATTTTGTTTCTTCATATGGTATTCACTGACAAAATAAGTTATGCTGTCAGATGCACCGCGATCAATAAGCTTAGGGCTGCTGCTATCATTATTAGGGCAGCAGTCTAATTTTCGATGACTAATGCAGTAACACCACCACATGCTTTTTCTATGACAAAGGTCACGCAGCCCATGCACGTTATACCACAACGGCCTTRCTGAAGGAAAAAGCCATCTTTTTGTTTCACAGCGTTTAGATTTCCACGCGCTGAATTCAAACATCAACGAAAAGCGAGCRTGGTAATCCCCCAAAAAACCCAACTACTACTTGATTCTTCCCTGCACTGTGAYGCTCTGGAGAGCGCCCAGACCAAGCTGGACGCCTGCAGTTTTACTGCCAGCTTTCTGTTTTATTTATAAGGCCAAGGGAAAGGCTACAAGGAACCTAGATCTTGTGAGAGCAGCCGAGTCCCCTCTACCCGCCGCGCCTGAGCCCGCCGGGCGCCCCGCGCGGTGACAGCTCGCCGCCAGCCGGCCCCGGTCCCTCCCCCCCCGCCACCGGAGCTCCGGCCCCGGCGTCCTCACCAGCTTGGTGGCGCGGTAGGGGCCCGGGGCCGCCGGGCGGCTCTCCATGGCGCTGCGCGGAGCCCCCTCAGGCGGCCCGACCGTTGGGAGGGGGGCGGGGGGGTATAGCCACGCCCCCCCCCCCGTCCCGGCTAACCGTCGCCGCCTAACAGCGGTTTGAATTCCCTGCGCGAGCCGGCGGCGCGAGCCGATTGGACGAGCCGGGCAGGCGGGGCTGCGTCTGGTGACGCGCGGGCTCCGCGGCGGCCGTTGGCCACGCGCTGAGGGGAGGCTGCTGCCAACCGCCGCACCTCAGCGGCGGCGGGGGAAGCGCCGACAGTCCTGCTGCGAGGCTCATCGTTTTAAGCGTGCCTCAGAAGAAAAGTGAGCTTTTTTTTTTTTATTTTTTTTTATTTTTTTTTTATTATGTGCGTTTTAAGACGAATGTAAGCTTTCCTTGAAAAAGGACCTGGTCACCTGCATCCAGAGTCTCTTGAAACTAGCCATCCTAGAGCCCAAGGCCAAGCTATTTCAGGGTTCTCTGGACCTTTATAATTTCACATTTTAATTCGTATATTTTTTCTTCACATGGAGTTGACTTGTACTAAGCTGTTCCTCTAAAAGTCTCAGTAAAGCATTTCGGTCTACCTAAACACAGCTTTGAGTCTGATGGCTTAGCAATACGACTGAGATGTCGCAGGGAGCTGTAGAGGCGTAGCCAGTGTTAGTCAGCTCCAGGGCTGTGATAGTTTACATTCTCTCTCATGGTCATGAAGGAAGGAAAAAGACAATATAAAAAAAAAGACAAGCATATATTACAGCCACAAATTGGCCCCAAACAGAGGTTTAAAAAATTGCATTTTCTCAAAAGTGAGAAATTCACATTAGTTGTTTGATAAAGAGAGAAAGAAAATATATTTGATGACTCAGTTTAGACCTTTTATCCCCACAGACATCCTCTAGAAGGCCTGTGTAGTGTTTACATGCTTCATGTCTGGTAGGACTAGCACATAGCTTACACACAGCTGCCTGAACACATACACTAGTTACTCTCAGAAGAGAGCACATTTTTCTTAACTACCCTATCTTATCCTGTGAATTTCCTACAGATACAGGCCTCCTGGAGAAAAACAAACAAAAACATTAGCACAGGGAGAACACTTAGAAGTAACTGTGAAAGTTTTCTCAGAACCAGTAGACTTAAGCATATTTGCTTATAACCTGTGGGTTATAAACACCTCAGAAGTGGTTTATCTCAATATAGTCAGCCATTGCTCAAATTCTAAAGGTTCATCATCTAAGCTTCTTTTATAGTCAGTAAAGACAAATGAATACTTTAGACATCTTTACAGGAAGTAATTAAAACCTTCACTGCTAAAAGAAAACATGCATAAAAATAACAAGTGGATTTAGCAGTCAGACCTTCAGCTGTAGCCTAGGGAAAAGACAAAACATACAGTAACCAACATGTATCACAGCAGRACCAGATCAGCATTGGCAAAACTGGTTACACAACTGCTCCTACACTGAGCAGTTGTTAACTATTCTACTTTTATATGCTTGAGACAGGAGCCAAAGCTGCTTCCTAATAACTTTTACCAGATCTCTGAGCTGTAGCACCTGTTGATAAGCCACCAGTTGTTAACTTATGAGTCATTATAGTAAATAACTCAAATTAACCTGTGTTATTTCACTTATGTTTTCCATCTGATTAGAAGAAGAAAGGTGTGGATTCTCTCACTAGATTCAAAARCTAGAGATGCTCTTATGTATTTCAACAATTGACTTTCTGTTTTTCTTTCTAACAAATTTGCTTGTTGAGTGGTTGCCAAGATAAAAAGTGGTATTGATTTTTTTCAATGACCCTTAATATGTTAGCTCTAAACCTGTTCAAGAGTATAAATCAATTTATTGATTATCTTAGGGTAATCTCCATGAGTARAACTTAGAGAAAGTGATGACTACAGCAGTTTTACTATTGATTGCTTCCCATACTCCCTCTCTCAGGTTGTTTTTTAAAACATAACATTTGATAWATTCACATTCAACCTACTACCTATAGATGACTTAATACATTTTGTGGAAACTGTGTATCTTAATCAAATAAAGAGATTTTAGAGACATCTCTGGAAGTACAGTGAAAGTGATAATTGGAGTAGTCTGGGAAATGTTACAGTCCATCTTAATATAAGTCCATCATAATGTAAGCRATGTTATACTATTACAGTCTTTGCAGGACTCAGTGTGCAAGCCCTGCAGTCRGTTACTGACTGCACTCTTTGAACGTCCAGTGAAAGAAAATTCAGTAGCCTGTGTCCAAAACAATACAGATATCAGGGCCCACATTCCAAARCAGACACAATATTTGATCCCACAGGATTGTCTGTTATCCCTATGTTTACAACTTTCTCTTTACCACAGGTGAGCRATTTTCCTCGTCTCCTTTCACTGAACTGGAATTTTCTGTACGCAGAGATACAGCATACAATGAAGTAAAAATCTGTCTTCTTCGCCGTGGTTCCTCAGGTAATGTAAAGCATACAGAATGTAATAGCAGCTATGACAGCATTGCTGTTGGGACAATCAGTAACAGTGATGGTGAATATAAGTCTTTGAATTTGCTGGTGTAAGTACAGTCAGTAGATAAACTGAGCGGGGTATAGTGCAATATTTGTGAAGTGCTTTGAAGATTTATAGAACCATCCTTTGGTAATGCTCTGTTGCTATTCTCTTTCATGCATGCCTGTTGAAATTATATTTTTAAGGGGATGGCTTCTAYACTTGCAGTAGGTGAAACATGTCTGCCTGGTATTTAGTGAAATTAAACAAACAAGAAGCATAACAATACATAACAATTGAAAGAAATTGAAGRTTCCTTAGTGCAAAATTATTATTGTGTCACTGAGATAACAAGGTAAGAGGAATTAATCTGTTTCCATTTCCAGGTGAAACATTTAGGCAAATTGTTTTTCCAACAACATTTTGCATTATTTGTTGAAGATATTAAGCAGCAAGGGCTGGATTTTTTAATGCACAGTACAGACTTTATAAGAAYGACATTTGGTAAAAAGAACCTAATCTGGTCCGAATGTGCCTATGGGAGAAGTACCTTTTAAAGAAATACTACAGGAATTACCACCATTTCATTATAATGAAAACTTTTTTTTAGAAAAGCAATTATTTGCCTGTGGAATTTACTAGCTTTCATATAACAGCATGTTACAGCTGATTTGCTGCTTTCTGGAGATGAAATGGCCATACTTTAATAATGACAATGTAGACACATTTAAGAAGGATTGGTGTGGGAGGAATAATAGAAAGAGGAGAATGCTTTCGAAGGTTATTATGAAAATATGCATGTGAGAATTTGAGAGATGAAAGAATCTCACTTGGGAACCCTATCTTTTTCTAATTCTGCTGGACTTTACCCTCTGTAGAGTCAATAACTTGTACAAATAGCCACTTAGATGGGAGGCTGCTATGCAGTAGTGTAGCCAACCCCCCCCCCCCCCAAACCTGGAAGACTGAAAGGGATAAACACCCCTCTTGTTCAACTTTGACCAATTATTTGAGATCCCCTGCTCCACCCCCTCTGTAACTCAGGCTCCCCAAGCACTTTCCTCTCTCCTGCAAATGTTGAAGAACTCCTTGTGTCATCACCCTCTAAACTCAAGCAACCTGAGCACTGTGTTATTCTCTTTCCTCCTCTAGGAGACTCTGTATCAACATATTGTTCTGTTTGCACCTTGCATGTACTGAAAAATACCATGCATCTTTCCTCATTCACTTCTCAAGTCATCTGACAGGTTTACACACTTCCCTACCATCTCCCTTCTTGATGCCTTAACAAGAATCCTGTGAGCTGCTCAGGACTCTTGCCCTTCTTCCCTATCCCCTGCTGCATATGTTGTAGATTCCTCCTTGCAAACATTCAGCCTGCTGAGGTGGGGGTCATTTCCTGACTAGTCTACTGATTAACAGAAGTAATGCATCATCTATAAAGCATATTATCTGCATAAAGAGCTGCCTTCTGGTGTTCTTTGGTAAGTCCCATGGACCTCCTGTCAGTTTGTCTAGTGGTGGCCATAGAGATTGTAAGTCCTCAGTGGATACCAGGTAGGAAAATGTTGCTTCGTTCCCTCAGTAGGCTTATTCCTATTTCTCCAGCGTAGGTGTTTTAAGTGACCATTCTGCAGTGGTTTACAGAAATCTAAARATACATGTGTGTTTTGTAGAAGTCATAGAGGAAAGCCTTGAAGTCTTCAATAAAATCAGTTTTTATGGATATGCAATCCCTTATTTTGTAAGAGCTTAATTTCTGCTATGCRCCCAATATTCATATTAATACCTCAAAAATATAAACATCTTTCAATTTCCAGCTGACTATAAATGTTAAGAAAGCATGTTTGTGGAACGTTTCAATTAGAGTAGAAACAACAATCAATTAACAAACATGTTTGTTATTGTTTGTTAGACTAAAAATGTCTATCAAGGGGATGAGGGGATCATACTTAACCGAGTGTGAGAAACTATACTAGTAGTAGTCATATGATGAATATTATACTCTTATAGGGTGATGTGTGCAAAGAGCCTCTTTTCAAGAAAACATTCATGTAATGTTAAATATGCACAGACAATTATATATGAAGTTGGGTGATCTTTGAATTTTCAAAAGTATTGAGCTTGGAGCTCAGTTTATTGGGGTTAGTTTCAAGTACAATTTCAAAGTCTAGCAGATACGTTTAATCTATAATTAACAACCAGTACGTGCACGCATCTTAGATGAAGGCTGCAGTTTTAATGAAAAACTATTTTATTTTAATAGGCTTCAAATATATTGCACACAAAAATGACATAGCTATATCTATTGTAGCTGCGATACCTGAGATTACTGAGCACTGATACTAACCATGTAGCTAACCTTCTAGCTGTAAATAACACCTTTGCAAATGTAGACATGAGATGCCCTGGATCCAAACATTTAATTAACAAAGATAGTTTGAGGCCTGAGGTATTTTGAATCAACCCTAAATTAAAGCCCTTTAGCTTTGCCTTTCATATATTATTTATTATCCTGTCAAAGGTTTTTTATATACTGCACCAAGACATATTAATTAACTCATGTGCTTTTTTTCCCCAGTCATTTGGCTTAAGACTTAATTAAATAGGTGGTGCTAAGTATAGCTTAGTAAAGGGAATCAGCTGAGTTTGCTTTTTCGCTAACTCAGCTGCCCAGAATGGGCACTGAAGCCATTCATTCACTCCACTATGTAGGAAGAACATACTTCCTTGGTGTGGAACCCAGCCCATCTAATCAAAGCACATAATAAATACCTAAGTTTCAGATGCCTAATGAAGTGGTCCTTCTAGAGTAGTACCTATACTTCCTGTTCAGAAAGACCAACAGTTATGGAGAAGGAACTCATCTGCATAAATTAGGTAGATAGTATCTCTGGAGTTCTGCAAGGCATTGGTCTCTCAGCTGATGACCTGGGGGACACAGGTACTTACCTAGAGAGGCTTGTTTCCTGATGCACCTAATGTTTATATGCAAATTAGGTACACAGTGAATGCCCCCAGGATATTCCAAATGAGACAAAAATGAAGTCATTGCTATCTGTAGTCATTTAGCTGTCTTTTTATGGAAAAGGTTGCAAATTCTAATGCCATCCCAGACATTTCTAACCAATGTACAGACTCATAAAGCTAAGAATGATTTCTTATTGYGAAGTGTCCTCTTTAACCACTGCAACATTTTATCACAAAATATGTTTCAGTGTTGATGCATATCTAAATATCTTCTGGATTTCTCAGATCCACAAAGCAAGTTCTTTGAAAGTTTTTAGATAATTAGAGGAGTTTTAAAATTCACAGTCATCTGGGTTCAGAGAGCTGGGTTTTTAAAGGATTTTGCTTTTTGCTCTATATAGTGCTGCTAGGGCTGATATGAAGATCTCCCAATGGCATTTTGCTGTTTAACTCCTTGTTAGGTGTCTAATTTTTTTGAAGTTCTGAATTAATTTGACTTTTCAAGGAATAAAAAGCTACTCTATATTACAAGATTTTACTAACAAAACTTGCTCTATAGAACTCTGTCTCTGCATCCACCTTCCATTGGAGTCCTGTTGTTCTTTGAGTCTTACCAGGTTAAATTATCCCCAATTGAATATAAATCCTCTACTTGGTAGAGTGGGAATGTGGACCATGCATTTCCAGTGGTGTTGAACTGGTACCCTAGAACAATCCCACAGCTCCCTCTCACTACAGGGGTTGCTCTGCTCAGAGTTTTTAATCCTGTTCTGTAGGATGTGACTATCATTAGAAATGTAATAATTCTCAGCTTAGATAAAGAATATTGTTTTTCCCATGTTATGACTTCTGAATTCACAAATGGGAAAAGATAATTCTCCATAGTTAAACATGAAGGAAGTGATAAAGAGGAAAATTTCACTGACATCAGTATTGGCTTGTTGGTAAGATGCATGATGCTTGCCTCTTAAGGAGTGCAGAACTGCTGGAATATTGCAAGCAGAAGTTAAAAAAAAATCCTAGAGTATTAAATATACGTTAGCATTATGTTCTTCGTTATTATATTATCTTCTGGTGGACACCCTTGAACACAGAAGAATTGGATACTGTATCTTCAAAACAGAGAGGGGAACACTGCTGTCTCTGAGCTAGATGTTGAAAAGACTGAAAACCAGGATGAAAGATAATAATAGCGGAAAGGAGGATTTTAGAACATAAGACTGRAAGAACAGATTATAGGACACCAAACTTTACCAATGCCCTGATCCGACTGCTATTCTATGATGTGTTTGTAAGAGAATGATACAAGGAATGCTAAATTTTTTCTTTGTGTCAAGCACAACAGTATGGTTTGTGAAGATACAGAGCACCAGCAAAGGTGCATATGCTCTAGTAAAACTGTATTATCTGCAAATGGGTGCTGATAGGAACGCAATCTGTAAAACTTTTGAAACAGGAGGTAATCTTGTAAATCACTTACAGATTGTACTGCTAAGTAGATCAATGTCTGTCTAAAATTTTGACTTCTAAATTTTAAGGATTTTTTAAAATGAGTTAGGTACTTTGCCATCCTCTGTGCTTTTTTTGAAAATCCAAGTCTGATGGTTAGCCTAAATATATAAGTGCCTTTGAAAATCTTTTCTTAAATAATATGATGGCTAAAAATGTTGAGCTGCCTACACCGATATGTTTACTATTTCTGTGGGGAAACTATGGGAGATTTTTCAGATAATTACAGTACAGGCTTGACTCGTAGTACAAAGCATATTGACCCTGCCTGATATGTGACCCTACATCTAACAGGGGCTGTTTGAGCAGTGACTYTTCAATTCAGTTTCTCATAGTAAGATTTGGATGTCTCAAGGCTATTGAAAATTCTATTACATGTTGAGAGCTACAATTTCTGCACCAGCAAAATTCAGAATGAAACCTTGGAATGGACAAACAGGCAGAGGGAGCAGAAAAAAAAAAAGAAATAACCTACTTGTGCTGCAATACTTAAAACTGATRCTTTTGTGTTTAAACCATTGCCTTTGATACTATCAACTGTACTGTGTGGGTCTGTGTGTATTACAGCATGTTATTAGTAAAATAATTCCTCTTAAATGTGTTCTCGGAATAAATCAGAACATTATTTCTGTTCTGTAGAGCATCATTGTTATGCAATGCCTAGAGGTTGCTAACAGAATTACAAAAGTAAGCTGGATGTTTCTGGCTGCTGTCTTGGTAGACTTTTCCCCAAACAGGAGGGAATTCCTCTGGATATTTATTTTCTCTCTGAAGAGCATTTCTCAAATCATTTTAGTTACAASTATAAAAAAAAGTTATTTGGATGTTTAATGGAAATGTCAATGCCTTCTGCTGCTCTTGCTTATGCTGAGCTATCAGTTCTTTGAAAATATATGATGAAATGAAAAAATTGGCAGCACATCAAATCAACCAACAACTTCATGCATTCAGTACAGCTGAACTATTTTTGAATATCTATCTGATAAAAGCAGAGAGAAAACAGCTAAACAGCTATCTAGATGCTTTTTAAAAAACTATTTATTTTCTGGCCGGGAGTAAGGATGGGTAGGGAACTGTTGAACATTATACAGCGAACAAGGGAAGAAAAGTTAAAGACAGTCCTGAACCATGGCAGGTGAAGGTGGAGRCAACTCAGGAAATATGGAGTGAGGCTCAAAGGTCAGTGATTCAMAGTCTAAGTAGAACCTGGTTATGAGAGGCATACCTCCAGGGTTGATACTGGGGCTGATGCTCCTTGACATCTCTTTCAATAATCTTAAGGATGGAACAGAAAGTGCCCTCAGCAGTTTTGCAGGTGGATGGGAGTGAAAGGCACACTGGAAGGCAGGGCTGCCATGGAGGAATGGATTGGAGGAATGGACTAACAAAAATTTTATGAACTTCAACAAAAACTAATGCCAAGTCCTGCTCTTGGGACAGACTAACCCCATACAGCAGTATGGCTTGGGGGCTGACTAGGCAGTATCTCTACAGAAAAGGATCTGGGAGTCCTGATGGGCAACAAGCTGAACATGAGTTGTAGCATGCCCTTATGGCAATGAAGGCCAACCCTMTCATGGTGCATTAACAAGAGCCTGGTCAGCATGTGAAGGGACATGATTATTTGTCTCTACTTGGCACTTGTCAGGCAAGGTCTGCAGTAYTGTATTCAGTTTTGGGCCTCCTAGTACGAGAGAGAGATTGGCAAACTGATGAGAGGCCAGTGGAGACCACCRGGAAGAATAGGGAGCACATGGTGTGTGAGGAGAGGCTAAGGAGAGAAGGGGGATGTAATTGAGGGCTTCTACTACTTAACGTGGGCTTATAGAGAAGATGGAGGAAGGTACTTCCCTGACATGCACAGTAAAAGGACAAGAGCAAAGGACACAAGTTGCAGCAAGCACAGTTCTGGGTGGACACAAGGAAACAGTGATGGAGGTCAGACGCCGGAACAGGCCCAGAGAGGCTGTGGGATCTCCAGCCTTGGACATTTTCAGATCTCAGYTGGACACARCCCTGAGCAACCTGATCTAACTTTCAAGTTAGCCCTGATTTGAGCCAGGGATGTTTCACGAGGGACCTTCACAGGTCCCTTCCAACCTAAATTTTTCTATGATGCCTATGAATAGGGCAGGCTATAGTTCCCTAGCTTTCCATCCCACCACAAATTCTCCCTCATTCCTATGGCAGTCTRTAGTTAAGGGATTAAATTATAAAACAATTAATTGTACTGCCTCAGTCCAACAAGAGCACTTTCTATGGAATTTATTTTTAAACTCATTACATCATTTCTACTGTTCAGTCACTACGTATGTCTGTATGATTTGTCTTTAGCTTTGCTTAGCTTTAATGTATACTGACCAAACTATTATTTCAACTGAGCTCTTTTTAAATGATAGTTTTAATTGTATATTATTTTACCGATAACTTTGTAATAGTTATTACAGATTAGTTCCATATTAACATAATCCATTGGCATGTGCTTCCTAATGGCTTTGTGCAAGTCTTGTGACTCCTGTATTATGTGACATCTACTCATGACATGATTTTTAGAAGGCGACTGCTTCCATGGGAAGGTGCAAACTGTGTAGCTCCCTTCTGGGTATAACAGCAAATGAAAGTTTGCTCCGATAATTTAATATTTGTGCTTGGTATGCTAAGAATTTTTATCTATCATGACYCTTTGAAACAAAGGAGAATTTGGATTTGACATGTTTATTTGTTCACATAGCTTTTATTGAACTCAGTTGAATCAATCTCTTACTCTAAAAGAAAACTGATTTTATGACTCTGCTACAGACCTTTAAATAACAATTGTTTCAGATATAAGCATTCTTTTCCCCCCTGCTRCTCTTATCCGCCAAACTGTTTAATTAAAAAAAATAAATGCAGTTTTAGCCAAGTYGGTCTGAAAAACATAATCCTTTTATGCAGTTGCTTACAATTTGTTGCTTTTCATTTCTGAGCTGCAGTACAGATGGGCCCAGTTTCCTCACAGATTAGTTCATCAGATCTATTATTCTACAAATGTGTAGCAGCTGTTGCTCAAATCCAGCTTGATTGCACACGCCCTCTGCCGTTTTACTCAATTGGTTTACTCCAAACATTTTGTTACTAAATCATTCATTTGGTTGTAACCATCCATACAAAGTATACATTAAAAAGCTTCATAGTGCAGCAATTTGAAAGGCAGTTGCTCAAAACATCAAAGGATGGGATCACATATGGGGTTTTTATTATTCAAGTATAACTCTCTGAAATATTGGAGGGTTATACACATACAAAAAAATTACGTTAATCAGCTCTGTCTTTATTAGCTGCTATAGCAAGCACTAGAGTTTCTTTGCCCAMAGGGCAGGTAGAATAAGTGAAGTGACAGGACTGCTTTCCCCCGTAGCCACCTCAGTTCTTATTGAACTGGTAGCGTATGCGCATTTGTGCCTTAATACTGCTGCCTTTTCACCCAGCTAAAGTGTTGTTTTTTGAGACTTGGCCATATGTTCAGAAACAAAGGATGAGATCTTCAAATTAGTAACACAACTCTTAGCAGCCACAGTAACAGCTTTAAATCATATTGGTCTATAGTAGTCTAAATTTGCCAGCTCTTGATGAAGTATTCTATACTTTGTCAAAATTTCCTTAGTCGTCTAGCTCAACATCTTTTTGATATCTAAATATCAACTAGCTGACTATCTGATCTCCATATCAGATGGACAGCCTCCACCTGTGAGGTTGTCCTAACTTTCTATTAAATTCCAACATCACGTAGCAGGCATTCCTACAGTCCTTTTAGGATTCATGTAAAAGCTATTCTTGTTATTCATGCAGTCTCATGTGGTCTTCTACTGTCTATCTTCTTCAGAAGGATTTTAGAGGGGTATGTCCTTTGAGTAAAAAAATTTAATCWGTAAATTCTGGAACTAGTTTGTTAAAAAATGTTTAAACATAGCCTGGAAACAATCTTGAGGCCAAAATCACCTATGTACCTTAGCTACTCTCCAAATTTCTAGATATTCTTGTACTTATGGCCTGGAGGAATCAATCTATAAATAGCATTGACAGTACAGCGGTCTACACAGAGCTGTGTAAAACAGGCACCTGGATAGACTCCTGTGTTTTCCCAGGCAGCAACCAAGGATTCTGAAATTCTCTTAGTATGCAGAGAGTAGCCTTATCTTCCAGATCTAGAAAGAAGTCCTTATCTTCAAAAGCCACAAAATCACTTTCTACCTCCCTTCTGTCTGCCAGTCCGTATGTACATAGCTGAATCTGTATGATGCAATAGATCGGTTCTGTTGCTGCATTTTGGGGTCACTCTGGGCTTCCAGCTCCAAATCAGTGGGAGCTTCCTAGCCAATTCTCACTCTACAGTAGCAGGAGAGTTTGCCTGCTCACAGCAGGTCTTGAATGAATTATTTCTTTTTGGAACAATAGTATTGTAATCAGTGATTGTCTGGGCATAATGCATGTTTGTAATTATAATCTACTGGATCAGAGGTCTTTCCTTCTTCTTTTTAAATTTGCTATAAAGCATATAAATTGTATCATATATTCAAACAATACAGTGGGTGAAGGTTTAAATACTAGGTTTAATTTTAGTTGACAAYGTATGATCTTTTCTGCATCATTGCAGTCACACGTGATTTTTTCAGAATGTCTAGCTCCCTTACRTTGTTAAAAAATATACCAGTTTTTTACAGATTAGTTTATTTTGGTTTTAGGTTAAGCTATTGCATGCATACAACCTTAAGGTGGTTACTGATGGTCTTAGTCTTCTTGCTTCACCATCTGAGGTTGCATTTTTTTCCCCAAATTTAAAGCACAGTTATCTTTTGACTTAGTAAAGTAAGTTGGAAGATCCAAACAATTGGAAAAAACTAATAGGAGAACATATTAAGAAAACACAAAGCACAAATTGCACTCTGTAATGGCCCACAGTAATCTTTTCAAATATTAGAAATTTGCAACAGGCATTGCAGAGATGGTCAGCAAGTTCATGCAGAGTTAGAAAATCACCAGGATTTACCGCCTGATTAGGACCTACTGGATCCCACTGCATGAGGATATGTTTTCACTCTGGCAACATTAGCAGTTTACCTGGTCTGAGATCAGATAAATTTACATTCTGGCATGTGAAGAGTCGAGGAGCCGTATGCAGGCAGCTTTACTGTGTGTTCTGCCTGGTGGGAGAAACATGCCCAAACTGACAGCAGTCTCCTATCAGACAAGCAAGAAAAGGGGAGAGGAAACTGCGCTTCTAGGGCACCCCGTCCTCTTTGGGATGCTGACCTGGAGCAAGCCTTCTGCCTGGGGCTGCTCAGACATGGGACTACTGGGCCTGTGGAAGCTATTTTCCTAATGACTGGCTTATTACCTGCATGTAAGCTATTGTTTCCGTCTTGTTGTCAGAATGCTTTGTCATAATTTGAAGCAACATTTTGAAAATAGGCTATTTCTAYCTGCCTGTTTGGCAGAATGTGGTCAATACCAGAATTAACTGGTTAACTACAGGGCCAGAGTCTACCCTGTTCCAACCTTATAATTCCAGGGGTATTCCCTGTAACTTTGTATAATATCAACAGTTTTGTATCTGTTAACACCTGAAACATCTAATGAGTATTGGGGACCAACTAAGCAATGTATGCTAGAAAATCAAAGCAGACAAGTAATCCGTGACTCCCAGAATTTAAAGTACARTGTCCTGTACTGCAGTGGGAAGTAATAGTGGAAGTCCATATAACTGTWTGAAGCCTTGATTTCTTCAAATGAATTCAGGAACCTACTCTAGCACCTCTGACCATTTAAAAACAAGATGTAGCACGTCCTTGCTTTTCTGGTTTCAGGGCTTGTCTTTCTGCATGACTTTGTTGTGATGTGATTGATTTCTACCGCATGGTGGTGGTGTTGCTTTTTTTTTTTTTTTCCCTCTAATCTTGAAAAGTTGCTTTTGAGACCAGCTGGAGCAATGTGAAAACCAGCTCTTATCTGTTTAATGCAACTTAATGATAACATGTTGGTTTAACAAATGTTCGTGCAATTTTCATGTTACTTTTACAGCCGGAGTATACTAGTACTATGCTTTCAATATATGACAGATCCATTGTACATTAGCAAGGTTGTTATTTCCTGCTTTCCAGTCCTTTGCAGCTAACATTTTTACTGCACTTGGCTTATCTGTCACTATTTTGTCCCCCRAGGAAAAGGGATAAGCCATTTTTTCAAAGAGAACTTATCAACACTTTGCTTGGAGTCATTAGACATCACTTTATGTAATTAAAGTTCTTGTTTGTGAAAAGGCAGTTTAGGCATCATGTTATGAGAAATGTATTAGTTCAAATTTGTGTTAGCACAGGCTGAAATCTCCAGAGATATGCCTGTCAGCTTGGTAACCAGCTTGCTCAGGCAGAATGATTCATATAATGCTCAGTAGCACACAGAGGCAATAGTTGCTGCTGTATGCTGTCCCTGAGCTCGTGAAGTAGGCTTGTATGGCCCAGATCTACTTGGCTCTTATAAGAACTTATAGGATATGAAAGCCTTCCTGAAAGTCTGGGAAGTAGCCAGAGAAAACTATGGGAAAAAGAGGTAATTGAAAAGTCCCTGAAATCCTGCAGTTCTCAGCTTTCTGTGTCTATGGGCTGGGGATTTAGTAACTCGACTGAAAAACTTGATTCTAATCAATGAAAGAACTGTAAAAGTGACATAGTTCATGCTTTTCCATCCCTTGATAGTCTTAGTTTGAACACTTCTTGTGTGTTGTAGCTTAGTGGTATGGGCAGATGACACTTTTATTTGGGTTTTTCATGGACCCTGTAAAACTGTTGACCTTGAAATACTTCTCTATTTTTGTCCTACTTGTAAACAGAATGCTTCCTTGGACAAGAAGAGAAAGCAACAAAAGCACCAACATCAGTGAAAGCACTTGCATCACTACTGTGACTTTCCTTTGTTACAGAGTCTCCTTTCAGGAGGAAGCCTGGCAGGTACAGGGCCATGAAGAAGGAGTCCTGGAAGTATCTGTGCAAGTAGCTGCCAGGACTGGGAGCACTGGCAATGCGCAGAAGATAAGGGATGATACAAAGAGTTCCTGTTCTGTACCAACCAGCTTTGCCCCTCTCCTTCCTCTGTATGCTTTTGGCATTCCTATTACTATTATTCCTGCTGATTCCTGGGTGATGTATATGCAGAAAATCTCTAGAGGGTAGACCTTATTTATGCAAATATTTTTCTTAGAGGGCTGACACAGAAAAGCTGAAATTAGCTAAATAGGAGAAAAGCCACTTGAAAAACTCTGTGATTTGATTAGAAACAATGGACTCTAAGAAAAATCCTAGAGGAAAGACAGAGGGAACAAACTGGCCATGTGAAACAAGGACAGGATCAATATACTGAGGAAGTGAGAGGCTTGATAAACATTTGTATGATTAACATACAAGTACCACTGTTCTGACAAGAGATTGGGAGTGCTGTTGAGTTTTTTCCCTCCTCTTCTTCCCCCAAGGAAGCCATTCACTTATGTGCACTTTAGTTACGTTATCTAATGATTCTGATCTTGATAATGTATGTATTAGTTCTTACAAAGATAAAATGAAACATTTTGCAGTTGATGATACTGCTTGTCATATGTAGTTCAATTTATTTTGTTGTATTAACATGAATGTTCATTTCAATRTATGTTAAAAAGAGAAGAAGGCATAATTATCATAGGWTAGAATGAGGAATAGCCATATTCTTCTTAAGCATTTCATAATATTTGTAAGTGTTCACTGTTTGGTATTGATGACAGCATTATCTCTACTTTACAGGCTCTAACRCTGTGATAGTACTTTTCCATGAGCATTCTGTCAATGCAATTCTCTTACATACTTGCCTCAGTGTCATAGTAACACTACAGTGTAATTTACTATGAATAGGGTTTGAGTTAGTTGCATGGAATAAATATTTTGTCAAATTTCCTAATTATTTTGTAAGCTTTCTACAAAAATGTCAGTCTTTTTAGTTTTTTTCTAGATCACAGTCCACATTATTATCAGATGGTATCTTTTATTTCAGATTACAGCTATTCAGTTTCTAGCCAAATATTCACTGATTCAAAAAGAGGTGATACTGTTCTAAAAAGTATTTTAGAGCTTGTTAAAAATGACCTTCATATAATAGTAGGTGATTTTGTTTAAATAGAATGCTAGAAATAAAAGTTCTCAATTTCAGTAGAGCAGATTTTGATAAACTGAAAGAAGTGCTAGAACATTAACTGAACTGATGAACTTGAGAGTCTAAAAAAAATCCCAGGACTTTGCCACATTTAGGGCCAGCTGTTGGGACAATTGAGAAGAGGAAGGGAAGGGCTTTAGCTCTAGCTGTATAAATAATTGGATTAAGAAGAATCTTGTGAATAACTAGAGAGCCTAGAAAGATAGAAGGGAAAGGACAGATCGGCAAAGAAATCAGCATGATGGAACTGAGAACTGCCCCAGAGGATAGCAGGGAACTTGTAGGTAGTGATCTTGGGTTTCATGTCAGACCCCATTTGGGGATGTAATCTAATAGATACAAACCCTTTCGTCCATCTCAATACTTTGGCTTCTCTGACTGTAGGTATATGCCTGATGCGTGTCTTTCCTTCAGACCTCAGTTGTTACAATCTCTTTGTTTAGCCRGTCTGAGATATTTATGTCCTGGCTTTTCTTTAGCTTCTCTGTTTCTAGCCTGATGCAATATTTATGCAAAGTAAAACAGCACAACAGGAATGATTTAGAGACAACCAGTGCAGACGAGTTGGTAGCATAAGGATTACGGTAGATCGAAGTTCATGTCAAGGTTCGTGTTCAGGTCCCTGAAGGAGCTCTCATCTGTTCCATACGAGTACCTGAACTACACTGCTTTTGGAAAGTGAGTCTTTTTTAATAGAAGTCCACAATAAAGAAGAAGAAAAAATATCATAGGCAATCTCTTTTATACCTGAAGTAGAATGTAAACACTAATGAAATACCAAATGTTTTCTGATATGAGAACTATTTCGTATAAAGACCCAGTCTTAAGTGTTGAGCAATCTCAATAAYAGGAAATGCAACCAACCCCATTCATAATTAGCTTGGTTTCCAATTCTTTTCAGCTAGATTTTTTCCCCCCAATTACTCATTTTCAACAACTCTAATTTTAGAATAGATATACGTACACAGATTTACCAGTGCCAAAAGTGGTGTAATAATATGCTGAAAATTGGTTTGATTTAGTCTTGAATGATGCTGGTGGAAATGTGCCAAACTACCCACATTTATACTGTCAAAGAGCAATCCGAAGGAGTCATGCTTTTGCATTGCCAGTTACGTATATTTTCAGCTCAGTGTATGCAGAAAAAGTATCTGGTTACCTGACTACTTCTCATTGATGTATGTAGGTTAGTTACACCACTGAGGTCTGCTTTTCAACCAAAGGGGCCTATTTCTCTGTTTGTGCATGAATTTCTTTCATTAATGTTAACGTTATTCTTTCCAGGGCATTAACATTGCTGTGAATGGGAGTTGTGCATGTGAGTTGACAGAAACATACTCCTTAAATCTGTAATCTGAATTCAGGCTGGGTATAAACTACACAGGGAGTTAAACGCTTTTCTACTCACTGATCAGACAAAGTCGTGCAATATTTACAAGAATCCCTACATTTTCAACCCATTGTGCAGGGTTTCACAGCTACTCTTAATTTCAATGCAAGTCAAACACCATCCAACACTTTGAACATTTTCTCTTAGAAGTGCCAGGTTTAGGCAGTTCAACTTCTGAAGCTATTAGACCATAATTCATCTGCCCTCCTATAGATGAATTTATAAGAAAATATGRAACTAATGCTCTGGGGAGACTTCCCCCATAGAATGTGGCAGTTCCTAAGTATGTATTTACCTACAGTCCTGTAAACACAGGACAAATTACTGCAGTTGAACTACAGAAATTCCTTATTTGGCTAATGAAAAGCTTTTCTTCTGTTGGAACCATAACTCTCATGGAAAAAGCAAACTCCTTCCTAGACAGATGAGCATTTTGAAGGTAGTTTACTGTGTTTTAAAATATAAATAATGGTGTCATTTTCTTAACARCTATGGAGAATAAACAGATGTATCCTGAAATGACTATGTTTAGCTTGTTTTACTAAATTTAGACATTTTAGACATGATTGTCATCTTGGTATTTTCAAAAGAAAGTATGCAGGAACCAAACAAAGGAGAGGGTTGAACTCCAGGACTTCTAGCACCAGGAACACAAACGTCTATTACTGGAGCTGTAGAACTTGTGTCAATAAGTAGCAGGGCCATGTTGCYGTTACTCGGGTCTTCCAAAATTGAAAGAGACCCCAGATATGTTTCACCTGTATATATGTCTGTATGATTAGAAATGTGTTCTGTGAAAATGTAGTTGCAGTAAACATATACATTTGCATATTGTGCACCTGTTTTAGCAAATTCAGGCCTCTTTCCTTTCAGACTATAAAAGGAAGTCCTCTATGAAAGGAACATTGTGAGGATTCAGTGGCAGTGCATTCATATCTGATCATGTGTTTATTGATATATTTGTACTGTTGTATCATAGCACAAAAAAAGTGGAGGTCTTATGAAGGTAGGTAACCTGGACTGTATCCTGCTGTTACTGAGGTCAAGGCTCAACGAATTCTGTAGGATAAGTGTCCTGCCTTCTTCAAATATAGAGGCAGACACTATTCCTGTTGTACAGTCTGTGTAACACAGTGCAGCTGGATATGCAGAAAGATAAGGAGTCACCTCGTGATGTAGGGAATATTAAAAGAATGGATGTACAAGAGTGTCTTTTTCCTCATGGCTTTTGTTTAGATACTGTTCTTGGTTGATAGCAGTGATGACTTCAAAGTGTAAAGCCCAAATCTGGATTTTGAACAACTAGAAATYTGAGAACTTGATTAGACCCAGGCTTTACTTCCACATGTTAAAAAAGGGGCCAGTGACAAAATCAGATCTAGATCCAAGTGTAGAACTGTAACCCCCCCCTTTTTTAGAGACATCTTGTTTGGAGTTTCGGATTTGGCTCAGATCCATCTCATGTAAAAGGTTTTACTATCTAAAGGTTTTACTGGAAGTTTCTAATGGCATATTAATATTAATGATAATAATATTAATAGCATTAATAACCTTTGGCTTTCTTAAACATCGACTYCTTGAGAGTTTTAGCAGAGACCATGAAGCAAGTGGACACAGAGACAGAAAAAATCTCTGAGCTCTCAAAACTACTCCATTATCATGTGAATACTTTCTGTGTAACTGTTATTAYAGGGACAAGGTGAATAAAAATCTATCATTCCCTTCTAGACTATCAGTCTATCACCTATAAAGAGAATTCAGTTTTTCCTCTTGTGTATGTGTGATATACTTTGATTAGAAACAAGAAAAGTCTTCTGAAAATACTTTAGAATTTGCTGTTTAAAGTGCCTATAGAAAACTTTTGAGGAAATGGTAGCAATGGATCCTAGAAACAGTATCTGGTTCAGATTACATCCAGGGTATGAATTTATATTAGTATTTAAGTTAGGGCAAAGGCTCAGCCATAGTTTTAGTGATGGAACTTTTAATGTTCTGCTTTTAAAAATTGGCAGAAACTTCATGCAATTTAGCTAAATTTATTACATGATTTCTGTTGTCTTAAGGAATATAATGTGCTGGTCCAAAGATTTCTATAAATATAAACAAAACAAAACCTGTTCCTTCTTGTTCTGATTCCCTGCCTCTAGAGTAGGCTGAAATATCTAGCCCTGAACCTATTAGTGACAAAGCACTAAAGCATGCAAACGACATGAAAAACGCTTGCATTCGTAAGTGGAAGGTGCTTTGGGAACTCACAGTCCTCATATCATAAGCCTTCAAGCACACTGTAAAGCTTGTATATTCAACTGCTAATACTAACAACACACTTACTGTTGTATTGAAAAGGGAATGTTGCTATGCTTAGTCTTGGTACTAGATGTTTAGCCTTCTACAAAGAATGCATTTCTTTTGTTTGTATAGTTAGGGATAATTACTGTAATTTATGTTATCCCTCAAATAGTCCCATGATGTTAAGCAAATGTACCTAGGCTACCTTAGTGATACTCTGTAATGTAGAACAAGTGATGCAGAGAAGGTGTATATATGTCACAAGTTCATAYGGGCAGATTAAATATTTTTTCAAAGATAATATGCCATCTGTTTTTATTAGTACACAGTGTGGATAGCTGTATATAGCAGAATTTCCTTATTTTTYACATGATCCTAAATTTTTTGTGGTTAAAGTCACAAAACTTCAAAGCAACTGGAAGGTGGAATAATTTTCATAAGTGTTCTCCTTCCTTCCCTCCCTCTGTTGCCTCCTATTGCCTCCAATTATTATAGAAAGAAATTACTAGGAGAAAGGAAGTAAAATATTCCTATAGAAAACTGCTGAATGCCTTACATCATTTTTGTATGGTTAACTTGTAATATAGAAATACTTTTAATTACTTATGTGATTGCTTATCTCATTGCTGTAACAAAATTTAGTATTAATTTGGAGTTAAATTTGGAGTCAGTGAATGTAAAGACATGTCTTTTCTACAGAGGGAAGAGCTGAGCAAACTGGAACTGCGATTACTGAAGATTTGGGGTCTGGACTACACAGACTCTGGTAAGCTAGATTGGTGTGGGGGACTTCTTATGATTTAAAATCCTCTTTGTTTTACTCATGTGTTGCTGTTCATACTGTAAAGCTTTAAAAAATTCTGTTTCAAGAAGGCTGGCTGGATCATTGAATTACTAGTATCAGGCTGCTAGAAGGCTGGGCAATATGTGGAGGCCTACTTGACCTTGCATAATAAAACCCTTTGGTATTTAAGATGCTGTTGTTAAGGCCTAAGAATTGGGCAGCTCCAGCTCTGAGAAACTCAGACCCCTGAGATCTGAAAGGTGCAAACTCAGACAAAAAAGAGGACACAGATGAGACAAGAACTGTAATTATCAGAAAAAAATCAACTGACCAAGCCCACCATCTCCTTTTACTCATTTTACTGAATTCAGGTGGTAACAGCACACCTACTAGCCTCTAGTAGCCATGTTTGAGGAAATTACACAGCTGTAAAAGTATTTTAATAAGATTATCAATTTTTACTTATCACTTATTATTTCTCAGGCTCTTTTGTACATTCATTTTATCTATCTAGATAAAACATGCATCCCAAATGGTTACAGTATGGTGAAGCAAACAGTGCATACTATGCTCACAAAAAACCCAAGATGCTCTATAAAAATGCTTCATGATGTAATAATTCTCAGTGATTTCTAGGACTCAGTCCTACAAAATAGTGAACAATTCTAACTTGGAAAATACAAAAAGTCAATTTATAACCAWACAGTTACCTGTATTTGCTGTCAATGGTTGTGAATAACAGTGTTTAAATACTATATTTTTAAACAACTGTAAAACCAAGGCCTTATCATAATCATTTAGAGAATTAGAGTCTTGCCATAAAAATAACAATTAAAAAGAAAAGAAACATTTCATTAGGGTTTTAATCACTCAAGAATTTTTTATTCTGTTCTTTCTCAAAAACTGAAATTCTAAGTTAAAAGAGTTTACCTCTGTGTGAGTTATAGTTGTGGTAATTATATGCTACATGTCATACAGATACAATACCTACTGACATTAAAGCTTTAAGAAATTATAATGGACAAGGACAGATGTTGCCAAGTTTAAAAATAAAACTAAAACAACAGAAAGAGTGTACCAGCTCATCAGAATTCATCAGCAATCGGAGTTTAATTCCATGGTACTGTACTGTTATCTGTCAACCATTCATGCAATTAAGAGAAAATATCTCCCAACGTTTCCATGGTGCTAAAGCATTCCAGGAGAACAGCCAGCCCACACAGGACCTAGAAGCTATAAAATATTAATTCTGTACAAGCACACGTTCAATAATCTCAACATTTAATACAGGCTATAGTAAATCTGTCCTGGCAAATTATTCAGTTAAAAAGAGCAGTGCCAGATAGTATATTACTTGACAATGACTTTATTTGCAAAAATAGTATTTATTATGGGATTACAAATGTAGATATGAAAGTGAAGCTTTTATATTAGCAATACAGATATTGTGACTGACAAGTAGGGATAAAGGCTGAATGGCATGCCCTGATTATGCAATATGGCAAGAGCCTCTACTGAGGTGCGTAAAATCACAACTACAATAAAAAGGTGAGCATCAAAAGGCTCAGTTTTCAAAGTGGGTAACCTTTTGCCAGATAAAGTCCAACAGAAAAGGGAGTTTGAAATGCTACATCAAGGAGAGAATAATTCAGCTACTTCATGGCACTGAGATGACAAACGAAATTGGCCAATGTCTGTGTGAGAAATTGCATGTGCCGGAGCGGAGTTGGGAGGAATCGTGCCTCCACCATTAGCACCACTGCTCCTCTCATACAGTGCGCTCCTATTCAGCTGGCCTATATCCATCTTTGGAGTGTGCTGAAGCTATGTTTAAATTTAGAAGAAGCATTTCCTGATGCTAGAAATACATGATAAACATTTCTAAAGACACTAGTGAAAGTTATGTTTGGTAATAGCATCTTATAAATATGGGCTTAAAACTCATTTGGGTTTTCAGTGAGCTGTCAGCAGTTCCTGTGTGAATAGAAACTATTATAGTGAAATCACTTTTTCAAGTTCAAGTGTGGCTTGAGCTATCTGCAGTATAGCCAGTAACAAGCCACCCTGGAATATTGAATGGATTCTGAAGTCGGATGAGTGGGGAGGACCTTTTGTCAGGCTTTGTGCCTTTTGTCCATTTCTGAGTCCCTCTTTTAGTGCATAATTGCTGTTTTGCCATGTGCTTTCCACAGGCTGTGTGTGGGAAGTGCAGTCATGGGCTACAGTAAATTGGAATTAGCTAGAGTTAGTTATTCCAGAGCTGTCGTCTCCTCTCTTGAAAAGAGATCCCATCTTGGATTTAAACTTTTCAAAACAAAACTTCTCCTAGAAAGTTTCAAGTGTGAGGCAACGTCTTCCAAAACACAGAACTCCAGCCAAAAAGTAATGAGAAATCTGTTCTGCTACACTTATTTACAGCATAGAACTATTGCTGGGGCTTGTAGAGTACATTATTCAGGAAGAATCAGAAGTATTTGCCCTATACCTGTTCTTCAAAGACCTGCCGATGAAAGGGCCATCAYCCTCACAATTTTCCTTTCATCTGTTCTTTATAACATGATGCTTTCTGCTCAGGTCATTGCTAGAAAGGGAGAGAAAGTTGGAAGCCTTTAGGGGAAAGTCCCACAGAATGAGTTTTTAGGATATGATTATACAGTTAGCTAAATAACTTTACTCATTATCAATTGTCTTTGTAAAAAAAAAAAAAAAGAAAAGAAAAGATTGGCTCACGGTTTGTCTGGAAATACTGTCAGTCAAGGTCATCTTTCAAGAATTGATGATACAGTTCTGAACATGATCAAAGTGCTGTGAGATGGGATCTTTATAATGACTATAAAATTATAGGTAAGTTGAGAATTGTATATTCTATTGCTAGTTTAGCTTCTAAATACCTCAAAAATATGGTTCTGTCAGCTCCCTTAATAAACTAGACCACCATTTAATAAATCGCAGCCCAGCTGGGAAAAGGTTTTAAGGGGCTGAAGCTTTTTTTTTTTAAACCTTTAAGGTGTCTGGTCTAAAGAAAAGAGAAAATAAGTGAAGATGATGTTTCAAGAACAAAGCAAGGGAAGGGCTGAGAGGGAAATATTGTGAAATTTTGCTTTTTGCTTTTTTTCCTAAAATTTTCCACTTCAGTGGCTAAGTAATATTTCAGAGAAAAGAAGGCTGTGCTAAAAATCCAGCATCCCTGCTTGAGACAGGGCTTGAAAATACATGCTTGGGATCTTCAAGAATTCTGTAGAAAAACAGGCTAATATTGTAATTCCTAATATTTTGAGGTTAAATAGAGCAAATCCAGCAAAACCATTCTAAACAATCCTTCAAGCCCACAAAAAGACACAAATTCCGACACAAGAATAGGTTTTTTGTTTTTTGTTTTAATACTTGGCAACTCATCTTTAATATTAATTCCATTACCATTTCCATACTTTCCTGAATAATTCATCCTTGATATTTAGTTCCTTCAGATATTTTTAGACTCATTATATCCCCTTTTGCTTGTTGCTGTTTAGCCAAGTCATTTAGTGTATACAGTAGTTAGTGACAGCTAAAATTAGTTTTTTGTTTTTTTCTGATACATCAACTTCATCTATCTCTTAAATCATTTTAGTTTATTCCCTCTATATTCCGTCCGCAGTTTGTCTATGTCCTTCTGGTAATGACGCAGCTGGAATAGAATGCCATATACAGTAGCCATGAGGTAGAATGAGTGCAGACCTGGAGGAAAAAGAGGCAATTAAAGACAGGTCTCGTCTAGAGCAGAGTTTGGGGGTTGGATCTGGAAATGTCTCATGACAATCTCTGATTTCAAAGATTTTTGTCCCTCAAGATGTAGCAAAAAGTCTTTAGCCCCTTGAACCAGCTGTTTCTGTAAGCCAAGATTTGACAAAACAATCTGTCTTTATAGAAATACTACTTTGGAATTAAAAAAGAAAAAAATCACATTTCTGATTCTTGAATCCAGCTCCCAGTATAATATGGACTGGTAGGGTAGATCAGCAGATGACAGGGATATGGAAGCAGAACTATAATGCATTCTAAATCTGAATGCCATAAAATGGCACTGTTTTTAAACAACCGTAGTTCTCACTTTGTCCAGTGTAGATCAGTACTCCTGCTGCTACTCCAGCTATCTTCAGTGGTATTAGTCATCACACAGAGAACAGTTTTTCTTTGACACTAGCTGCTCAGTATTGGTTATTTCACTGGTGATTTCTGTTAGTTGTTTTTAATAGTTGCAATCCATATGTGTATATGGCAGAAGGAAATGCATAAAATGACATAAACATTTATTAGTACAAAATTCAGCTACTCTTTTGTGCAGATTATCTGTTGCTTGCATTGCTTGCATCATGTGAGTGAACTCTTACTAGGCAATATCCATCCTTGTTGTCCTTATGTCCCTATAGTACGACACAGAAATATGAGTAATTGTTAGTGTTAATAACTAAGAAATTGTCTTGAACAGCATTAGGTAACTAATGCAGTGCTCCCAATTTCCCTGCTTTAGTGAGAATACTTACTTTTTGTTAGGATGGGAATACTTACTTTTTGTTAGGATGGGAAACATAATCCTGCAAAGGAAGGTTTTTCCCATCATGTGTAACTGTTAAAACAAAACAAACCCCAAACCAACCCCCCTCCCCCAAAAGACAAATACATATTCATTAACATAAACACTGGTATGAGACTGACAGCACAGGAGAAAAATTGCAAGTTTAAGCTTAATTAAATGAAACTTTTCAGAAATCATTTATCACCAGAGATGTTAATTGCAGCATATTTTTTTTCTTGTGCTACTAATAAGATATTTCATCCTTAATGCTTTTTAAGTCTTCAGTCATATGTTAATATGGCAGCTTGTTCTACTTTTTTAACATGACATTAGGTTAATTTTGTTTGTGACTGTACAAAGATCAATAATAGTTTTATAGATTTCTGTCTTTTGAAATCACTTTCCTGTACAGTGTTTTTTAAGTTTCTGCTGTTGTTTTGTCTGCCCAAGGGAAGATGACCACCAAACCCTGAATCCATCCCAGCTGTGGAAGCTGGCCTGTCCCAGAGAATGTAATTGTTCAGAGCAGGGAGGAGGACGCCACAGTTGCTGCTGTGGCACTGAATTGCTGCTTGGATCCTCATTCATGCTATGGATATCAGGTGCTGAACTGTTTAAGGAGTGGTGCAGAACATTTGTACTACTTTGGACTGCAGACCAAGGTGTTACCTGACAACTGGTTGTCTCTGCATACTCCTAGGTCTGCAYAGACCCTAAATTTGGGGGAATTAGAATAGAGCCTGCGGAATGACATGCAAGCACCTTTATTTTGTTTCGAGCAACACTTCCTTATTCTAGCAGTGCTACTGCATTGATGGCATGGGAGTGGAATATTGGGATAATGGGGTTATCATGTTATCAGTGGCTCTCAGCAGGTTACACTGTATGGGATTTTAAAATTACATTATTTGTAGAATTACATAGTAATAATTTTGCCTAGTATTGTGTCTCTTGATTTTTCATTCAGATAGGGGCTACAAAAACATTTTGCTGATGAATTTTTTCCAAGAGATGGAGAAGCCTGTTTTGGTTGAACCTCCTATGAGGTGATTATGAATATTTAGGCTTTTATGCTAGGATTTTGCATGTTGCTGTTTATCTCTTATAGCATGATGTGGGCTGTGCAGTTTCCCTAGATACTCCAAGTTAAAGCACATGAGGTCTGTTGATTTTGATTCTCTGTTTCTGGCTTCCAGCTTTCCTTATGGAGACTTTAATTTTGCCATCTTTTTCTCATAAGGGCAAACCTCCTTTTGCCTCCTGCCGTAGCTCAGTGCTACTCAGCCAGGGCTTCAGAATGCACAGAGGAAAACGTGGCCTTTCTGAGGAGGCAGCTTCCTTGACCAAATTCATGGCAGCCAAGGCAGAGCTGAAAGATCACACAGATGAGAACTACTGAGAATAGCGTTATTATGCTGAAGTCACTGCCCTATAAGGGACTTCAAATATAAAAATATGTACGTTATCTTAGCTGTAAGAACTCATCTGTTTTTTCATCTAGCCCACTTCTAAGGGCAAGGCAAAACCAGGTGTCCTTAGGCTCTTTGTAAATTTTGACCAAACTCCTGAAAGCAGACTAAGCGCTTGCAGACTGGATTTCAGTATGGAAGATGTCTGTAGTGCAGGGCCTGACATGGAGAGTGGCTCCTGTAGAATGACTCCTGCTTGTGGAGCAGAAGTTGTCTCGTATTAGGCAGTTGATGGGCCTCTGGCAAATGTGGAGTCTTCACCCGGAAAAAGGCTGCTGCTCTCTATGGACTTTTTGTACGAGTTGCAAAGATTTTCCTTCCTTTTGCACTTCTTGTGGGTAAGGCGTGGGGGTGGGATTGTATGCGATTGTTTTGAAGACTTGTCAACTCTCTTGTTCATCATGAGATTTTGGCAATGATTAATGATTATTTAAAGAAGATAATGGAGTCAGTCAGTCTGTCATTAAAGGAGTTCACAGCATATTTTAGGGAGCAATTTAAAATTTCACCCATTGTGCTCAGAAGTGCCACGCACTGAGAATCATGTCCTGTGAGTGTTTCTGGCTCAAGGATTTATTCACTGCCTTTCTGCAGAGGTGATGTGAAGTGAGCAACTAGATTCAATATTCTTTCAGAACTCTCCAGACCTTTTGCATTTTGTATTTGTATGTTCATTTTTGTCTTTACTGCTTCCATTGTGCCCAGGCTTATCCATAAACATACTATGCTGGCTCTTAATGAGGTGTATTAATTCTATATTTGTAGGTCATTTGAGGCTTATTTGGATGTTTAAGATCACTTCATAATACTTAAGAGAATGTGAATAAAGGAGATTTATTATTTGAAGACCATTTATAGCTTTTTCTTGCTGGTCTAGGATATGTTTCTGCTTGTACATGCAGACCATTCTTTCTCTGATTTACTCTTTTTCTTCTTTTATGTTCTATTCAATATTGTATTACACTCTGAAATGTGGTATATTAGGGCCATATATTATGTCTTAAACACTGCATAGGGGATATTTTACAGAATAAATAGAGAAGAGACCTGTCATTTATGAGGAGCCACTGGCTTAAGGGCCCTTCCCACCTTACTGATTTAACTGAACAAAATGGACTAGCAAGACTTGTTTTTTTTTAAATTGAACTTTCAGTGGAAAGACTCTGATTAATCTGTTTCTGTTCCTTCCTCTTCTCCCCTCACCCTTCCTCATTTGGGTCTGAATCTCAGTTGCCTTTTGTCCCTCAAATGTCTGAGGCTGGACCTCACTGCTCCTCTGTGAGCACTTGCTTGGGGTTCTCCTGTCCTGCCTCCCTCGCCCCAGCACTCCATGGCCTCCTCTGGATCCCTGTGTCCAAAGCTCCAGCCATCCAGCAAAACAGTCCTTAAGTCAATGCCTGTTTCCTCTCCCCCAAATAATAAACTCCTTAATCATAAGCTCTAGCAAAACGGAACGCTTGCAGTCTACTTGTACTTTCCTCCACCTTGACTTCCAGCTGGGACTCAGCACTTTGCCACTGCTAGGCCAACTCCTAGCGCTAGTAAATGCTCCAGCACTTCAGAAAACATTACAAGCGTAATGCTGTTGGCCCATATTTGTTCTGCAGCTGGCCACAGAGATTTGCTCTAATATAACTCATGCATGTATTGAATGAAAATACACTCCTTCTACAGCAATCTTTGTTTCTTATCGTATGTCCGTAAAAGTTGTTAATGGAACTAAATTATATTTTTCCTAAATTTGAGCTCTTTGGATTTTTAGATTCCGAAATATAATCCTTTGAGACAGAAGCAAAACCAAACCTGCACATACTCAGTTCTGAATCCGATTCTTACATCTCCAGTGTAAGAAGGGATGGGTATGTGGCTTGGTGGTTTCTGTAGGAATTGTCCCTACCTGATCTGCTATAAAATCTGCTTTAAATTCTTGCTTGAAAAGCCCAAAAACTGTGAGAAGAGAAAATTAATTGAAGCTTGAGTTCTACTGGCAGAATGTCAACATAGTATTTTATATAGTATGTATGCTATTAAGTTACTGAGATAAGCAAAAATTCTGATTTCCTTGCTTAACAGCTCTCCAAAGCTCTTGATCTTGTAAATCTTTTTAGTCTAATTTATGTTTGGAAAAGGCTGCCTCACTGAAGAGAAAAGCCACTTTAGAAAAAACAACTATAAAAATGCGTGCTTACYGTCCAGCTGTGTATCTAAAGCTCTTTGGTGCTTGCATTTAAAAAGCTGCTTTTATTATTTTTGAGAGTTTTATCTCTTTGGTGGTCTGGAGATAGTGAATTACCCATGATGTCAAACTATGTGTTGTTATTAAAAATACATGCTTTTGACATATTAAGTAGCCACTAAAAGCACCATCCTTTGTCTAGAGAGACACTGTGCATTATACCTTTGAAATCAGATGAGCTGACAAGACATGAGAACCAGCAAAACTCAGTGGATCAAACGTAAGAACAGAACTGTTGATTTGGATTATGCTATCATTTTTGCTTGTCTCCTGAAGAATAAATCCCAAGGGCTTAAATGGATGTCTGTGTGAGAACTGGTAGCTGAAGTACTGCCATTTTTAACTGACTAGTAAAATAGTTTTCTGATTTAATCAGCATAGAGCAGTACGGTGTCTGTTGGTTAGCATATCCTCATAGCTGGAGATTTTCAGGGAGAAGAGAAATAGGGTTTTTTAAACTTTGTATGACACCTTGCTAATTCTAGCAATATTTGTTTTTCCACAGTCTGTATTTTCAGAGATGCATATGAAGAGACTTCTAGTGCTGTAGTATTTCCTTAAAAATGAAAGGTAGCTTTCATTTATAATCTTAAAAAGCAGAGTAGGTTATGAATACATACCTTAATTCATGCAAAATATACCAAGTGGTTATTCCTTAACACCAACAGAGCCATGATAATAATGTCCTTCACCTACAGTTTGGTTCAGGAATCCAGCATGCATCGGGTTTGCAATGGGTGGCCAATGCTGGAACCAGGAAGGAGACTTACATGCTTCTCTCTTCTCATGCTTTTCACRCGGGTTTCAAACATCTAGTTTCTTTTCTCTGCTGGAACTGCTGCAGTTGTGCTTCCTGGGCCCTCCGCAGCGGAGGGAGCGGCTGCGAGGTTTGTCTCCTGGACCAGCGCTGCCTGAGCCGTCTCTAGCTGGCATAACCTGCGGGTGCTCTGTCAGAGACTAGGTTGACTGGGCACAGTCTGTAATGGAGGWGTGATTTTATTTATTCATTTTTCGGAGAAAAATCATGAAGTAAATAGAAATCCTAAAAAGCATCATTCTGAATAACTGAATCATAATTACCCAGTGAGCAGCATTGCTATCTTGTTCCCCATCAATCAAACCTGAGTACATATGAGAGACTCCTCAGTTCCAGTTATACCAAGTAAAATGGCTAAAACCGTGAAACTAAGAGATTGCCGTAAAATACTGTTGCTCTGCTATACAGGTCACTTCCTGGGATTATCATCATGGGCAGTCATAGATTTCTTTCTCTAATTTTGAAACAGAGAGAGAAAAGAGACAAACATCTTTATTACTATGGAAAAACTGATTCAGCTGAAGCATTTTCTTTAAAACTGGCTTTATTTTTAATGGATAATTACTGATTCTTGAATCTTTTTTTTTTCAGTCCATGAGATAGTGCACATACAGCTTTAAATTGGTATGCAGTAAGAAACTGCAGGTCTGCATTCGTGACAGTCTATTTAAAATGTGCAATGAGAAGGAGTCTTCTAAAACAAGGTTATGCTCTTGATTTGCCATTCAAGTATTTAGAAATTGTATGTGCCATTTCCAAAAAGGAAATGGAAATCCCACCTTATTTTGAGTTTGCTCATAATGATTTTGAGCAAACTTTGATATTGAATTTTGATACTGAATTTAAATTTATTTATTCATAAAATATGCAAACTTATTTTGTGTAACTGATTTAATTTGAAATGAATTATTTTTACGCATTAAGCCATGCAATATTGCATAGATATGACCATTGTTATTTACAGTTAATACTTAATGTACACAGAGTAGATTTTGGGGAAAAAATGCTTTTTGAATCGCAAAACTTAATATTATTTGAATGGACATACTTGTATGTGGGAGCTCTGAAAATTATAAGTTGCATCTCTTATTAAATATATTCAAGAACAAGATGGAAAATACTTTCATAATTTAAAGATAGATAAAGCTATTATAATTGTTTAGAATCACTAATATATTTCAAAGTGAATACCCTTCACCATTTTTATAGGGTGTCAAATAAATGAATAAACTAAGGAACTTGGAAGACATTTTTTTTTCTCTCCTTGGAAAGGTATCTAGTAGGCGTCTGATATCCAGCACTCGACAAAGGGCACCAACAAATAATTCTACCAGCTGTACAGATTAGGTATATTGCTGTAGTTAGGCAGAACTCTTTCCCATGCTGCAGACGCTTTCTTAATTACAGACTCTCTTGATAGCATGCATTGATTAAAAAAAAATCAACTTTGCAATATTTTTTGTAAAAAGTATCTGGAAATTCTGCTGAAGTCCTATTTAATATTATCTATGAAACAATTCTGATTTTAAATGAAAGATATGCTCTGAAAAATATGCTCTTTGAGCTCCGTAGTTGATAGTGGTAGGTTAGATGTGGCAGCATGCTGAATGTGGGGATGCCTAATGTATCATGTCAATTATAGTCCCAGATTTTAGAGAGAGTTTTCAAAAATAGCATAAAAGTAGGGCAGCTCATTGCCATCTCTTCTTTCCTGCACCATCCTGCTCTTCTCAGCTTTTCTTTCTTCTCCTAGAAGTGTATGCTGCTGTAAACATGATGTCATTCGGATGTGCTAAGTAGGCCTAGCATTTGAGTAGGCTTCGCAAGAGATTTTTGACAGTTTGGACTCTGTTCAGGGGATGGCCGCAGTGACAGCTTTTACGCTCTCTGGAGAACAAAGGCAACTCCAGGCTGCCGCCGATAGATGCACTAACAACCCAGGAGGGCAGAGAGTAGATAGAGCAAAGGTCTTGCTGTTTTCTCACTACCTGTGACTGGACCAGCAAATCTCTTGTTTCTATAGAGCTTTCTGTAACTTTCAGTAGTATCCACTCCATTAACTGACATTTCTTGCTTGAGAAATCCCTAGAATAACAATCTTTGTTAAAATGTCCAGCACAGGGAACATATTTTCTTGTTTGTTTTGGAGGAACATGAGACTATTTTGCAGTGTTTAAGATTTCTGTGCATTTTAAAGGTGCAAGTACCCAGCAGCTCTGAAAATGAGAACATTTACTTAGGTATTTCTATAGAAAGTGGATAGTTAAAGTCTGAAACCTTGGGTCTCAAGTATTTTCATGCGGTTCTCAATGTCTTAAAGCTCACCACAAAGACTGAAGCCTAAGATGCTATTTCCTTGCCAGGCCTGTGCTGTAGTGTAATGATTTCCTTCAACATTCGTGGTCTGCGCATTTACAGAAAGGCTGCACAGAAGAAATACACATGGTTGCATGTTCCATGTTTCACTGTGCATTTTGTGTGATCAAGTCCACTACCATATTCCTGTAAATGCATAGACCATGAATGTTAAAGGAAATCATTTTACTACCAACAACTGGCCTGCTTAGACATCTGTGAATGGCTTCTTTCTAATTTGCTGCTTTGCTCTTCTTACTGTGGCTGAAGCAGAGCATTGATTGTACAAGGGGGGTATCTGTGCCTCAGGCTCTGCTACAGAATAATGCAGTTGTAGAGACAGCCTGCTGCGATGGTAAGGGATCTCAGGAACTTGCACTGAAGATCAGAAAATTCAGAGTTCTGAAAAGCTATGAACAGGTGTTAATTGAAGATATCTTTGACGTCTATGTAAAACTGCCATAAAAGGACCAGATATGAAAGCTTATTTATACAAATACCATGATTCCTAAAGGAAACCTACTGGGTGCCAGAATGACATGATGTTTTGATTAAGATTTAAGAAAGGAAGTGGGAACAGTATTAAAATTATCAAAACACTGGAAAAATAAGAGCCCAGGAAAGAAAAGGAAAATGACGTTTGACTGCAGTGTTGGACAACACTGAGTATGCATAATGCCTGATAAGGCAAACAGGTCTGAAGTGCAATTCCAGCCTGAAAAATTACTTTGTGATAGCAATGAAGTGAGGTTCAAGATTTTGTGTATCAGTGATTTTCAGCATAAATGTTTTTCTAACTGCCATCCCTGGATACTCAGTCTGAACTCTCAAGAGTAAACTCCAGCTCAAGCCATTAATAAAACCTGTTACACCACTTAATTTCAGGAGCAGTAGCTTAGTAATGACCTATGAGGTACAACAGAATTCATTTCAGTCTCAGCTATGTGAAAACCACAGTTTGTAGGAATAAAACTCAGTAAAACTTATTTTTGTCATTGATGTCAGCAGATAATACTTTGAATGCACGCAGGGAACAGACCTGCTGAGTAAGAAAGAGCCGTTTTACAAAATCGCTTTTCAGAGAAAAAATGCACTTTGAGAAGATCTAAGAATTCCATGAAGATCCAAACTTCAGTAAGTGATTCAACTAGAAGAAAATACGCAGTAAAAAAAAATGTATATAATGGGACTCCCAGCATGGCTAGAAGCAAAAAAGCAAAGATGAGAATTATTTTAGATGCTGTTTATATACACAGGGGAGAATTGCTACAATATAAACTGCTGCATTAGTCAGGAAAAGCCCCTTTTGTATGTGATGTGGGGAGGTGCACACTACTAAAAGTATTAAGGTTCTATCCATTTTTCTGTGGCTGGATCTAAATTGCAATGAGTAAAGAGTGAGAAGCTAAAAAGGAAACGTGGAAGGTTTGAAACAACAGCCATAAGCACTTGAGGCTCTTGCCAGTACTGTAAAATGAAGTCGTAAAGCATTCAGGTGAGTGGACTACTGAGTCATCTGGCTTTAAATCAGCCATTTACTGGTTCAATATCAAAAGAGAATACCAGAGCAGATTCAGAGCAGTGAGTAGTTGCAGATCCTGAATTGAAATGTTAATTAAAGACCTCAGTATATTCAGTCGAGTCTCTGTTTTGAACACAGATAAGGTTGTTGATAGTTAAGAATTAGATGAAAAGGTAAGAGCAGAGATAAAAGAAGGCAAAAACGAGCAGCATTAAAGGGTTCCCCAAATCAAATATCAGAGTACTTCAGTAATATCTAAGCTCTCTGGAAAAAGCACAGATCAGTAGATGAGACTGAGGTGGAGTTAGATATGACGAGTAATCATTCTGTACTGTACTCATGGAATTTCATTGAGCTGTTGGTTGCGTGACACACAGTATTTGGCAACACTGGTTTGGAGTATTCCTGGCCCTTATCTTGCTTGTTCCCATGATATTCTAGCTTCAAACCTGCTGGCACAAATGCTTGTGCAGCTGTATTATGAATCAGTAGATTGATTCAGCTTAAGACAAAACAAAAAAGCCCAGACAAACCCTGCCAAAAAAATGCCAGGAGGAGGCCAGCTGCTGGGGCTGCCCCAGAGAGGAGCTCCCTGGCAAGCCGAGGTGAATCAAGGAACAGGGGGAGGAGAAGGCTCGGAGGTCAGACTGTGCTAAACCATGCAAAAGTGCCACTGCCGAGGACTACAGAGGCCGCAGTGCTTCCAGGTTGCTTTCCTCCTGGTCTGGACTATCTCTCTGAATGTTACTTCTCACTTTCAGTCAATTTAGTTTAGTACCTGCAAGGATGTGGCATGAAGCACTGTAAGAATACTTTTCAGACTAGCAGTAGACACCAGAAATACTGCAGTGAGGAGAAAAACAGGGAGCTCAGGGAAATGCCTCTGTTGATATAAGGATGAAACTATGCAGCATCCCTAGGATTAAGCGCTTTGAACGCAGTAACAGGAGAAATGAACTACGTGCCAGCTCTTGCAGCTTCTGCTTCGTTGTTTGCTGCAAGGCAGCGTTGCTTAGCAATATGAGCCCTGTGTAGAGCACTGGAATAAATAAGTTTCTCATAGTGATAATCTTAAAAATTTCTTTCCCTGTGTCTTTCTTCATTTAAAGTTAGCACATTGCTCTTGAAATTTTTGAGGACAGTCCTGAAAAACTCCAATCCTCTTCAATACAGTGAAGGTCAGACAGCAATAATGCAAACCTCCTCTCCCAGCTCTTCAGCTCCTCAGGGCAGGGACTACATCTACAGAGCGGTTTGCAAAAGATCCTTTGGACTCACTTCTCCCAAAACTTGGAGGTTCAAGCCCTTCAAAGAGCTGCTTTCTGGAGGAAGTTTTCAGCTTTTCTTAAAATGAGGCTCTCTTGAGGAGTCTGATAGGAACCCAACCTCACTTGAAAGTGCCATCTTTTTCAGTTTTTGGTGCTTCTGCTGTTCTAATGCCTGCGGTTTGATTTCTTCTTTTTCCTCTGAATGCATTTCAGACATCTGTAGCACACATTTGAAGTGTCCTTTAAATATTTTCTTGAAGTAAAGCCATTGTTTGGTTGCTCTTACACTGTGGGATTTCCAAGGAGCTTTGGAGCATCTGAAATTTGGGCAATTTGAGAATACCAGTATCCATTCTGACTTAACAGGTCATTTATCAAACCTATCACAASAGAGGCTGTATAAATTGTGTTTAGGTAAATCACTGTTTTGTAAGCCACTCTGTTTAAATTATTCAGATGTTGTAACCATGGAACTGCAAGCTTTGTTTTCTTATGTTGTAGCGGAGATTGTAATGGTCCCCTAGTGTCTTCTGAACTGTAGAAAATCTAATTAAAGGAAAAATACTTTGCTGTGCGTGTACAAGATTCACAGTGTAGCTGCTTAATGTCTTTGTCGGTGTTTTGTTTTTTCTTYCCTAACGCTGTGTACGGTTGGCCTAGCTTGTGTTAACAGGAGAGGCCATTCGCCTACCGTTCCTGCTCCCTGAGAGCCAAGGCCGGGTGGCRTGGCATCGGCTGGGCCCGGGCATGGTGCGAGTCTGCCTGTCTCGCAGGGCCTCACGTGCCGCAACGCAATCTGCAGGCTGATAAGCCTCCAACTAAAGAATCACTTACTGTTTCCATACCTAATACTGATTCATTTCCTTGTCAGTGTTTCGTTGTTATGTGTGCTACAGTATAATATTTAGAAGGATGTAATTAAAAAACATCTCAGGTGATAATATACTTAAGCCAAAGCATATTAACCACAGTGTACCCTTATCTCTGGGGCAGGAAGGATAAGCAGAATGATAGGGAGTTATCTATGACTGCCCCAGGCTCTTAGCGAAAAGGAAATTACACACATGCTGACTTAGTCACTTAGCCTCAACCATTAACAGCCTCTAGCCAAAACACCGTCCCATTTCACCMTTTATAAAAAAGAGCAAATTGCAGGATACCCAGGGGCGGGCAGAAGGATTTTGCTGGTGATTGTATTGCAAGTCTTTGTAGGTCTGAAAGAGGGGTAAAAAAACACCCCAAGCACTCAACCCCCGCCAAACCTGGAGAGTCTGRCTGAGAAGGTAGAAAGGAAAGCCCAGAGACAATCAGGCAAAGGCTAGGAACAAGCTAGAGCAGAAGCCTTGAGAGAGTTTTTGACTGATTATGGGCTGAGTCTGTGACCAATGATGTATTTAGTGAAAAAGTATTTAGTAAATTAAGAACTGTAGTAAAGAAATATTTCCTTCGTTGCTGTCTCTCCCTAGTAGAAAACATGAGACAAGCAATTTGTCGGTATATAAATCTGCATCCTGACTATATTTATTCTGATATATTCAGTGTATCTACACAATATATTGAATACATATACCAGAAATACTCACTGTATTTTGAGTATATTGTCAAATTGGATATTTTGCAGAACATACCCAGAATTTCTTACTCTGGTCTCCAGTAAAAGGACAGAGTCTTCTCATTCCTGTGCAGAGACAGAGGAACCTATGAAAAGCTTGTTCTTTTATTTCCCAGTAAAACAGCTAACTAGTCTTATTCTTAGCAAGAGGACTGATTGACGTGGTGTCCAAGCAATATTACCACAGTAGTGGGAAGAGGTGGCTCTAGAGAAATGAACTTTTTCCAGACTTAAGGAAGAAAGCTTATATGTAACTGGAAGCCATAAGCTGCCCCTTTTGCAGGAGTAATGGCATCACTTCATCCTTTTAATCTGGAGAGTCTTTAGGAGAATTCATTGCAATAATGCGTCTCTTCCACACAACTGTCAGGCCCTTAACAGCCAAAATCTAGCTGTTTATGTTGAGATGTCTTGAGTGCAGCATTTGCTGGACAGTGCTGGGACATGCATAAGTAATTGTGTAAGATCTGCCTTCCACATAGATGTGAGAATCACCCTACTGATGGAGGAAAAAGACTTATTGCAGTTGTGCCTGGTGTTAGCTGCAGATGGACACTTCACGGCATGTGATTCACAGCAGCCTTGCAGTAAATGTTGTTGGGGTTATTTCATCCTGTCCTGCACCAGATAACAGTAACGAAAATCTTTGCTAGCCATGAAAATGTATGTGAAGCAGAATAAGTATCAGCTTAGTTTGCCTTTGTGTGGCAGCACAAGCCAGTGGGAGGAGGGTTGTTTGAATTCACTCACTTTACTAGAGGCTTCTAAATTCTTCTTTGCTGTCCCCATTTGTGGGATTGTTGTGGTCTGGAAAACAACAGCAAAACCTAAAATTTGTCCCTCTCGTGATGCAAGGCAGCAACTGGATTCCAAAGCAACTAAACCAGAAAAGAGTAGAATAGATGGAGCAATTGCTTTCATAGTCTATCTTTAATATAATGATTTTTATTATAAATGTAAATCCTTTTAGAGAATTAAAAAACATGAAAAATTAATAAGACAGAAACATAAATATAAACATTATATATTTCATGTCTTTTGAGGCTGATTTGGATTTGTTTGACATGATGATTCCATGTCCAAATAAATCTTTGCTGGGAGAGAGCCTTCTGCWCATTCAGAACAGGAATATCAAATGCTGGAATGTTTGTAGTTCTGCTGCTTTATCTTGTGTGTATATGCTACCTTGTGGAGATTTCCTGGGGTCAGGCAATTTTCTGTTCCTGAGTTCTGTAAACAGCTTACTATGTATTTTTGTCTTTTCAAATGTGATTGCTATGTCTAGATATTTCTTAGTCATAGCTATTTTCCAATCACTAACCCAAGTAAGGATTCATTTTCTGAGTCTTTACCTGACATACCACAAATTAATTTTGTTCTTTATTGCCAAAATCCTGTAAAACTGTTTTAGCCTGGAGCAATAGAAAGAATACATTTATGTGAATCCAAAGCACCAGTCAGATCAATGTTTTAATCACGCTTCTCTCTGGCACATCTATATCTCTTGGTACCCAGTGATGAGGTAGAGGGATGGACCCCAAATGAAAAATGAAATGGGTCTGCAGACTTCATTGTGTAGACACAGTGATCTGTATTCACAGAAAATCTGATGCTGTTTTGTTTTACTGGAGGGGAAAGTCTTAAATCTTGACCTTTTTACATGAAAATTTCCATGAAATTTTCCCTGGATTGGGCCTAGTAAAAAGGTTTGAATCTATTAAGTTTGAACTTGTAGTTTAAACTGCAAGAGCTGGATTTTGTAGCTAATTAAGCTTAATTATTATTGAGAAACGAACATTTTGGAAGCATAACCATGGATTAAGTAAGAGTACTATGTTTATTTATATAAATGAGGTTGATATTGCAACACACTTAATCAAAGCTTAGTCAAGCTGACTTTATAGCTAACCATTAAGGTTCATGGTTTCAAAAAGCAACCTCATAGTATTTCAGTATTTTCTTGCATTGTGACCTGATTCAGCCACAAAATGTTCAGAAGAGTTTAAGTCATGGCAAATTCTTGTCTTTAACCTATGACTTGTCATGAATGTGCCTATCAAGAGAACTTTACATTCCTTGTTAGAAAGCCAGTTGATGCCCACCTGTCTTGATCGTCGTTACAGATGTGAGAACTATAGATTTATAGCTCAGCAGATTTCTTGATTGCTGCATACATACCTCTCCATGTCTATACCTATAGAACTAGAAATGTATGGATGGAAGATTTCATCTCTCCTTTTTGCATCCTCTGCTGCACAGAAAATGGATTTTTTTGAATGAAAGAAACCCTAGAGTTTTCAAGTACATGTTGAAATTCAGCCTTTGTGCCATGCTTGGCTTAACCATCTAATAGTCCTTTTGTGATCACATTGTGGCGGGGGCAGACCGTGGCAATGCGAAGGTCAAGAACATCCTACATGAAATGCTGAAAGCAAATACTAAATCCATTGTGCCCAAATACGGAGAAGTTGTCATTCCACTCTGTCTGGAACTGCAGACTTGAAATTCTAGCTTATTTTCCCTGTTGGGTAGCGTGTACAATTCTGGAGAGCTAGTGACGTGGTCGATCCACGTTACCTAGCAACAGCCTGTGCTTATTTATTAAGTTTTACCAAAGCGCTCATCACAGTCTCTAGGCGCTGCACAACAATAGATAGGARCATACGTAACAAACTGACCACTGTTAACCCTGGAAGGTTCCCAGCCCCGAGTAAAGAATAGCCCTCAAATGAGAGGAAACCCTTATGGAGAGATGAGCCTTGAACCACGCTCAAAGATTACCAGCCTGTGCTCCGCTATTTTAAATTTGTATTCTAGGCAAGACGCTCCTGCCTAAGAGAGCCAGTTGCAGCTCTCTAACGTTGCAATGCGTCACTGACAGAGAAAATGTGCCCAGAACCTCAGTCTCGGACATGTAGCTTGGTATCAGCATGTGCGGTGCCCCCAGCAGAGGCGGCAGGGGGAGCGGTACCAGGTAGGACCCCTTGCGGTGGGGAGAGCAGCCTGAGCCCAGGCAGGGAGCTCCAGGCTTCCCCAGCCACCGCAGAGCCCCTGCTCACCCAGCTACTGCTCCCCTGCAAGGGGTCGCTCTCCCCGGTTTAACTAGTTCATGCGTGACCCTAAGAATTCTTCCAGACCCAACGGCACGTACCTTGCCACAATTTCATTTTGCATGAAACTGTATTTTCCTATGAGAAGTGTTTGCTTCAGTTTTCCTAGCTGATCTAAAGTAGTGTGTGGTTCATGAACCTGACATGGAAGTTGCTGAGATATGAAGAACTAAAAGTCAACAGTGGAGGGACATGATCCTCTTTCTTTACCTAGATGAAATGGAAGACAAATTCTCCAGGCAGTAACGCAGCTGTACCCCTCCTTCACTGCCTTCTTTCCCATGGAGCTGGCTGCTCTGGAGGCCTGCACCGGGGCAGTCCAGAACATCCTGCTTGCAACATGGGCCTGAGGTCCTCCACAGTTCGCTCTCCATGTGTGCCTAGGCAAAATCCTGTGTTCAGCTGAAATCTGGCATTCTGTTTGTTTTCTTTTTTTCTCAGTACAGAAACAAAGACAGCGTGGATGGAGCTGTTTTGGTACTAAGGAGTAAATTTGGACTCAGGAGATGAATTCCCAATTCTGTCACAAATTCTTTGTGTGCAGACCAAGTCACTTAACTTCTCTGGTCTCCATCCGGGAGACAGGGAGAACAGCAGTGTTGTCCTCCAAGTCTGCCTGGTGTGTTTAGGCAAGTAGTGTGGCGTTTTGAACTTGCTTTGGGTTTCAGTATGAGTAATCTGCATATAATGGTTAATTATAGGAAAACAAACAACCCAGAATGAGGTTAACTCTGTGGAACAGCACACAATGCCACACACAATGTTTTAAAAGTAGCTGAAGTTAAGAGTGAAGAGTGAAGTTAAATTTATGCTTGCATGGTACTTTGAAGATATGTAAGTCCTGTGTATTTCTATCCCTGGAAAATGAATTTGAATATTTCCTTTCTATAAGTAAAATAGTCTCTGCAATTCAGTATTTTCTTCTGTATAGTATATATCTTCCCTAATTCCATTCCTTACAAGACTGTACTATTTTTAAATGAGGCTTTTATTTTCCTAATTAACTATATAATCATTGCTCTTCTGTTTCTTAGTTTTGTTGATACATTTCAAGGCATCTCATTCAAGTTTTGTTTCTGGCCTGGCTTTTCTACAACTTCTAGAATTACAGTCATCATTTCATGACTGATACAAAGTTTTACCACTGACGACTTCTCTTTGAAAATAAGTCATTTAAAATTCAGCAGTCTAGCTTTTGCGTAAAAGGTCCTCAGCATGTCTCATAGCTACTTGTTTTAACTTCAGAGCAGCTTCCAGTTATGTTAATCAGCAGGCATATTATCCTTGGATTAAATTAAGTCTTAAATTCTTCTCCTCTCTCACTGTTGGTCTAGAAGCCACCCAGACAGCTTTCYGTGTCAGCAATGGATTTGTTATGGACAAGAAGCAGCTCATCTCTCTGCTTATTCTGTTTACTCAGAAATTATGCTAAGTACATGACAATTCAGGCAAAACCTCCTCAATGACAGTTAGTCAAGAACCACAAGATCATCCTAATTAGCCCATGTCTTTTTATAATAAATACTAATGACAATAAATAGCCCCTCACTTTTCATTGTTTTGTTCAGAAAAAGGATCTCAACCTGTAGGTTTAGTTCTGATGTGTATTTTTACTCATTTCTTCAGTTCAAACTTGTAAGTAGATTCCCCTTTGTGGCTCTTGGCTGTTTATGTCCACTTACTAGTTTTCATGTTGTTTTTCTCCACTGCCTTGTTTCAGGACTTATAATAAAAAAAAGGTGGAAAAACAGCCAGTTTGGTATCAAGGCAAAGCGCATAAAGTCTAGATTGCCCATAGCAGAAGGGGTAAACTGTTCAGCTGCGTCTACCCTCGACTGCATCACTGCAGACAGACCCTCTGGAAGTTACTGTTGTGCGTACGGCTGCTCTTATTTTTTCAGAGGAAACTCTATCTGAACCCAGTCCTGTTCTCAGTTACTAAAACATGCACTAGAACTGGGAGCCACTGACTTCAGTAGCTCCGAGGGGGAGTCGCTTGGAGCCTATCAATAAGCCTGTCACACAGCTCCTTCATTACCTTCTGCTGTACGTTGTTTTGAATAATTCTTAACATTCAGTGCACAGAGCTGSCACTGTGAAACTGCTCAGGAGAGCAGCAGGGTCAGAATGTAAAAAGGAGATCCTCAAAGAAGAGAAGACATATGAATGTCCTTTAAAAAACCCCAAATGTACTGTTTAGGTGCACGGACTTTTGGTGATTAAAACTAGTCTAAAGACAAAGGAAGGTCAAGAGGTCAGAGCAGAAAGATGCTGGAAAAACAGGRATTAGGAACAGAGAGATAAAAATGATTAGAAATCATAGTGCCTTATGTCACTGATGGAAAGAGCTTATATCGACATTTGGAAGGTTCTGTGAGGAAAAGGAAATTTTGCATATAAAGGACTTCGCTACAGGGAAGAACTGATCTTCCTTTCGGAAAACCTAGGAAGGTTATTAATAGATCCCCTTTTGATATTGTGACTTGGTAATAGCTTCTAATAACTTTAGAACATTTTGCAAAAGAATGCTTTGAAAAATTTGGCTGCTTTAATAACTTTTCCTTTTGTTTCATATCATGCTGGCATTTCTGATTGACGTACGCAACAAAAACTGTTAAAATAAAAATGACCCCCAAAATGTAAACCTAGTAACTTTGCTTTGAGCAATATTTTTTTCCTAACCAAAATTATCACTTGTTTGAGCATCCCTGATTTCATGTTTGCAATAATATTACTTTCTGCTGAGTTGTTTAAGGTAGTGTTCGTGAACTTACTCTGAAGCTCAGGCGCTGGCAAGCCAGGCGAAGTGAACACTGAGCTGGCTGGCTTTGGGAAGACTGCCAACAAAAAGATGCACCTTGCTGGGAAATGTCTTTGGAATCAATCAAACCATAAAATAATCTTCTCTTTAACAAAAAAAGGATATAAAGGTATAAAATGACTTGGTTTTCCCTCCCTGTTTTTAATGGCATTCTCCTGCTGCCATCTTATTGTCTGTCTCAATCTCCCCTGCCTTCAGGAATATCATTTCCTCCTGGCCCACCTGCTCCATCTGCAGTGAATCTGCCTTTCTCTGAGCACTTAATAGCCATTAAGATGTTCTGCTTTAGACATACTGGAGCAAGCAGGCTCATGTAGTGTTTAGATACGTTTCATTTCATGTTTCTTTTGTACCCCAGGGGAATACAGCTCTCTTCAGTCCTCCATCAAACTGGCAACCAGCCTTGACTTTAAAAAAGCCATCTGGCTTATTGAAAGACCAGCTAGATAGCAGTTGTTAAGAAATGCTTAATCCATCTGTACTTGCAAGATAACCAGTTGTCTTCAAGAATCAGATGTGCTCTGTATGTGTTTTCTGCCTATTAAATGAATAGAAGTATCCTGTGCCTTCTCAGGACAAGCAGCATTTGGTAAAATGGAACCTGAAATCAGGAGATGCTAAAACTGCTGCAGTTCATATGCAGAATCCCTGATAACCTAGAAAATATCATCTGTTTCTTCAGAAAGATTGTTTTCCGTTGAAAAATATCTCATTAAGTATGGTGGCTGCTTCTACTTTGGAAATATGGAATGAACTGGGCTCAAACTATGTGCAGAATAACCTGARGTGGTTTTGGAAAGGCTTTCTTGCYCAGTTAGTGCATTGGGTGCAGTTAGAATAATTACACTGTATGTATTTCAGTATAACATGCRTGTATCTGGCAGAAAGAAAGAAAATCCTCTAAAAAGTAGATACTGGGCAAAATCTTGGTCACCTTACGTTAAAAAAGTCATTAGCCTACCTGATAATGTTTAAGTAAAAAGAGCAGAATTGAAATAGGATTTTAAGATAGGATGTCATCTTAGAAAACTGAAGACAAGAAGTACCGCAATGGAGTTCCTCACTAGAGGTACCAAGCAGGTGAGCAAGTTGACTGCTGGCAACTTTTGACCAGCTTAACTTGCTCAGCATTGACACATAGGATGCTCTTCTCACCTTTGGATCTGGTACTTCTACAAATGGCATTAAAACAGCAGGCAAAAGAGTGAGACAGTACTATCATATTATGTCTGGTATTCTGGTCTGTTTAAGGGTGTAAAGTGGCCTTTTCCTCTCCCATTGTTGACGGAAATCCTTGACTTTGAATTTGCAGAAGAAATTGGATTTTTACTCTCCTCTAGGCAGGAACAGAAGTATATCTGGAGCACTCTGTGAAAAGTGCTGTATTTTAAATTTCGATATCAAACACAACAAACTGCTTGCAAACAGTCTGCGGTGCTATTATTCATACATGGTAAAAACAACCCCTGCATAGGAAGCCAGTGAGGATGGTAGGTGGAATTAAATAGTGCTGTCTTCTGCTGGGCTCCAGCACAGGCTGAGTCGCATTCTTCAAATATTGGACAAATGTATGTGAATAGCATAGAAGTTTGAGAAGGTTGCTCTGTGTGTTTTGACAAAGTGGAAACAGAGAGAAGAAAGGTGATACTTGCTGAGTAATTTATTCACAGAGGTCCGCTCCTCAGCACAGTTTCTGTTGCTGCTGTTTGGAAGTGCATCAAGCAGAAATTTGGAAACCAAGAATAGCTTAAATTCATAAAGACTCATTTTAAAATTACAGAGCATCTAGGCAACAAAAAGTACACCATTCATACTAGGCTTCAGCTGTTTGTTTGATGCTTCAGCCAAAAACAGCTTCGTTATTCGAACTGAAATACTGTAGGTGGTTAATCCTAAAACCACCAGGGATCCTGAACAAAATGGCAGCACAAGGCAGACACAGCAGTGTGGGAACATCTGTTGCCATGCCAACCTTTTAATTTAAAGCTATCACAGAGTAGAAACTATCATATCATAAATACAGTTTTACATAGTAGTAACAATGTTGTTCTAGACATTAAGTTTGCTTATGTGTAGGATGTTTGGGACCTGAAGTATGCATAATAAATCAAAGAAAAGTACTGTAATTAGCTGTATTTATCTTTCATGAAATAAGAATAAGGCTTCCTTGGACTCATTGCTTTGCATGAGAAATGGTGAGTTTTGGTTTTTCAGAATACACATTACACGTTGCCCATCTGGACACACCTCTCCCAAAAGCAGCTGTTTGCCACCAGTGTCCACACCTCCACCCCATGTCCCCTCAGCAGCCTAGTCCGAGTCACCCCTCTCCACTGCCCATCACCCTGGTACTCAGGTCTGCAGTAGCATTAATCACATTTTTATTTTGTTCAAAACATTTTTCTGTAAGTATAATGGCCTGCATATGATGTATATTTGCTAGTGAGAGCTGCAAATAGACTACCTGACTGTGTGAAAAGGGAAGTGTGGGAAAGTATGCTCAGAGATCCTGCTGGCAGGTGTCTGGTTAGCTTAGAAATATTCTGGAAAAGTGGTGTTTGTTATTCGGGCTTCTCTTATTATTTCGCTTACTGAGAGGATATTTTGAATGTGAAAAGACAGAGGGACACATTTCAGATGAAAACCTAGCTGTATCTTGAGTGAAATCATAGTGGCTAGAAGTTCTCTGAAGGAAGGGAGCTCATTAACGCTTGAACCTGCAGCTCTGACACATGTGGTCTGGTCCTGCTGGGGAGCTGCTAGGATGAGAACATACAGCCTAGCCAGGGTAAGGGTTACAGAACTGCAGCTGTAAGCTGGTGAGGGGATTAACTGAGCTTTCAATGTTTTCCTCCCTCCTTCCTTTTCCCAATTAGCACTAGCCTGATCAGTGTGTCTTCCAGGGTCATGAGATGCAGTCATGCAACTTCCTCCGCTTAATCAGGGCTGCCCTGAATTGCTCTACTTGGCTTTTTCCAATTGGATGCTCAATACCTGTTTGAGAAAAGATTTCCGTTGTACCAACAGCACTATCACAGAGCCACTGCATTTGGTGAAATAATTTCTCAGTTCCTGAGGAAGTGTGTAAGGGAGTGTATTTATACCACGTCCTTGCTTGCTACTGCTTTTCAAATAATCTAATTCACAGAAACAGAATATGTTTTCCAATTTTACATCAGCATTCTCAGACAATAATGAAATTTAGAATACTACATGAGTACTTGTTGTAATTAGTGCCCTTCCTTTTCTGCTAATGTACTTTTTCATTCTTGCAGCAAAGTGAGAAACTGAGTAGTTCCTGTCTTTCTAAGTAGTGGGCTTTCAATTGCAAGCAACTCCATTCATCTGAAATGGAGATTTCTGCAGTTCTTCCCATGTAGTACATGACAAATCTCTTTGTAAAAGCTGTCTTACAATTAGCAAGAAGTGTTCAACTATGGCATTTCTTTTTCTGAGGAGGACAAAACAGAGATGCACCAACAACTTCATAACCCTGAGGCCCGATTGGTGCTTATAATTTTTAGAGTATGGGTGATAGATAAAATGTCGCTGTGTGCATTAGCTTGGAATAGAACCACTACAAAAAATTGCTGTATGTATATTTTGGGGCAAAGTGTATATACGGAAGGAACTCTGAAGTGAATAATATGTTTTTTGTGTCTGGAAACAAACTGAAAGGATGAATATATCCTGCCTGAAGCACTATTTTCACCTTTATCCCAAACATAATGAGAAAAAGATTTTTCAGCCTTCGTGTACTTATGGTAGAACAAGTACTCAAGCAACGAGTTGTCTGAAGTGAGAAAGGAAAAGAAGCTTCACCCTAAAATTGAAGCTATGTAGTATGCGCTAGCTTTTAGTCCATGCTTCTTCCCCAGTACTGTTGCCATGGCCGTAAGAACAAATGCTGCTACATTTTGCCTGGTGGCTTGTGTGCAAGCGGATCATTGTCAGCATTTAAGATACAAAGTTCCTGCTGCTTTGCATAGGTCACATTAAAAGCTTTGAAGACACTAATTGCAGGACCATAAATAACTTTCTGAACATGTTTCTCATTTGAATACTTGGAAAACAAAGGCAAAATTCTTTTGTAAGAGCAATGCAATGAACACTGTTTTGGTGAATGTTCCTGCCAGTAAATTCTGCAAGGCTGCTCATGGAAAGTGAACACAGTTTAACTAAATTAGTGAATATTGTAAAGCCATTTAAAATTTTTGCTCTTTATATATTTCCGTTTCATGCTTGTGTGAGAAGTATATGTTATAAGTATCAGCAACTGCAATTAGCTGAAAATTAGCTCCTAAATTCCCTTTTCTGATTTTATTTTTTTAAGAGAAGATATCTACATGTTCTCATTTATACATGTTTCTGATTGGTCTGTATTCATGTTAACAAGCTGTTGTTATGCCCTCATATAAATATGGCATTCTTCTTTTAGAATTGCTTTTGCAATTCACAGATGGAGTCATGCATAAAAATATTGTGGAAGAATGTTGCCCAACTGCAAAAATGATATTTGAATGAGGTCTAAAAGGTCTTATTTAGTAAAAACTGTTGAAAATGTTAGTTTGTACTAAAGCAATGTACGAGAAGCAGTGTGGCGCAGTAGTTAAGGCGCTGGACTGCAACTCCCCTCTCCAGCTTGGCTCTGCTCTGTTTTGACTGTGGACATGTTACTTTGCTGCCTCCTTTCCACCCTTCTGCCCTTAACCTGCAAACACCACTGGGGCAAGGGCTTCCCCTGCCAGAGATTTCTAAAATTCTGAGCCCAGCGTGTTGTGGTCTCTAATCGTGGCCGTCACGTTGGTACATATTGCATTCATAATGCTAGTACTACTAAAACGCCTAAATGCAATGTTTGTCTTACAGAAATCATCCAACTACTTGGCTGAGCTGGACCTGGGGAAAACTGATCTGACAGTTTAAAATTTCTTATGATTTGGAATGATAAAGTCATGCACGTAACATGGAAGTGCCCAGCCCTGTTACTCTTATAGGGAAATGCCCTGTCACAGTAGAGCACTTCTTCATAAATTGTATATTAGTAACAAGTAGTTTATTAAGCATCTTCAAACTATATATGCATTGGAAGCCCAGGATCTTTCAGGAGGGCCCTGTCTCACTGGCAGGTGTTGGAAATCCAGCCATTTTAGCCAAAAGCGTGCTGTTATATCATAAGCTTTGTCACTGCCAGATGTTTCTGATTTTTGGGATAGCTGGTATTTAAAACCTGCATTTTTAAAATGAACATGGACTGCTAAAGTACTGAAAGGTACTGTATAAGAAACAGCAAGTTTGCTTTTTTAAATGCCAGGTTTGTTATGAAGAATAGCTTCTTTGCCAGCCATAGCAAGTTATTTGTTTGATAAATCATTACAGTTTGCCCTGAATTAGCCACTTTGCAGAAAGTTGCTACCATCCTTACAAACTTTAGAACCTGGCATAACATGTTTAAAGGGAGATGGACAAAAGGCATTCATTTTAAAAAGCTTGTTGCTCAGAGAAGTGTCTAAGTCCCACTGCCAGAGCAACTCAGCACTTTCTAGCAGTTGAAACAATTAGAAACACAGAGCAGTAAGACCCCAAATGAAAAAATTTATGCACATACCATAATGTAAAGAGGAGGACGTAATGAAAGAAGCTTATTTTGGTGTTACCTACCCTGGCATGCTCATAGGACCATATGTAGGTAACTATTTTATTAGCTTTTCTGTGGCATTTGCCCCTGGTTTGTGAATGTCTGTGATATGCCCATGGAGGTACCCTCGTACTCTCTGTGTTGGGCAAGGCAGTAATGCTGTCTGTGGGCCTGCATTGCACATCGACCTGCTGGAGTGGGGTGGGCAAGTCCAGGCAGGAGAAGGGTGATGAGATGCTTTCTGCACATCGAGGTATAGAGGGGAGGAGAATGAGAAGTGAATGTACGTGGGGGCAAACATCTTGAAGAAATCTTTTGGCCCAGTACCTGACTCTTTTCAAGTGCTTGTCTGTACCGAATTCACACCTTGAGTAACTTCATAGCAGTGTTGGACTCATGGACAAAGAGTGACAGAGAGGGAAGCTGGGCGTATCTCACCTTTGTGTCCTTGACACAGAGCACAGCAAAGGGATGCGCAAGAGAGAAACAGCCRACTTCAGCATTGAGGTGTGTCCAAATGTGAATGTGCCTGTGGGCAACACCTCTCCCAGTTCTCTTGGTGAGGATATTTTCAGTACTACCCACAAGGAAATAGGTAACCTCTTCAGGATCGGTTTTGTTTTCAGCATATTACGGCTCTGGGAGGGCTCTTGGTATCAGTGTCGGTGCCATGACTCAGGAGAGCAGTCTCATTCCCCACTGCAGATTGCCTTGGGTATGTATCAGCTCTGCAAAGCCAGGGGTATTTACTGAAGGGAGCCGCTTGAAAATGATTTCACCAATCTTGTATCCTTCATTCTGGGAGGACTCTACAATAACAGTGATACTGTTCGCCTTTGTAGTGCCTTTCATCTAAGTATCTCAAAGTGCTTTATGAACCCATGTTAGCTCCCRTTGCGCGATCATGAGATTAACAGTATTGTTCCTATCACAGTAGTGCCCAAAGTCAGCCTGGCTGCCGAGTCACGCAGAGGCAGGCTCTATTAAAGCCCCAGAAGATGGTGTATGGGAAGCTTAACGGCCGTCTAATTTATCCACCCAGGGGGCTTGGCAGAGTTTGGCTGTCAGGTTTTCACGGTCTGAAAGGAGGGATTTGTCAAATGCTCTCACTCATCAATATTTTATTCCTGATTTGCCCTCTTCAAAAAGAAATATTAGCAAAAAGGCTGAGTGTTTTTCCCTGCACTCTCATGTAGCAAGTACTAACTGGCCCCAGGAGTTGGCTTTTTAAAAGAGATTCCTGGGTTTGGGAGGTGTCTTTTCCTTGTGTGATCCATAGTAGTGTGCTCGTGGTTAGTCTGCTGTCTTCACCCCATCAATCATGGTGCAGAAAGACTTCCCTTTAATAAGTGATATCAAAGACTCCTGATGTCTTTGTTAAATGGATGTCATGCTACAGCTGTCATACGGCATTTGGGGGGGTTAGAGCTTCATTTAAAATCAGCCAAGAGAGGAAGAACAGAAACAAATGGGGAGGAAGTGAATGAAGGCAAATCCAGATTTGCCCATTCGCAGTCCTGGTAGTGCCCAGCTAGAAAAAGAAGTGCCCAAGCAGTCGTTTTTGGATTTCCCTGGTCATGTCTAAATTTGTCTTACAGCAAGATTGACCTGTAACATAAATACTTAAAAAAGCTTCAGTCTGTTTCCCAAATTGAAAGTAGCATCTATTATAAGCAAAGTGTTCTAACATATTGTGAAGCATCTTATCAGAGCATGATGGTCTGATTTATGAACCATTACTTTTGCCTTCCTTTAGCTTCAACCCGTCTGACATTTCTGTTTTCACTGCTGCTTCCCCATGTTCATCCTCCGCAATTTCCCTTTCCTACCTTATTTTAGCCATTTCAATGATTTGTCTAGTAAGCCTTCTAGTAAGCCTTCTCTCTAAGTAGGAGGAAATAGTTCATTTGCAAATAATTTAGGATGTACTAAGGCAAACCCACAGTGATTTACCTGTTTGTCTCAGTGGACAGTGGCAATCGGATAAATGTCCATGTAAGAGAGTATCTGTCAGCAGGTATTGCTCCTAGATAATATGTAATGCTAGAATAGCAAGAAAAAGAGCAGAAAGAATGTAGTAACCACTTATGAGATGGATTTTTCCTTTGTCTTTCATTCATGTATAGGGTAAGGTTTGCACAAGGTTTTTTTTTTTTCCTTTTTAAAGGTATTGCTGTGCTAACCTTTTAACAGCTGACCCCTTTGCTATTATCTTCTGCAGGAGAATTTCTCGATGCATGCAATCCTCTTTGTATGGGCAGAGGCTGGTGGAAGAGCTTTGTAAGCCAACAACTGCTTGTAAGACCCCAGGCATTTTCTGGTAGCTGAATTTTAATCAAGGCTCCGCTGGTGCAGAACTGTGGAGCAACAGAAATGTGCAGTGATTCAGTAACCACAAAGCAGGTTTTTGCTTGAATTGCTTTGTACATTTAGCAGACCATGTCTTTTTCCAAAGCCTCCCTTTTTTGCCGCCATCTCTGCATTTCCCACAAACTCTACTTGCAGAAGTTACCTTGCGTGGGAGTTTCAGTGTGGACTCCAGTTCAATGTATTTGGCTAGGCTCATCGAGATAATCCTTTTCTTTTTCCTTCGCTTTTCAAGCCCTGGCTGTTCTCAGGCCCCAGAGCAAAGCAGGGTGCTGCACGTTACTCGGGTGATGTGCGTGTACGGCCAACAACTAGAAGCACCAGCCAGCCTTATCGCTGCTCGCTTGGCAAACTCGGCGGGAGCTGTCTGCGCCAGGCAGGACGGGGCCTTCCTGCGCCTTGGCGCTGGGTGACAAGTGCAGACAGAAGCGGCTGCTCTGCCCCAGAACCTGGGTCACTGCTCTGCCTCCTTTGCCACCCAAGCACCGAACTTCATCACCGCATTTGCTTTTGTAACTCCTTGCCCCTTGGTCCCAGGTGTCATTACAGCGTCAGTAACTCAAAATCAGTTAATCGGAGAACTCTGCCTTACGCTTCAACATTTGTCTATCCAATAGTGAAGTGAGAYGAGTATTGGTATAGGCAGATCACATGGGCTGTAGGTGTAAATAGAAACCAAAGAGAATGAGCATGTTTTATTTAGGAAAGTCTGTTGTGGTAGCATATTCCAGTTTAATCTGCAATGACGGAGGATATGGTTTAATATAACTCCATTCCAGCAATGTGTAGTCTGTCGATAAATCCACTTTGGTACTGTTCTTTAGCACTACTGAGTTCCTCTAAAACTCTTGCTGAAGCTGGTGGGATTTTTATCTGTTGAATTAGAGCCCCTGTTAAAGGCTCTTCTGACTGGTAATTAAAATCTGCCTATTTGTTTTTTTATACAATATACTTTGCAGTCTTGTTAAGGTACTAGCTCATTCCAAGCAGTAGAGACAACCACTCTTATTCACCCAGAAGTATACTGAATGTGCTTTCTTTCTAATGTTATTGCAAATGTATATATTTATCGTAATGTCACATTTCATTTTACTAGATGTTTTAAAAATGCATGATTTAAAAATCATCATCATACCAGCATAGGTAGGAGAGGAGGGAGTGTTTAAAAATTCAGCTGATTTAGAGTAATTTTTAATCTCTCTCTCTAATTATTTAATCACTGAAATAGCACTGAGGATGTGTCATAAATAATGCTACATTTTTATCTGCTTCCTCAAGCTAGTTGCTCCCTTCTAGGCTGAGGCACTATGCAGTGCGGCAAAGCGCTTTCATCTTCTATTCTGATTGATCTGAGTTCATATTACCCAATAATGCTAAAACAATCTGGAAAGGAAACCAAAGGTAACTTTGTATTTTCACTGCTTTAATAAACAATATTTTATTAACAGTCATTTAGAATACTGAAAATTCACCCATCTGTAGTGTAAGGGCTTGCTATGCAAACACTTGCACACAGGGGCTGTCACTGCACATATGCACACACAAGCACCCTCACAAGCTTTTGACTGTGGTGGCACTGTTCACCTGACACACAGACTGTTCTCTCCAGTGCTCCTGTTATAAATTTGAAGACAAAATAATCTGTAGGTAGAAAAAAATAAAGCAGAATTACATCAATGTGTGATGTATGAGATAAAAAAGTTGCTGTTTGTTTAGCAAATGCATGGATGCACAAATGCAAGATGCTTGCTTTTATACAGCACTTTCTGTCTTCAAAGTGCTTTTGATGCCTAATTAATTCCTTCCAACATCCTTGGAAGATAGACATGACCTTGGGTTATCCCATTAGTTATTTAGCAAAATGTGGTCAAAAAGGGAATGAAAATATGGTCAGTTCTGCAGAATCAACCAAAGTCAGGAATTCTCTCACCCTCCCTTAGATCACTGCTCATGATACAGAGCAATGCCATTATACCTGGCGAGATACCTAAAACTCTCATAAAACTGATCCCCAGGTGAATTCTCTGTCTGGAGAAAAGAGCTGAAGCATCAAGTTGCAGCTGCTTGGGCTCCTTTATATCCCAGATGAATTTGGTTCATCACGACATTACGGAATTACTCCAACTGAACCCTTGTGTTCAAAGCAGACGGTTTTTGGAAATGAGCTGAACGGAGACTTACCCCTTCCTCAGCCTCCGGGAGCCCTGAGACGCTTCTGCACACCTTTCACTCAAGAGACACACTATAGGGCTGTAATTTGCTCAGGGAGTGTGAAAAAATTCTCTACCTAGTATTTTGAAAATATATCCTTGTAAGTGTTGTGAGATAATAATTACCTGCTCTTAAAATTGCTTCAGATTTGCTTTACGGAAATGAATTTTCTCCATACTAGATGCCTCTTCATAGGCTTGTGCGGCCGCCTGCGGTGTGCGCTGTCGGTTGCGCCGGGGCTCAGCCCCGTGGGGTGCCCTGAGCTCTTGCCCGCGGCTCGGCAGAGCACGTGGGCAGGCACTTAGCTCCAGTGCTGCCCTGTTCGAACCGAAGAGGCTCGTACTGACCGAAACGCCTGCCTTTGTGCTTTGTTGGTTTAAGTGCAGCACCTTTTAGGATTAGGCCTCTAGGACACAGCTAAGGAAGAGTTCTGTTCCAGCTTTCTGCCCAACATGTCTCAAGGACTAGATAGGAATTACAGCTCTCAATAGTGATAAATAACTGAAACAGCTAGGAAGAACCAGAAAAATATCAAAGTACATGAAAGCTGTCATGATTTTCCGAGGGATGTTTCTACAGAAAGTGTTGCATACTTGAACTGTGCAATTTTCAGTGCGTTGTTCACAGTGGGTGACTCTCACCCAGGTGACCACTTTTGCTGCTAGCTGGTCACTGAGGACAGAAAAGTTTGGATCTGACTACGTCTAATACAGACAGGCAGTATTTTTTGTGAAAAAAAGTTGAAGTTACACCAGGGGACCTGAGACCCTTTGGGAAGACCCTGCTGGAGTGATGATCAGGGCACCGTATACCTTAATTCTTTTGCTCTTCAGAAGTTTGGCTTCTGCTTTTACATCCCTTATCTGCTGTAGGGGCCCAGTGGTCTTCGGTAGCACCTAATGTCTAGGGGGTAAAATCACACGTTCCTTGCACTAAGCACACTACAAATATGGAGATAAAGGGAAGGAGCCGGAGGCACGGTCAGGCCACCCGCCCTGTGTGAGAGGGCCCGTGGTGACCGCGAGTCCCCGTCCGGATCCCCAGCAGCCCGCTGCTTCCCACACTGCCCGGCCGCCTGGTCTCCGTTGGTACCAACAGAGTTGCTCCAGTTGATCACAACCAAATACTAGGTTAATATTCTGTAGGGCCTTTCAATAAATATAACTCTTACTTTAGTGTATCTACTTTCTCTATGGAAAAAAAAAATCAAATGTAACCTTAAGAAAAGAGCTATTAAAAATAAAATCAAATTCCTATTGTGCATATTATGTAATGGCAGTTTCAGAAAATGTAAATTGCGAGCACTGGCTTTTTTTTTCCTGCTGCTGATGGYGGAGTAGACTTTGAGGCGATTACAATGGGAGAAGGAGTCACTTAGTGTTTTTTTTTTATACTAGCTTTATTCAACAAAAGTGAGCAGAAATAAGGAGAGCTATTTGGGAAAAGAACTGAAGCATTTAAGTGGAGCTGAATCTCTGATGTGGGTGGTGGAGCTTGGCAAGGCAGAGGGAAGAAAGGGAGCGCTGTGAAGTGAAGTCACTCTGGCTCTTCCACTGGGGATACCTTTGATTTAAGCAGTTCTGGATTATTTTCACCTTAGTTCTGAAAGTGAGGGCAGAACCCACTTTTAGCATTGCATATTTCCTCCAGGGAAATGTGCAGATACCCAGTGTCACAGGCCTTCACATGCCCATCAGTCGTACACACTAAGACCCACCAGGCTGTGGGTTCAGTCTGCTTCCCTTTCAGACCAGGTGCGCACGTGGGCTGCTGCCCCTACACGAGAGCGAGCTCTGTCCTGTTCCCAGAGGCAGGGTCTAACGCGGTAGAGCGGTAGCTTTGTGTTTGCCTATTAGTGAGCGCTGGGTGTTATTGTATTAGTGAATTTTGGCAAAGTGTTAGTGCTTTGGATCCCTTTACTCGGAATGGATATCGTTAGTAACTTTTTGCTCACCGCTTGTCTTTCTGTTAGAGTCTAAACTTTATTCAGTGTAAGTTTACAGTGCTTGACACAATAAAGACAGTTGCATCTGGAAATTCTAGGCAAAGATGAAACAAATAATAATGTCTGCAATTGCTCTGCCAATATTTTTAGAACATTTAATGGACTTCTTAAATTTTGCATGAATTCTCAGGCATCAGTGTACTCCTCACCCAAATTTTGCTTTGCATTTCAATGTGAAATGTACGTGAGCTTGATGTTGAAATAYGGATTAAAAACTATTCTCAGTTGTAGTAACCTGTAGTAATGGAGAAGCTGCCACCCAGCAAGGAGGGACACGAGGAGTGGTGTTCAGTACCTGAATGCAGGGTCAAGGAAAAGAGTAACAAAAGATGGGAATTTTAAATAATTATTTGCCGCCTTTAATAGTGGCTACACTGTCCGTATATCAGCATTCTTGGCGGCTCTCTGCGGGGCCACGTATTTTCACTGGTGTCGGTGGGGTTTGGAGTCAAGCTCCCCGTTCGCGGAGGTCTGTGGAGAAGGCAGGAGCCCTTGGCCTCGTGCTCGCACAGTGCCGTCGCTCCGGGCGGGATCGCCGCCTCCCGCCAGCTGCTCTACGCCGGCGTCCAGCTGCTTGTTTTACAGTGTCGGCTGAGATCATGCACTGAAATGCTGCGACTGCAGTCTGAGAGTGAGCAGTCACCGAGACTGCGTCTCAGCGCATTGACACATGTTTTCCTCTCTAGCTGGAGATAAGGAGGAGGGAGGGAGGGAGGGAGTTTTGCTGCTCATTACCCTGCCCACACTGTATTTAAGTCAGCACTTAGCGGTACTTCATTGCCCAGATGGATCGGTACACTCGAAAGTGGCAGACTGACTAATACAAACAGTGGTACCAGGGGTTGCTGAGAATCCCCTCACTTCCAAGAATCATATAATTATTTTGAGTTCCACCCATGAGGCTTGTTTATTGCCTTTATTCTGATTTATTTTGTGTGCTCTTACAGAGTACGAACAGTTTGTCAGAGCTCTGTTCCTGTGATAGCTCTGCTTAGTTATTACCCTGAGGAAGGGAAGTGGATCTGGTGTGATGGATGCTGCGTGCGTGGTACAAACTACCGCCTTTCACTGCCTCCTTACATGGCAGTGGCTTTTCAGAAGCACTGAAGAAAGAGGCTGATGTTATAGAATAGCTGGGAAGCAAAGAGAGCGCTGAGACATGGCATGACCTGCGGGGGAGAGCAGCGGTCTGGGGCAGCYGGATGGAGAGTGCCTCAGCCTGGTGTCTGGGTGAAGTTTCAGGCTTGGTATTTTAAAGTTAGACATTGATGTTGCTTCTTCATTGGGCTGCGGAAGAGCTGATGGGAACAAGGACAGTTGCCCGGATCGGGTGGCTGGCTGCCGCTCAGCGTCTTGCGAGTCCGAGGGCTTGTGCGGGGCAGTCGCCTCCCGAGGGCGGCAGCCTCCAGGCATGAGCAGAYGGGGGAGGAAACCTGGGGGAGAGCAGCAGTAGCGCCACAGCACCATCGCTCTGGACTGGAGGGGAAGCGCTTGCTTCCCTCCTTCAGCACCGGCAAGTGATTCGGGAGGCTGAGGGGACAGTGATGGTAACAGCACTCGCTGTTTTGGAAAGGTGCTGAGAAGACCTCTCTTGCTGACACTGCGGAGATCCTCTTGCGCGTTGTGCAGCGGTGGCCAAGGTTGTCTCTGCCTGCCCTCGCTGCGGGAAATCCGCCTCCTCCTCAGCAGTGAACTGAAGGTCTCTGCCTTGGCACAGAGGTGCACAAGAGACGCCTGGACAGGCTGCAGCTGCGTTAGGTGCCGGAAGGCACACCAGCAAGCGAGGGCGCTTCCACCCGACGCGGGCGGGAGCCGAATCTGGCCCGTGGCCTCTCGCGCTTGCAGGAGTCTGACGCAGTGAAGCCCAGCTGCAGAGTTACTCACTGAACGGAGGCTGAAAGACAGGGAAATTTCCAAAAATGATGACAAACTGATTAGAAAGCTGATGGGATGTTGGCTTCCCAAAGCATTTCTGAAAACCCCAAAATAGAAAAATACTGGAAAATTTTTGGTACAGGGACTGCAGAAGAGAGAAGCTGAAGCCATCGGGGTAGGAGAGGGGATAGGAGGGGGAGAGGCTGCGAAGCTCCCGGCAGGGAGCAGGGGCAGTCGCCGAGCTGGCCCCCGCGAGGAGCCRTGTCGCGGGCCATCGGAGGGCCGGCAGCTCCCCTGGGCAGGGCGAGCCGGGGGCTGCAGGGCAGTCAGGGCAGCGTCCTCTGACGGCCCCATCCTGCGGCCTGAACAGGAAGAGCAGAGCAGGTGCAGCAGCGGTAGCTGGGGTCAGCAGCAGCCCCGCGGCCACGGGCCGAGTCCGAGCGGGGAGGCCGGTCTGGGAGCCGGCGCGCAGGGCCGGGGCTGCGGAGGGGCGCTGGGGGCCCGGGCTGGAGCACGTGCCATCAGCCCTCCGCCTTTGCTTCTGAGAAATGCTAGCTGTTTCCTGGAACCGCAGCCCGTAGCCTGTGATTTATTTAGCAAGCGATTCAAAACCATGATTCAAAGTCTCATAATTATATAATAGTTGAATATTTATATTTACATATGGTGTTATTGGAAATATCAGCTCTGGGGTGCAACTTACTCAAATAACTCTAGGGACCAAACGCTCCTGCTCTAGGACTGTGCAGTTCACTGTTCTCTGTGGAGTGATAAGTAAACACCCGCATCCCAGCTGAATTTGGCCCTGCACTCGTTTCTCAGTATACAACATTTCAAACACCGTGAGACAGATTTTGGCTCCTGCCCTGGCCCTTTGGCTGTCCAGGGGACAAAGCTGGGGCACCACGTGCAGCCCCCACCATCGCCCCAGCCGCTGCCTCAGCGGAAAGCTGCTGGGAAGGGCAATGCCGGGGGACGTCTCCCGTCACGGCGCAAGGTGGCCGCAGCCATCGCACCGCGGCTCCCGCCTGTCCCTTCCCCCTGTGTCCCAGGGCACTTGGGGGCAGCACCGGGAGAAGACCCGTGCCCGGGGGGGAGCAGGGCTGTGAGTGCCCTGGGGCAGACACCGCGGGGCCGCGGGGGCTCTCCTGGCTTGCGTGGCCTGACAGAGCCCTGTCCTTTGAAAACAGGAGCGTTCAGAGAGCTTTTGCTGGCGAGGATGGGATTTACGACGACATGAAGCTGTGAGAACTGAGAGCTGCATCTCTCGCCTACAGATTCGTTTCGGACACCAGAAGTTACCAATGAATTCGAGTGAAGAATGCAGGAAAGATGGCCAATTGCGGCAACAGAGAGAAAAGCTGGGAAGCTTTTAGCCTCAGGAATCTAAGTCATCTGAGAAAATCAGATGGCGCATGTTAGGAATAAAACTACAGTAGTTCAGTGGAGCCGCAGGACAGAAGTTCCCTGCTGCTATGCAGAGTCACTCTCCTGTAATCCCTGCAATCGAAACAGGATTTAAAATATTTACATTTACAGTACAAAACAAAAATCATGTAAATCTARTATTAATGCAGAGCTGAGCACACAACTATTACCAATACTTTCAAGAGAGATGAAATATTTGCATGTTTTTATTTATCACACTGCAAATCAAACCAGGCTTGCTTCCACGTGCTGTAAAGCAGCGGAAGGTAGCTGGGGTGCTTTGGCCAAGTCAGGAATATGGAAATGGGATTGAAACGCTTCCTGTGCCTCGGTGAGAATCCCTGGAAAGTTCTCACCCTCAAGCTTTTCTTCATCTCACTTTGTAATATGAAAGGGGAGAAGTACGTGATCTGTAAATAAGAACATACACCATGGATTTTAAACCTGATGCTGAAATCCCAGTGTTTTTTTTACTTAGAGACCTCAAAATGCAGCAGACAGTAGCCTGGAGGAATTTTCGGAAGTGACCTGGTGCCAAAAGCCTTTAAAACCACAGCGTAATTCAGGTTGGGAGCGACCTCCGGAGGTCGTCTGTCCCAGCCCCTCGCCGCGCAGGTTCGCGCTGAAGCCAGGCCTGGCTGCGCAGGGCTCCGTCTGCCCTAAATGCAAAACCTGAGCGGCTCCACGGTGCCGCTCGCACGAGCGCGACTGCGGGTCTGACCTGGTGTTACAGCTGCACGGGCCCCGGCCTGTCCTGTTCCCCACTGCAAAAACCTCTTTTGGCCAGGCTGCAGAGGGGAGAGGCTTTGCACGGTGGGAACGGGGGCTGGCCTTTACGTTGTGCACGCACACGCACGCGCACACGCGTGCACGTGGCTTCAGGAAAAACAACCAGACAAAAAATTGCTGTTCCAGAGAATGTGATAGAGAGACTGTGAGCTCCGGCAGCAGGGCTACTGCAAATAGGAGATGTTACCAAATAGTCTACATTTAATGAAAAACTGATGATAGGCTTAATATGCAAATATTCCCTTATATGTAACCATCTGTCTCCAAATTCCTAGCAAGGAAGTAGAGAGAGCAATCATTTTCTCTCTTCTGGCTCTCTCAGTGGTGCTGTGACACCCAGGTATCTGCTTTCCAGGAATGTAATTTAGTTTGTAGAAAGGAGAGCCTGTCAGATTAATGGAAAGAGAGTAAGGAAATGATCCAGGGTTATTTTGTGTGCGTGTGTGTGTGTGTGTGTGTGTGTGAGACATAATTCTCTTAGAAAATGCAGTGGCCACCCTTACTTACAGATGCATATCTATTTTGTTATTTCAAGCTGTGGTGTATTTTGAAGTGTTTATACTAGAGGATTTATGCCATATTTCAGATTCGTCATGTGAAAACCGAGCTCTCTGAGAGGGAAAGGCAACGGTTCCTGCAGGGGCCTCCTATGCAAAAGAGGGCAACCCTGCTTGTCTTCATTAACCAGTTCTTTTTGGAAATCAATTAGCTGATAGAGGCAACCCAGCAAGTCTAATGGTAACTATGGAGACAGACTTAGGAGCCAGGGAAAAAAAGTACAGTTTATTCACCAAAAGTCAAAATGTTGTGTGCTAGTATTTTTAACCTTTTAGAGCAAATTATGAACTGTTTTTATTAGAAATGTTTGTCACCTACTGTGAAGTGATGCTGATCAGTTGCTGTCTAGACAGAAGGTCTTACATGTTTTTCCCTAGTTCCCCACACATAGGTTTATTTTCTAGAAGGCAGGCAGAAGTTTTAAGCAGTCGGTTCCACACCAACAGACTGAGAAGGCACAGACCACTTAGCTTGGTCTTGTTTCCATAGTCCCATCTCCTATGTCAAAAATAGCAAGGTCAGAGAGAGCCTGAAGGTCAAAGCACATGCGCATGAGAAGCCCAGAGCAGCTGAAGGTGCACTGCGTCCGTCCCCTGTATGCGCGTATTCCACTAGCTTCCTCCGACTGGAAGACAGACACGAATTTATGCATAAAATGTGCTTAGTACTTTCTGTTCTCATTAAAATAACAATAATTTTGCACTGAAAGCCAAATGAGAAAAGCCAATGATTTAAGCATGAAGCCTGATAATTAATGCCAGGTTCATGTCATGTTTCATGCAGATTCCTCCCAGCTCCTAAATCTCCACAACAGCCCCTGGGTTTTTTTTGCCTCTACGCCTTTGCTATACTGTAGCTACTCTGTAGGTTTTACAGGCCGTGCTGGCAGCACCRCCTTTACTTAAGGTCATCTGATTCTTCCCATTTTACAAGCTGGGATCTAAAGGTCTGAATGTGCCGATGCCAGCTGTCGACCGAGTCCCTGATGGAATTAGTTTATTCACTTGGTCTTTAAGAAAAGCAGCAATAGTATTAGCGTTCTCCTGCCCGACTCTGTGCAATTTTTAGACTGGAAGTGAAGTGCTGCAGAGCTGCTCTCTGGGGCGCCAAGGGGCCTCGCGCGGCCCCACTCGGCCCCTCGCGCGGGCKGCTCCAGCGCTGCCCCGCGCCGGCTCCCGTGCCACGTCGCCTTGCTCCTGCCACGCAGGTGGGTGACGGAGAGGTGGCACGCGCGCCTGTCACTATGGAGACCATTACAGGGAAGATCGCAAACGAACCTTTGCAGAAAGCATCGTTCCTAATTTTATATCTCTGCAGTGTAATTATCTGAGCCTCCGCTAAGCTTTACAGCCCTGGCCTCCTCCCGGGGCAAAATCCTGGGGGCAGGGAGCCGGGGGGAGCGGGGGCTGCCTCCCCGCCGCACGCCCCCTCGCGCTCGCGGGACCTACGGAGGCTGACGGGGCGGCGGACTGTCGAATCCCCCGACCCCCTTGGCTGAGGACGGAGCTGCACCGATGTGAGAATATGGTGCTGCGGTATGGAAATCCTGCAACGTTCATCTGCAAGGGGCTTTGCGACTGCCGCCCCCATTGCTCCCGTTCTGAGGCAGAATCAAGCGCATCTAGAGCATTTCTGACAGATAGAGACTTATTTAAAAAATTAAAGTAAGTGAGGTTCTGTAGTCTCCGTAGGGAGCCTGTTCTAGTGCTTGTCTATCCTTATATTTAGAAAGTGAGGTGCCCCCACCTCCGATAACCTGTAAAGGTGGAAAGAGGCATTTAAGGATGTTGCCGAGATCTGCTGTCAGGGCAGTCCGTGGTCTAGCAGATACACTCTGGCGTGTGCTCGCGCTTCGCAGTGTGGCAGGGCTGCATGGAGCTGTTTCTAGAGGCAGAACAATGACGTATCCCTCAGGAAAAAGTATTTTCTCTTCTGGCAGGAATCCTGCAGCCCCGTCACTGAAGGAGCGGTGTCTGCTCCGTCTCAGACACTCTCCTGCAGGCGTCTCTCTTGGCCAGAAGAGATCGCCCCTCGTTTGGCAGAGGGGTTGTGATTTGAGCATCTCAAAAATTTTTTAGTATTTTCCAGAAGGAAACTGATCTAGTAATTGAGAAAACATTTTGTTTTAAACTTGGCAAAAATCTTCACAAAATCTTCCATGCAAAACAAATTTGAAAGCAAATATCTTCATTTTGAAAATTCCACTGTAGAAAAAACTTTAAAATTTTGCTTGTTATCTTTTAGATGCCTGTGATTTACATTATTTGATATGCGTAACATGACATGAGACTTTCTGATAATTTGGATGGTCTGTCTGTGGAATAGTCATGAACCTCGTGCCCAGTATCTGCTGGAGTATGCACAAGGGAAAGGGTGTGTAGAGGATACCAGGGAGACTTTCTGGAGGAGAGACATGGTCAGCTCTGGTCCTCGAGGCCCGAAGGAGCTGGACGATGTGGTGGTGTTTCCTGGAATTTATCAATGACAAAATGTTGTGTGTGGGTTGCATGCGGAAGGGACCCAGGAATGAGAGAATGATGAAGCTGGCTGCTGTAAGAGATGCTTGAATTAGCATGGTCTGTCGTGGTGGGACCCCGCAGAGCCGCTAGAGCCACCTCTTGGCCTCTCGCACAAGTAGAAAAAGATATATTCTGTCATCCTAAGGATGGGAGACTGAGTCCAGGCTGCCTTGTCACAGCAGTGGAAAAAGGAAGGGCAAAGGCAGAGAAGGCTGCTGCTCCTTCTGCCGCTGAACGGAGATGGGAGGGACGGAGATGCTCATCAGGCTGCCAGGGTGGAACTGCTGGTTTTATAAACCGCTTCCTGCTGCCAGCACATAAACATAAACATATTTGTGGGCATCTGAGGAAGTAAGTAAGTGGAAGTATAAGTCTAGACAGCAATCAATAGGATTTCAGGGCAGGCAACAAGCATTGCTTAGAGTCAAATCTCAGTGGCTGTAGCTCTGGTCAAGGTAACGGCAGCTGAGCTACACCAGCTGGGGTCTGACTCAGAAGCTGGATCCTGCTTCATCCTAGGTGAATGTATGAGGCTGGACAGAAAAAGCTGGTAGTTCAAACCTGACAAAGCTGGTTGGTGTTGCGGTGCGAGAGATGTGAAGGAGGTCAACGCAGAGGTGTGAACAGGAGCAGAAATGAGGGTTTTGCAGAGGGATTTAAAGGGAGACCGTGTGCCACTGTGCTCATGGAGGCCTTGGGTTCAGCCCCGCTTGCCGGTCCCGGGAACTGCATCGGTCCATCCAAGCACCTCAGCAGCAGTGTCCTGGACCAGACATACGGATGGAGAGGGCCCCAGCAGCTCTCCGAGGGGTAGTTACCTCCCCAGCGGTAGCTTAGTGCCGCCCAGCCCCAGCAGGCAGAGCTTGTACTAGTGCCTGCTTGGGACATACAGTATTTCAGGACTATTCTGCATTAGGAATTGGCGATGCTGTTACCCACAGGTGGTGGATGTGCCGCAGACCGGCTGGCACCACGATTTGCCTGTTTTCTGCTGTTGCTCTTGGACGTCTCAGGTTGCTGGCTGCACCTTAGAGGTAACATGCCAGACCTATAGATGTGTTAGCATATCCCGCACAGCTCAAAATCTGAGCTGCAACAGATACGCAAAACAGTGGTAGATCCAGGAGGTTTGAACTTGCTTGAGCTCTTCTAATTGTGCTGCACGCTTCAGCGACTCGGGCGACCACAGCTCTCCTCGGTGATGCAGCGAGCACGAAAGAGGGAGCACTACCCCGGCCCAGGCAGCCTCGCAGCCCGCCCGGCCCAGGGCGCCTCTGCCCGAAGGGGAGCCGGGGGGCTCCCTGCTCCCTGTYGCGCAGGGCAGCCGGGGATGATACCAGACCACGCGCTACTGGCAAAAAGAGCAGACTGAGCCTGACCCTCCAAGCATCAAAATTTAAAAATCCACTTCAAATCAAGTAAAACCATGAAATTCAAACCGCAGCCTGACTGAGGCTGTAGCAAAGAACTGACAGTAAAGGTGACATCTCAGGGTCTTCTAATTATTCAGCCAGTGATTTCTACATCCATTCTGACTGCTTTGCAAGGCAAAACATATTTTTCTAGCAGCTCACTTCCTGCATTTTAACGTGGCCATAGAAAATCAAGATATCTGATTCACACTTATACCTCTTCACCAGCAAGATACATGCTAGAAGCCAAATGTAAGTGACAATTTTGTTGTTAATGCAGGAAGACCGCAGCATGGAGTTCATTTCGCAGACRTGGGTTCTGAATCTGCTCTCTGTTGCATACCAGTGTCAGTCAGGATTAACAATCTGAGTCAGTATAACACAGCCACCAGAGATTCTTCACCAGCGAGCAAGGTCAAAACTAGACCTAAATTTGTCCTTGTAGAATTAAAATCAACAGATTTTTCCTTGTAAAAACAAGGTAGCTAGATATTCAGGAAGCAGCTACATGTGCATTTCCAGAAGATATTTGTAAGCCCATTTTCTAGCAAGCAATTACCCAGATTTACTACTGAAGACCTCCTTAAGAATTTAAAGCTTAAATAACGTGCTGCAATGCCTTGCCGTAGCAGATGCTTTTCTTTTTAACCAGGACAAGAAACTCAGGAAAGGGCCCATAAGCCCCCAAACTTGTCTATTTTTACCATTGTGCTATTGGAAGTCCGTGGCCCTGAGCAGCTGCCTGCTTTCCTGAACTCGCAGCAGGCCTTGGAGACTGGGAACAGGTAAACCAGTAGCGTCACGTCTTGGCACGCCAGCCCCCATCCTGCTCCTGCTGCTTCCACCGCGAGTAGGCAGCGGCCCTCCCGGAAACGGCTTCTCCTTCTTGGAGAAACTTTTATTCTGGGAGATCAGTCAGCACTGTTCTTGGTTCCTGCCTGTGCTGAGACACGGGCCCAAGCCTCTCATCCCACCCAGCACAGGTAGGAGTGGGAAGACTGTGTCACAGCTGCGGGTGCCGATGGGGCTTTTCCAGTGAAGTGTTTTGCAGGACATTCCCCAAGATCCAGCTGCTCTAACTGCAACACAGCTGCTCTTTACTGCGGTCTACTTTAAAACAGTAAGAAAAGTTACTCTGCGAATGGTCGTATGGCCATTCTCAAGGTTTTCACTTTGCTGGTATTATTTTATTTGCTACTGATTGCTTTTTGTTTGACTGCTAGAAGGAGCTCGGGTACCTTGTCCTGTGGTGCTCCCAGAGACTCTGCTCGTCCGAGGCATGCAATGCCTCCGAGACATGCTCGTGCGTTCTGCATGTCTCCAGATGTGACAGCTTGTTGGGGAGCTCAGAATTCGCTTGAGCTGGATCATCTTCTTGTCTGGATTTGAGTGGCAACGGGAACAGCGAAAAACTTTATTTTTCAAACAAGAAAGCAATGCAAATACGTTGACATGATCAGCCCTAGCCGATACCTGAAGGTATTCAATCAAGTCTCTGCGGAGTCCTCTCTTGAAATATATTTGACAGAACATCCTCTACAGAAAGCCGTACTAATCCCCCCTCTCCCTGCCTGCTGCTTTTTATTGTCTGCCTCTTTTTTATCTCAAACTAAGTAGAGAAGGAAGGCTCAAGGAAAATGGCACATTAAGTGCTCCTTGGGAGACACCAGTTTTCTGCTGTGGAAAAAATCACCTAGTCCTTTGCTGGTTTCCATTTGCTTTGTTTTATGTGAAATCAATATGCAGCAGAGGCTTGTAATATCTGAAAGTCGATGAGGAGAAAGGTGCGTTCAGTTAGTTCATAGCTGTGGGTAAGGATCAGGGATCGAGCCTGAGGAAATCTGCTGATGCAGCTGCTAACAACCAGCACAACATTTTCCTCCTGCAGCTCCAATGAGCGTGGGTACGCACGCTGCGCAGCAGCTCTGAACAGCGTGCCCTCCGCTGGAGCTGGACTTCGGCTTTTCGCACAGGGTCTTTGCTTGTGTCGCCTGCTTGCCGTTAGCAGATCCTGCAAAGAAAAACGTCCCTCCTCATGGTGACTAGGGAATGGTCTAGCATGCACTGCTCCGGACCTTGCACGTTGGGCTTCTCAGAGCTGCTCAGCAACCTCTGGGGCCTTTGATTTCAGTGATGGATTTGCTGCATGAGACCTGGCGAGTGGAATCAGCCTCAGTTAGTATCTGTGGTTTTCTGTCTTACCAGAAGCAATGGAGACAAGCTGCAAACAGTGCTGAAACAGGTGATTACATTGTATTGATGCTCCTGGTGCAAGTTTCTTCCTCAGTTTGCCACTTAGAGTCTGGTGTGTTGACTCTCCAAATATCCCTAGTAACATCTGTTTCTGCATATTGCTGTTGTTGGAAAATCTTTCTGATTTCTTGGCTTCAAAAATATCAGTGAGGGCCACTGAGTAATATGTGGTGTTTAAAGGGGGAAAGATCCTTTTTACCATTTTAAGTTTCCTTCTTTTGTGCAGTTTTGTGCAATGCCCTCTACTATTTCAATGTCCTCTACTATTTCTGTAATGACTAATGCCAAACAAGGCAAATATACATCCTTCTCTGGATGAGATTGTGCAATGTTTTTAGGCTTTCATCTTGTCTTGTAATCATGCATTCGAAAAATCTACTGTTCTTTTCACTCTCTTTTGGTATGCCTTGTCCTTATGCCCTTAATCCCTCTTACTGCCTGCTCTGGTCTGCTCTAATTCTGCTGCTGATTTCCCAAGGGAGAGAATGAAAATATCTATGGATGTCTGTGGGAGGACAAGTTGCCATTGAGTGACAAACCTATGACATTTTGTGTAAAATCTGCAATTTCATCCTCACAGATCACTCTTTTTTTTAAGCCATTAATGAGTACATTCATGTAAAATCTTGTCCCATTTCACCGTTAACCCTTTGTTATGATTTAACCTTCATTGTTTCCAGCATCTTGTTTTCTGTCTCTCAGCCTGCACCCAATTCATTATGTATTTGATCTTTCTTCCCATGACAACATACACCTCAGCAGCAATGCTGCTTGCTTCTTTTAAAAGTAAGCCTCAATAGGCATCTAAATCGAATGGATTATAGAAGGAGACCTCGGCACCTTCCCCAGCGTGCACGGGGCAATGCCCAGGTGCGTACTGGAAGTCCACTCTCCCACTTCCTTTCTCCCTGTTCTGACTGTCTTTTGGTCGCAGAAAACAGTTGTTGCATTATAATGCAAGGCAAGAGAAGACTGCGAAATGCAAGAGAAAATGTTCTGGTCCTGAGTCTCATTTCCTCTCTTTCTGATGGTTATTGATGAATATTTAAAATGAACTGCTTGAAGACTGCGGGGAGTCGCTCTCTTTTCTGGGTAAGTAGATATTAGCTGGCCATTGGTGACTGCTCCTTAAGATTGCAAGGCTTGGCTCTGGTTAGAGCTCACTACGCGACACGAAGCAGTATTTGTATGTTGATCTGGTATCAGAAACAATTAATACTTTAGACAGAGCCTTGGTGGTTCATACACCTATGGCATTCGTTAGTCCGGAGGAAGCGAGGTGGGGGGTGCCTGAAGGAGCTACTCAAGACTTTCAGGTCTAGTACTTGCTGCCTCCCGCCAGCGCGGTGGTACCAAAGCTCCGACCAAGGCCTGCCTTAGCACCTTTTGAAGTGTGCAGGAGTTTATTAGGAGAAACTCCAGCTCCGGTGCCGGAAGGGACTGTACAGGGTGATGCACAGCACATTGCTCCCACTACTTGAGTTTACAGGTCATCATAAAATGCCCAGGAGGGCTGGCAGGTTTTTTGCATGAATGCCAACATGAATGCAAGTTATATAATGAGAGCAGATATAGTTAAGTATCAAAGGGCATTACCAGGAATTGGCACACGTTATGTCCTTGTGTTGACTTTTGATTCCAAGCCACTAAGAAAAGAAAAAAGCCGGAGTGCAACGGCAGCTCTGTGAAGCAGCGCTTGCTGGGGCACTGATGATTTGCACTGCGCCGCTATTGTCAGGTACAAGTAACTTGAAGACCTTGTTGCAAACGAGCCTCCTGCCTGCTTTATTCTGCTGATTGCTTTTGACAAGAACTGATGATAAAAAGTTGCGTTTTTTTGTGATAACCTTTTGCTACAGAATTTGAAACACAAAATTTCCTCATGAGCTTTATATCCTTTAATAATAAGTTGTAATTTTAGTGAAAAACTGCGCAAAAGAAGGACCCTGTTCCGGTGCAGCAGGGGTCGTTGAAGCGGCTGGGAAATGTTTGGCCAGGTCTGCCTGTGGCCTGTGCTGTAAACGCACCACGTGCCGCACGGGCGCTGCATGGCGCGGAGCCTGCAGGCAAGTGGCAGTCAAAGGAAACCATTTTAGTCTGAGGACATGTCCTTTGGATTTTAAAAGGTTGAAGTGATAACTGACAGCTTGTGGGAAGGACACAATAATTGCTCTAGTAATGCTTGGAAAGTATGTTCTGGGCAGAGAGCGAGATCAGAGACTCAAACCAAGGTTTTGAGTCATAAGCTGGAAGCAGCGGGATCTGAGACCGGCTGGGTGTTGGGATACCACACTTTCTACAGACCGGCTTTCTCATAAAATGACTTTATTCTAAAGGCCCCAGTTTTCTGTTCATTCTTCTGTCAGTTCTCTGAATCTACTCCAAATATTTCCAGTCCTGGCCTTAAATGTGGGCTTGATAATTTTTGCTTTCCTCCTATCTTCCATGTTTTTAATATCTTWATTCGAATAATCTGTCTATACTGTGTCTTTGAGACAGTGTAATACACCAATTCCTGAAAGAAATTAAATTATATAAACCCCTCTTGGGAACATTAGAAACCTGTGTTTTTAATGTAATAGAGACCAGGCAGTATCTTCCAAGGAGAAGGTGCTGTGACTTACATATATCATCTTATCCTGTCAAGCCTTTTTTCATTTGCTATACTTGAATGCACCTCATGTTATATATTGCACAGACAGCGTGTAGCAGCGAGCGGGAAAGATCCAGAGCCATGTGTGCCAACGATGCGTGGAAACTCTTACGCTCTCCCCGGGCTGAGGGAAACATCAGTGTCCTCTGCTGTGAAAAAGTGCATTTGCTGTGTTGGAAGTGTTAAACAGAAATGTCAACAAGCCAAATTTAAATTTGCTGCCAGAGGGCAACAAAAGGAGACAAACTCCTCCTGTTTACATGGAAGTGCTAATCTGGCCTCATGTTTTTGGCATTTATTTTTCCTGGGTGAGACTTTACAGTCAGGCTTCCACAGGAAAACAGTGTAGAGTTCCCAGGGCAAAAGCCCCTTCGTTTTTCCTGGCGCTGCAGACCTTTGGCTTTGCGAGCAGCGCAAAGCGCCCTAGCCAGGCAACAAGTACGTGTTGCATCAACCCCCCCGCCCCGCTATCTGCAGACTCTGTGCGGCAGGTCTGTAGTCTTTGTTTTCTGCACACGGTTAGGAAAGTGGAAAGGGTGCTGCTGCCGTGGGTGGCGGTAGCACTTTGTGGCCTGCTCAGCCTGCSGGAAAGCCTGAGTAAAACCAGGAGCTGAGGGGCTTTGGGATGAAACCCAACCCCCTTAGGAGATGCGAGAGTCCATTTAACCCAGCTTTTTCTCTGGTTCCTGAGGTTGTCAGTGAGCTGTTTAAGATGAACTTGGGGGATAGGGAAAAGCTCCACTTTGCTAGAAAAAAGGAAAATGCTATGTGGTCCTTAATGTTATGTAATGTAGTGCTGAATATTTGAGCTGCCACTAAATATTTGTGCCTACTGCAGTAGTGGTTTGCTCTGGTCCCAGGGGCGCCCATGGTGCCCAGGCGAGACTTTGCAGGACGACAAGGCCCRGCCTCCCCGGCTGTCTGCTCAGCCCCCTCCCTCTTCCCCTGCTCTCCCTGGGAGAGGAGGCGTCGCACCCGGGCTGCGATCCGCTCCCGTTCCCCCGCCGAGGGGGAGCCGCGCTGCTCCGTGGCGGGCTGCAACCTTACAGGGTCGTCCTAAATAATTTGGATGCTGCAGCAATAGCATGGAAGGTGAGAAAAGGTTTGCTGAGTTTGGAATTGCAAAATCAAAAGAGTGAATAATTCTGTATAAATAAATAGAAAATATTTATGATGGTTTTGCATTTGGAAGGTATGGTAGTGATTTAGATTAATGCTCTTGGCTGTCTCAGAGTGCTGATGGCCAGAAATAGTTCTATTTTATGGGCGAAAGAAAGAGCATATAAAACAAGTTAATAAAATTTTGGAAAGAATCCTTTAAAAATTAATTACGTATACCTCAGAAAAGATGATCCATTAGAAAGAGTTCCTCTGGAGAATGTCATGCTTTCTCTTCTCCCTGCTATTAGTTATGTGTCTAAATACTCTGGCAGACCTTGGGGCACTGAGATGGCTGCAGATGGGACAGGTACAGAGTTGTTAAATGTTATCTGGTAGCTTACGTCTCCCCGTACTTTTAATCTCAAGGCAAAAGGTAGGCTATGTGTGCATTTCTTCTCGGGAACGCAGCCAGCCCAGGGAGGCACGCTTGCTTTGTTATATTGCTGCAGCAGCTAGACATCTTGCCTGCGTGAATCCTGCTGGCCTAGGCACTTTGTGTGTCTAAGAAGATGCTCTCTGCCTCAGATAATTCACAGCCTCTAAGACTGCAGCCAGCCACTGTATAAAACTTATTACAGAGCAATGTAGAAAATGCTGTGAGGATGCTGGGAGATAGGGACAAGCGCTTTGTTGACTGTCTCTCTCAGGAAATTTTCTAAAATTGTATGAGAAACAGTGCACAACACAGCAAGTTTGAACTAACCCGATCCACACTGTCCTTCTCCCCCAACACAGGTAACTGCATCAGTATGATCATGTCCCCAGGCAGAGCAAAAGATTCAGGAGAAACCTCACTAACAGAACTGCTGCTACTTATCCTGCCGGCTCTGCTAGGTGAGGAGTCCCTCCGCTCCCTGCGGCGCGCAGGAACCCCCCGGGGGGGCTCTTCTGGAGGACAGATGATGCCACTTGGCCGGGCTGGGCTGTGTCGGCCTTGCTGAGGAGGCCCCGCACRGTCGGTCCAACGCACCATCCGCTGAACCGGAAGAGGCTGGAGCTATGCACAGCTTTTTGGTGAAACTAGGATGGCCTTAAAGAAAAATAAAAAAAAATCTGGAGTTCAGAGCTTGGTTTTAAAATAAGTGGACATCCAAAATGYACACGTGGTTTAAAGCCATGTCTGGCACATTCAGATTTTCGTGCACGCAGATAGTTAGTCGTGTTTATTTATTGAGTTGTACCAACCAAATGCAAGCTTCATGGTATGTTTGACTGAAAAATGATGGCAGAGACTTGCTGAACTTGTTAGTATTTGACAATTTATTCTGATGCTAATCACTGTTCACTTTTTATGCCCCTGATTTACCCCCTTCCTCGGTTTCACTGTGTGGCAGCCTGTATAAGGATACACAAACGTTTCCGTGCATCTGAAGTCCAGTGCTGGCTCTAAATGTATTTCCCAGGTGCCTTGGGATGAATGTACAGYAAATCTGGAAAAAAAGAATGTGTCCCTGTGCTGACATGGAGCTAAGCACTATTTCAGTTACCTTGAAACTGCCTGAGAAGGGTGATGCTGTTTAAGGGGAGCTCAGTGCTTCCTGCATGGGGCTGGTTTTGTCTTGGTAACGCCTGATGCTTCCCTCCAAGCTGCAAATCATTTTTTTTTCTCTTCTCAATTTTCCTCCCGGTGTTTGAAATGGCTTATGTCCTGTCAGCACTGCATCAGGACTATTTTAACCAGAAAAAAAAAAAGTAGACCTTCTTTAAAAGTGGCAAATGTAAATACATAAACACATACACACAGCAATGCTCTCAGATACTGTAATTATACACACACACATAAAAAGGCTTTCAGGAGGTCCTGAACCAGACCTGCTAATCTCTTCCTGCCTTTTAATCAGGACAGTACGCTTTTCCGGGCTGTGTTTCAATTACTAATTTCTTGAGCTTTGAAGAACATGGCAACATGTGATTTGTCCACTGGTCTTTAATGTCTTGAGGAGGATTTATTACCTTTCTTGTCCTCAAAATATTCGCTGTGCTGGTAAACGTAGGTGTCTGCTCATTTGTAAATTAGTTTCCTCTCTTTCTAATGGTACTTGTTTTGCTGAGCGGAGATATGAAGTTTCACTAGCAGCTTTTTATTTCCCCTTAATAGTTGAAAATGCCTCTGGGGAAAACTCCCGCACAGATCCATGATAACGATGCACAGGCCAGGTAACAGCAGTGAATTATGTAACCTTAGCAGCAGCTGCTCGGCTGCCTCAGCTGAAACCCTAACGAGCAGGAATAATCGCAGAGCGTCYGTGGTACGAACCGGTGCTTTCTGTAAGCTGCCCCATTTGGCACTCGGGCTCTGCAGGCGGCCGCACCGCCGTGGCGGATCGGCCCGCGAAGGCTCCGGCAGCCCCAGCCCGCCCTGCCAGCAAGGCGGCAGCGGCGCCTCGGGGGCCTCTGGCCGGGACCCCAGGAGACGCCCGGGCGACGGGCCGCGCGGCGGGCTCCCTCCGGGGTCTCTCCAGCGTCGGTGGCGTTCGAGGTGCTTCCTGCCAAAGGTGCGGAGCACCGGCCTTGCAAGACGGCTGAAGCTGGAGGCCTGGTGTACCCAGGTTATAACGCTGTGCAACAAATTTTAGGGCTACTGATCATATATATGATTTGGTGAGCCCAGAGAGGCCTGGGATACTGTGCGCCCGAGGCAGAGGACAGAAACAGAAACAATTCTGGACTGCATATCTGTGGATTCAGTACCATTTTTCCGCTCTTTTAACAACGCAAGGTAAAGACTTGCCCTCTTTTCTGTTTGGATAAGGGCTTTATGCAGCTGTGTGAAGCACAGAGGCTAAAAAATATCTAACTAGCTTGATTCCTCCTTCTTCAGTTTTTCCTAAGGGAGAGAAATTTTCCAGACCATCTTGATATGTGTTATTACTTTCCTTCAATGAGCTGGTGAACAGCTTGTTCACATATAGCATGATGTAATGGACTTGTGGATCCCTCAGCCATTTCCGCGCTCGCAGCGCTGGCGACGTGCAGCACGGAGCCAAGGCTGCTAGGAGCACACCGTCTCGACCGACACAAGGAGCTAGAGACAGGAACAAGGGCTTGCCGTTGCTTTTCCTGGTTTTGATACCTGTTTAGGAAGACAGGTTAAGATGAATCTCACAGATTACTTTCTGGTTTTATTTTTTTGTGAGCTGCTGCTGAATCTAGCTCAATGAGACTTACCAAGATCTTCAAATGCAAGAAGCAAATGCTGTTTTACAGCGGCCTTTGCAAGCTGTGTTAACTACCCCCAAGCAGGCTATGCGTTCTGCAGGGCCTGGGTTCCTCCATCTTCCTAAAGCGCACTAACCCTGTGGACACAGATGAGCATTCACCGTTCTGTTACTGCAGAATGAACCATTGCTTTCTCCGAGCCTGGTTCTGCTCTGCCCGACCGTGAGCTAAGCTCATGCGGCTCCACCGGCCCCGCTGCACGGCTCCGCATTTGCTTACGTGTAGGCGAGAGCAGAGCAGGGCGGCAGACGAGGACTGACTGAGCCATGTGTGTGGCCCAGCTTCACTGGTCCAGGACATTAAAAAATGATTTCGCCTTTTATAAAATTTGTATGAGGAAGGCAGTTTCTGAGCGTTTGTGCCGTCCCTGCGCAGTTCTGGACACCTACACTTAGCATTTGCTCTGTGGTTAGTTACGTCCTCCTCCTTCGATGTTGTGTGGACGGGCTTAGACCTGAGATCTGCTCTACACTAGCAAGGTTATACTAGTATCGCTTCCCACGTAGGGGTTTATTTGCTGTAGGACCTATTTATGGATTTGTCCTGCTGTGGATAGAGTTACATCACTGCAAAGACGTCTTCTCCCAGTATGGATTATTTTGCTTCTGGAAGTGAGCCAGTTTGGGTGATCACTAAGCACCGCTGTGCCCCTGTAGCCGCCCCTAGCTAACGTGGTTAAAGCAGCTGGACTCGCYGGCGTACACAGGTCCCAAGAGTCAGATGTGAGTTTGCCTTCCTTCAGCTACGGCAGCCCTGATTTCACGTGCTATAGGATAGAGCATACGTGACTTATTCTCCAAGCGCTGGCCATTTCCTTGCCCCCCATAGGAAGAGCTCAGTTCCGATTCCCCAGAGGATGGCYGGCGGCGTGCAGGCTGGCTCGGCACGGCTGGCCCGGGTGTTCGCTGGTGCTGCAGGGTGTCTGGCTCTTGCGGAGGACCCCCCTTTTGGGCCCCTCTCACGGTGTGCTGGCCCCAGCCTGGGGAAGCAAGTTTCATGGGGCTCCTGGGCCCCAGCAGCTGATCCGGTATCCTGCCCAGCCAGGGCAAAGGCAGCTGGGAAAGGTGAGGGCTTTCYGTGACTGTCTTTTTCAGTGAGTTTTGAAGAACACGGGGTGCATGCAGCTGGCACAACCCTAAAATCCCTGCCCTGTGTACTCCTGTGAGACTACAGAATTGCATTTACGTTGCATTTTTGGGACAGTTAATGGAGAAAACAGGGACTGACCCGAATCCCCACCAGCCCCTCCTTGCCTCCTGGCCGGGCAGGTGCCGCGGAGGCCAGCAAGCTCATCGCCTGGCAGCCCCGGGGCTGCCCKCAGCAACGCCGGCCCGCAAGTGCAGCCGCTGCGGCTGGAGCGGCTTGTCGAGGCCAGCGGGGATGCCAGGCCGTGCCGGCCCTGAGTCCTCGTGGCCAGCCAGAGCTGTGCAATCCGGGCAGCAAATACATGGTGACGCTGGAATTTAGGTGACTTCTGTTTGCTTAGGGACACGTGTTTGCAATTTCTATAAGGGGCTTGCTTTCAGATGCTTGGAAGATATTCCCTTGTTCCCTTGAGTAATGTTATTTAGCACCATATTTCTAATAAACTGTCTTCTGAGTTTTTATTTGCTTTACAGTTTGTTGGCTTACGGGTAAGAAAATAAATAATACTTGAAGCCAGGCCAGCATCAGGCTAAGGAAAGCTGTGTATGGCAGCTTTTACTTGCAGGGTATTACCAGACTCTTGTCTACTTTCTAACTCATGTCCTTATTGCTGCAATTTCTGATTCGGTGTGTGGTAGCAAACAGCACTGGGGGTGCAGCGCAGTGAAAAAGCTGGCGTGAGACTGTTAGTGTTGTGTCTCTATAATGCRAAAGTCTGAAATAATTCCATCTTTCAACGGCAAAACCAGTTCTTCTAATCTTTTAGTAAATTAGGAGGAGAGAGCAGCTCAAAACCAAAACTCAGCCTTGCTCTGTTCTTCCAGGAGAGTGAAAACGGACACGCGACTTTTGGACTCTCTGCAACGTGTGACGCAGTTATTGCTAGTTCAGCCCTCCATGTTCAGCGTAACCGCGCCGGGAGCCGAGGAACCCGTCAGCCCGCAGCAGCGAGTCCCTTTGGCACCAGCGCTGCTGTCGCAGGGAGAGGCCTGCGCAGTCTGCACAGCTGCGTGTGGCCTCCTGCTTTTTCCCCTTTATTTCCAGAGACTTTGAGAACAAAACTAATATAGTTTCCTGTACATACAGTAGCTCACTGTGTAAAGGTGAGATTTACCCTTTAGGGCTGTCACTGAGGGAAAACAGGCAAACAGGTCTATCTGAAGCAAAAAATACCTAAGAGAAATATCAGCTTCCCAGGCAAGTCTTTATAGTTGATATCTTTAACCCAATATATGATATAGATGTAATTTTTCCAAACAACCCTGTCTGAATAATTGGCGCTACCAAACTGCTACACTAACTGCCCTCCCACCCTGCTCCTTCCCTGGTCTTTTCTTCAATATTCTCTATATTCTAAGAATACTTCTTGTTCCTGAGTTTTATGGATGGGTTTCGACAGAAGGCAGTTCAGAGCATTTAGACTCCTCTCCCTCTCCTTGTATCCAAAGGGGCGCTTTAAGGTAGATGAAATGAATGTCACTATTGTTAGCTATAGTGAAACTAATTCAGTGATAGGAAGAGTAAAATGTTTTGGAAAACCTTCTCAGGTAGATGAGGCTTGGAGCTGAGTGCAGTAAGAGCATAGCACCAGGGGCAGTTCAGAAAGGCGGTCTGGTTGAATCCAGGCTGACTCCAAGGAGAGGATTACCCTGTGACGGGAGCACGAAGTCCGGGATAAGCAGACGGCCTGGTAAGGGAGCTTTTTTTAAAGGCCTGAACAAGTGCAGATGAAATGCATTTAGCTCAACGTTCTGCAGAGAGGAGAAATTCAATTATTTCAATTAATCAAAAAGACATCACCTTGCTTTCTCAGTGCCTTAGATGATAGCGCTATAAATTAATGAATACTGCTTTAGCATGAACCACTGAAAAAGTTCTTCCTCTATAGCAGTCTGGAATTTGGGATAGATAATAATGTAACAGCTATGCTTAAATTATCGTCCCTCATGTGAAAAGACGTCCTTTCTCCTGTGAGAAACAACAAGAGGGAGATGAACCTGGAAATTAATTGGAGATCAAGGCTGCCTGTGAAGGAGCAAAGCATGACAGGGAGCAGGGGCACGTGCRTTGCGGGGCTGCCGGTGCCAGGCGGGAGGCATGACGGGAGCGCCGGCTCCCTGCCCGCCCTGAGGCTGCCCCGGGCGCAGCACTGGGACCGGTGGCCGGCAGCAGCGCCAGTCCGGGCCGGGGGTCTGGCACCCTCCGGCTGGGAGCCGCGGCGGCGTTCAGGTGCCCCACAGTCACACAGGGGATTGCATCTGGCCTGGCTGTTTTCATGAACGCTGGAGCTGATGCTTAATGAAATACCGGCACGTGACTGCAATTAGACGGAAGCCAGATTTGGCTTTCACGGACACGAATGAGGAAATCTCCTTTGATGAGTTGGGTTTTTTTTTTAAGCCTGGACTGTGCAATTTTTGTTAACTAGCCAATGAATCCAGAAGTCTAAGCTTCACAAAAACCATGATACCTTGGGCAACGTTACATAGATTTCAGTCCTAATTAAAATTAAAAAAAAGCTTTTACCACKTGTCTTTTTCAGGTGCCTCATCACAGCTGGCAATTTGAGTGTTTGTTACACTGAATTTCTTTTTGTTTGCCCCTGCGGTAAATGATAAATGGTAGCTGTTTCTTTCACAACTGCAAACAAACCCAGAACAACTACTTCTCTCCTTACACACAGGCAATCTGAGGGATAGCACCAGGGAAGCCTCAGTTTGCAGTCGGTCTGCTCCAACATCTTGGCAGCACATTTGCACTATAGAAAAATTTATTTTTCTGTAATCTACCTATGAAGCATATAACCCAGACAGCTGTAAAACCTTTCAACAGCATAGTCCAATGCAGGGCTCGTCAGCAGGGCACGGAAAAAAGCAGAGCTGAAGAAATACATATGATAAAACTTTCTGTGTTTTGGACAAACCTCACTGCAGCGCCTGCGGTCGGAAGGCTTTACAGAGCGCGCCTGGCCTGGTCGTGGCCGAGTGTGCTTGTCTTCAAAGCAGCRTGGTGCGGCGAGGGAATTCGGTACTGCTTTATCTGCTCCGCACTGAACAGCAGCCTGCAAAACATTCAGCTGTCGAACGACGACTTGTGTTTTGTCTCCTGTGTACTTCAAGCACAGCTTCTGTGGCTGCTGTGCTTCTTCTGCCTCAGAGGATTAATCGCTCCAAGAGTTCTTCTCTTCTGTTTTCTATCATTTGGAGGTCAGTTAAATATTTTTTGGACACTGAAGAATATTTTGGTTCCTCTCCCTCATACTCCACAAGCCATATAAAAGGAAGAAAATACACAGCTTTAAGCAAAGTCTTTCTTCCAGAAGCTTTTTAATATTAGTTGGTAATGGCAGCAGGTTGCTCAGTAGAGTGTTCTTCAGCATTACTGCATGGAAGTGCAGCATCTTTCCACTGTGATTCCTTTATTTCCACTTAAATTTTCTCTAGGTGAGTAACTTATAAAATGTGCTCACTAAATGTGCTCAGAACTCACAGTGTTATATATGTGCAGAATCAAATATGCATATTTGAGTTCAGTGCTGGTGTATTTTGAGATAATAAAAAAATGTGTCTTGGAAACCCAAAAGGGCTAATCTGAAATTGCTCAACTGTCTGCATAAGAAGAACAGTTAGTGGATCTACCCAATAGCTGCTTTTCCCCACTTTTTGACCCGGATTTGCAGCCAGGCTGGCCCTGCCGCCGGGAGGTGCCGTTCCACTTGCGCTCGGCCCCTTCGCTGGCTCCGCAGGAGAGAGCAGTTCTGACGCCAAACACGGTTCTGACCTGCCTGGAGACTGACAGCTTTTATAATATGCAGTTTATAATGTTTCTCATCCTACGGGTGGATATTGGTTGAAGTGCCAGTACTGTAAAACCGGGCTGCACATAGATACTATAACTAAAGTTTCAATTACATAAAAATATCTCCAGAAAGAAGTAATCTTGTTTAGTTTAACAGTAGCAATCAAACCTCTAATTAAAATTAGACATTCTCAATTGCTTTCTAAATGGATCTGATGACTCTGTTAATCTGAAGTGATTAGGCAACTCCGTCTTTGTAAGCATATTAAATATTATAAGCTGTGCTGCGAACATGATGAAAAAGGGGGAAYTGCCAGTTGCAGCTCAGAAAACTCCACGTTGTTTGTTTAACGTGCCGCCGTTGGGCCGCCTGCCCCGGCCAGGGACAGGCAGAGCACAGGCCTCGTGCCAGTGCCGGGGCCAGGGCCATGGCCAGGGCCAGCCCTTCCCTCCACTCCCTGCCCGCAGCTGACCGCGTCCTAGACCCTTCCCCAAAAGATTTTGAGTGGAGATTGGTTGGAGGGTTGTCTCGCTTCACGTGGACAACCGCATTTCTGCAAAACCAGACAACGGGCACCTAGAAAAACAGGATGAAAAAGGTATTATGTGTAATTAAATGCCTTTTAATACAGTATTAGACTTTGGAAGTAGGAAAAAAGAGCTGCTGTATTTTGATCTGTCTTCCTACAACTACTGGTTGCCTTCAGCCCCATCCTCAGCCAGCTRCTAATTTGTCATCTGGGATTTAATTATCAGTCCCAGCATTTTGGTGCCTCAAATATTTGTTTGAGCATGAAGAATGCAATCAAAATCTGTAGGTAGAAGAGCCCTCCATATGCTCACGGAGCCCTGTGTCATGGCAATAGTTTTAGTTTTGCCTTTATTTGCTGAGGAACTTGTTTCAGTTCTTCACATAAAAGCAATCAAGGATTTATAACAACTTTCCTCCCTTTAAAAGCTTTAAAGGCTTTAAGTCCTGAAAAAATGTACAGCAGGACAGAGCATTTATGATCAATGATTTGGGGTTTGTCCCTTCCAACAGGTTCCRTCTGACTGTATCGATAAACTCATCTCTCTCAGAAGCATCCTTAAAAGTCCTGGCTGGGCTTTGCAGTCGCCCGAACACAGGGCAGTGGCTTGGCAGCAGCCTTGCGAAACAAGGCCAGCGTGCCGGCGGGCTGGGGCCGCGGGAGGCTGCAGGCGAGGCCGGGAGCGCAGCGTCGCCGCACGGAGCCCTCGCCGGGCAGCCCCGGAGCCGCGCTTCAAACCCGTGCCAGGCCCTCGTACCTGCTCCGTGCCGCAGATCTTGTCAAATGAAAGAGCGAATGCAAAGAGCCCCCGCAGGTAGGAAGAGCTCAAGAGCTCAACCCCCTTTTTTTTTTTCACACATAATTACTCTGTGCCAGAGCAGATCAATGCTGAATTTGTCCCAGAAAACTGAATCCCCGAGGGATGGATGTTTTGTACTTCAGGCTAACAGCTCCTGCTTGGTCTTACTGTGCATCACACCTGTGTTCTGCGGCTCTGTCCGCTCTGGCTGGTGCTCGATATAGATCTTTTGTAGGCTAAATCATGTGTCAAAGATGAGACCGTTTATTACATGAAAGAGTGTTGAATTTAGAAGCATCTCACTCCTTTTGTAGAGAATGTGGTTTGTTACAAAGTAAAGAAGATTTGTCGGACTGTGATTTTGCCCAGACACCCAGGTTTGTTGCGAGGATTCTGTTAAGTTTTTGGGAGCAGAAATTCTAGCTCAAATAAAATTCCATTTTCCTCAAACTGTTTCTTAATGCCTTCCCTTAGTGTGGCAATCTTTCCTAAAGCACTATTGTGCGGATGCAATTATATGTAGCAATTATAATGTAGCTATTAGCTAGTATTGTAATAGCACCTATGGTTCCCAACGAAGATTGACACCTCTTTGCATTAGCCATGCTACAAAGAGAGAAATGCTTCTGCTGCAGGTAGTTTATAGTCTACGTGGAAAAGACAGGCTAAAGTGTGGAGGAAGGAAAATGGCAATGCTGGTTCCAAGCAGTAGGACTTACAAAGGGCTGACACGTGTCAAAAAATTAGTACGAGGTGGCCTCTTACCATCTTYGTAGCAATCTGATTTTTCTATGGAAAAAATGTTGAAATTTCCTGGAAGGAAGAAACTCTTGACTTTTTGATGAAATTTTCTGCTTCCTGATTAGAAAAATTATTTGAATTGAAGAACATTATGCGTGAGTATTAAATTTTTGAATCCCTTGTTTTCCCTGAATGGTCCTCTGAAGAATTGACTCCTGCTGGGGGGAATGATTCTGCAGCTGATACGTAATTTAGACTCGTACTACATGAAGCTTTTATCTCTCTGTTAGGCTTGGGCTCTAGGATGAGATTAGCATGTACTTCTTTTAAAACATCTCATTATTGATTCAGGAGAAAGCGAATGTGTGACTAGCTTAGTGGAAATCCGATCCGAGTCCAGCTTTGGGAAGCAGTTTGTCAACATTTTTCAAGGGAAAAAAACAGACAGCCTGGACAAATAATGGAGAAAATTGTCGTCTCACTTGGCAATCCTTGCCTTATATTTGCCAAGTTAAAGAGCTGGTAAGAAAAGAAGCCAAAGGTGCTGTTTATATTCTTTGACTTAGTGATACATATGTATATATGTGTGTGTATATATATACACATATATATTCTTTATTTTTAAATACAGCGCCTTTCCCTCTTCTTGTTGGCCATCTCTAGTACGAGCTGCAGTGCACATTCGGTCGTCTCATGGATTTCATGCTGGCTGTTTCCTCCTTTGCAAAACTGCTCCATCCATCCACAGTCCTCTTCTTTCAGTACGTGGGAGAAGCAGCCTTTAACTTCAGCTCCTTTTCAGGAACTTTCTTCTGTGTGCATTATTTTATATTTATCTGTATTGAATTTCATCTCCCATTTTGTTATTAAAAGTCTGGAAACAAAGGACTACAAGTAAGATGCCTATAAAATGTAGTCTTAGCCTGCATTTAACAAAAAGGTGCTTTCCCAGCTGTTTTAGTATGTCTTCCCTAGTATAAAATGCTTTGGAGCTGGCAACGTAGGGTTTTCACATGTAGCCTATGATCTGTGAATGAATAATTTCTCACTCTCCCCCTCTTTTTTCGTTAGGCTTTCTGTTCTTATCTGTTCTGATCCTAAATATAGCATCAAGGCCTCGTCTCACGCTTCTGCACCGCGTAAGCTTTGCTCCCCACCTCTGCTGCTGACTCCCGCAGCCTCGTCGCTTCTGAAGCCCACAATATTCCACATGAAAAGTATTAATTTTTTGTACAATGTGCTAAACATATCATCTCCCCAGCATTTTCAGTTTCTGATATAAACCACACGTGACATCTATATAATATTGTAGTAGATGATGGCTCTCGGACAGTGTACTTTATTCAGCCGCTTTTTGGTATCAGATTTGCTCCCGCCTAGTGCATTGTCCCTGCAGTAGTTCCTGTGTCATAGCTAAGTCCCGATGTCTGGTTTTTGCAGTGCTGAAAGGATGCGGAGAATAAGTCCACAGATTGTTTGAGGGTTACAAAAGATGCTTAATAGTAAGAGGATTATAGTCTCCGCTTTATCACAAAGGCTGAGCGGTGACTTGATTAGAGTATACATTTCTTGACWAGGAAAAAATACCTGGGACGAAATATCTCTTTGTCCTCGCAGAGAGAGAGGGGTAATAGGAATCAGAGCCTGGAAGCTCCAGACAGACACAGTCAAATTAGAAATTAGGAGTCTTTTAGCAGCGATGGTGAGTAACCATTGGAAATGATGGATTTCTCATACCTTCCCGGCTTCTGAGCAGGCGCGGGTGCGCTCGTGGAAGACGCGTGTAACCGATCACAAGTTACACGGGGGTCGAACGCGAGTGACTGGGCTCAGTGCAGGTGTCAGGGCTGCAGGTGAAACGGCCGCGACATGCAGGAGGTGCGAGTAACGCCCCAGCGGTCCCGCCTGGCCTACAGCAGTTCCGTGCTGGCCCTGGCGCGGCTCATCTCCTGCTTCGCGCCTCCTCAGAGGGAGCCCAGCGCCGGCCGGGTGGCCCACGGCGGCGGCAGGCCTGCGCCCCTGTGTGCCGCGCTGACGGGCGATCTCATCGGGGACGGCAGCTGCGGCCCTGTCGGGGAACGCTTCCCGCCCGTTACTGACTTTGGTAGGAGATAGTCAGTCCTTCTGAATTCCTGTTAGGACTTTTCTCCCTCACAGCTGCACCATTGTGCCGTGCAGCTATTCTCATCACGGAGCCCGTTCCATTATCGTTACTTGGCACTGCAGCAATCACAGTCAACGGCAACTGTGAATACTCAATGCAGCTGCAGAGCAGGTCCTAGGTGTTTCAGATGGTGGAGTCCTTGAAAATACAGGCCAGAATCCTTTAATCCTGATGGAAAGTATTTTGATTGTAGCTTTAGACCAAAGCAAAGTGTCACCTGTATTTTAGATTTCTTCCTGTCATACAGAGGCTTTCAATTCCCCTACAGGCTTTTAAAAATAAAAATATGTGGGCTTCTGTCTTGCTGGCAGTAATTACCCATACCTGGTCTGTTTTCTACAAAAGCTTTGTGCAGGAAGTATTGTTTTCTCTTTCAGTAGATAAAGTTTGTGCATGCAAAGCTCATTTTGCATGTGCTGTCTGGATTCAGGTTTAATTTGAATGTACAAATTCTGTCATTTATGTTTACTTTTAATCCTGCAAGAATTAAAGTAATTTCTAGTACAAATTTAGGATCTAGTTGTGACCTCTTAGAAAATGTAGCTCTTAGAATAACATAAATTGCTGTATTTTCTTACTTTGACATGTTCTTAATGTTCAGCAAATCCTATTTTATGAGAAATGTATATAATCTCTCTGTACTTCACCTCTGAGGGAAATAAAACCCAAACCAGCTCTATCAGTATTGTAAGAATGAAGACTTCGTATGATGACTTTTCTAGGACATGGTGGTTAGACTGGCTGCACAGTTCAGGCTGAGTGCGGTATTGTATTTTCCATCTCTATTTATCATAGCAAGAAGCAACATGAACAAATAAGAGGTGTTTGCTGATATGCGTAGTTATGTTTCAAAGAAGATATTAGGCAGCATCTTCAAACCTTCTAGCTGACCTGTTTTGTAATTCCATCACATCACAAATTTATAAGCAGATATGATTTTATTTTCAGAAACTCCAAGTAAAGAGAATCTGACAGCCTCACGGGAAATAATTTACCAAATCCATGTAGTTCTGAAATATTAATGCTAAATGAATATTGAAGACAAGCTCACCATTGTACCAAAAGTAGAGCTTGGAATCTTAACTGATATTTAACTTTTATTACAGGCTTTAATAGCAAATTTGAGAAGTTTTTGCTTCCTTACGTGGATGGACCCGTCTGAATTTTGCCTCTGATCTGTCAGGTTCAGGGGCTTGCAAAGCCTTGGGTCACTAAGCTGCCACCTCTGGTGGCTGCAGTGTGACAGACAATCTTTTTGTCACAACAGATTAAAGCCTCTTTTGGCTCTTGCCTTTGCCAACCTCCTTGTAATATTTTTCAGCTTCTCAGCTGGCCCTGGCCCATGGAGCTGCCTGTGGGGGAGGCGATGCCCTCACYTACCACATGCTCCGAAAGGCCTCAAAATGTGCTGTAACCTCTGCAGGTCCCTGAGCTTGTGCCACCCCAAATGCAGCTTCCTCCTGTGCCTGCTCTGTGACCCTTCCACGCTGAGCTGTGCGCACTGTCACACGACTTGCTCCTTCGCTTGGCGAGAGGCTCGGTGTGACACCTGCAGTATTTCATTGCTTTGCTGAGGAGCATCACAGGCTTCCTGAGTCCACAGGAGACCTTCCTCACTTTGCTTCTACTTGCATAATTGTCAGAAAATTCTCCACTTTTGCACCTAGCAAGAATAACTTATGAATATGATCATTTCTCTCATAAAATTCACTTCCTAAAACATTTACTCACTYTGCTGTACTCTTGATTTCAGCATAGGCAGGAAAAAAAGCCAATAGAAGTATTTCTCTCGTAGGTCTAAAATAGCTTTTTGGTACGGGAAGCATTTCTATTTATATCCTATAGCTCTGGTGCTGTTTTCTTTGCTCCTTCACCCTCGCCTTGGTTTTGCTTGGTTTAAGGACCGTGCTGCCGCGGCCCGTTCACCTGGTTCTCCACGCTGCAGACTTCAGTCGCAATACGTTCCCCACTGCTCAGCTACATTTGGCCTTTGACTCAAATACTGAACGCCTGAAATATAAAGAACTTCTGCGGCTGGGAGGTCGGTAAGTAATTTGCTGGGTCGCCGTCCCCTCTGCCTGTCTCTGCTCCCGGTGCTTGCTGTGATGTGGGAGCTGGTGGCCAGAGCGGCAACGGGGCTTGGGGCACTCGTGAGTGGAGACTGCATGGGTGGAATTTTTCTGCTGGATGACAGAAAGAAGGAAAAYGCAGCTCGTCCGCCTTTTCCCCTCTTCTCCTCCCCAGCTGCCAGCAGCCGAGCTGCTTTCGTGGGAAGGGACTCGTGGGGGTCACCTGCAAGTTAACTTCCGTGGCAGCGCTAAGCTGCTTGCGCAGAGACACGTGAACGTTGTTGAACTGACTGACATTCATTCTTGAATTCAAATGTGTTCCTGCAAAAATGCTTTTCAGGATTCACTCAGCTCCCCAAACCCATGCCTCATCCTAGCAGTGGGCCGTGCGGAGACAGTACTGCTGGGTCTTGTCACTCCTGTTGATCAGGGACTTGTTTCAGCCCAGCGTCCTCGTGGTGACTGACAGCAAAGGATGTCGCTCACTTTTTTCCTTCGCAGAGAGGCAACTAACCGTCTGCCCCCAGCCGACRTTTTGCCTCTTGCTCCTTTTATGCCTTGTAAATAGCATTACRTGTATGTAAACGTTTGCTTTGCTTAGCGGGAAAGCTTGCTCTCTCTTGCCATCAGCCAAACCGAAGGGAACACGACTGCCTGCTAAACTGCAGTTACGCTCAGATTTCTTAGTAAAACAGAGCTTTATATAGTGACAGGACAACTGGGCTACTAATACAAATATTGCATTAACACAGTAATATACCCCTGTACAAACTACTTCTGGTAAAGAGGAAGTTAGCTTGTTCTCACCTAGCTGGGTTTGGAGTTTTTTTAAGTTTCTGAGGAATGCTCTGCAGCTGCCCTGTGGTCTCGCTGTAAAATTTGTTTCAATGATCTGGACGTTTGGTGTTGTTGAGTCATTGCTTCCGTATTGCTGCCTAAGCAAGAGACAGGAGGAGGTGCTGAAAGGCTGGGCTGCAGGTTAGCGTTTCTCCTTGTATCCTGGCACCGTACGACACAATTATAAGATCTGCCATCTCGAAGAATAATTTTTTCAGCTGCRCAGAACAGCTCCTCTGGAAGCACCACATTTCTGTAGAACAGCAGGGATTCCCRGGTAATGCTAATAACATCTGCGAAGATTTTACTAAAGACAGCAAAAAAGAGGGAAACAGAGGAGGGGCCCTTGGAAACACGCAAACAGGCAAGAAGAAGTGTGCCTGCAAAGAACATTCCTGCGGAAGAATGGTCACGATTTTTTTTCCAAAGGGAACTTAGATGAATGTATTCAGCTAATATAAAGCCAGATGGAAACACTAATATAATATTCTAAATAGTGCCTGGAATAAGCAGAAAAATCAGCTATTAAGGGTACCCTGGCAGGACTCAAAACTAGTTTTCTTTCATATCACCCCTTGATGTGTGRCACCACAAGCAACTAAATATTACAGCGTGTTTTGGACCACTTCTGCCAAAGTGAATCTTTTAAGGTTTAGCCCAAGAATTTTGCATAGCTTAAAAAGTTATATACCCTCAGTGGGAAACCTGAATTTAAATGCATTTCTTGCTGATAGATCTGGGGCCAAAGCGTGAATTAAATCATTCGAAAAGCCAGTCCCCAGACCTCGCACGTTCTCTTCTCTCTGCCTCTGCAGCAGGTTGCTGCACCRTAACCTGCGCCGAGAGCTCGCAGTGCCTGGGAGACGGCAGGAGCAAACGGCGTTCCCTGGCTGCCGGGGAGCAACGCAGTAGACGTTAACAAAAATCCTTTCAAGCGTCTGAGAAATGCRGTCAGAGCGTTGAAAGCCAGAATAAGCGGTTGTCTCTTCTAGGCAACTCGCGCTGTCGGTTCGGCCCGGGTGGTCCCAGGCAGGACAGAGCAGAGCGCCGTCACCGTTGCCTCCCCGCGTTGCCGGTGCCCGGGGCTGGYGCAGGCGGGCGGCCGTGCCTCGCTCCCTGGCGACAGGGCAGCTCATCTTAAACTTGCGGCCTCGTAGTTTCATTGCCGGCTTGGTTCAGTGCCAGCTCAACCATATTTAAAAATAAATTTGTCACCAAGAAGATCTGCCACTGCCTAGTTCTGATGTTGTCAACCAAAATTTTGTAGGCCTTTACCATATTCCCTTTAGCTTTCTTTTTTCCGGACTAGAAGCCCAGTCAGGTCAGTGTCTCTGCAGAAGTGTTAAGACTGAAATTGCTGTGACTCCATTAACAAACAGGCTCTTTTAAACGCAACGAAGAGGCTGTTCGATCCGGCAGTGAGCACTAGCCTAGTAATTGAGAGGAGCATCGAAGTAGATCAGGTTAAAAAAAAATGTACTCAGCACTACCTGTAAAGAGGTTCTGGTCTTGAAGATGGTGTTAGGGAGCTCTAGTTCAGGAGAGTTTGTGTTTACATCTTGTGTTCAGCTGACTGCTGGAAGAAAACCAAACGAAAGCTTTCGGCCTTCCAAAAGATCCTCTGGGCTGCTCTCTGCTGGCCTCGTGGGAGCCCCTTCCACCATGGCAGCTGGGGCCCAAAACCCGCCGGGACCCATGGTCTGACTCCCCCGGGGGCAGTGACTGTGCTGTGCAAAGTCTATCAGTCGGTGCAGCGATGCTTGGCCAAACCAAGGCGCGCAGTGTTGTTATACCTGCTAACGCGGTATTGCCTAGCGTGAAAAATACTCACCAAACCCAGCGCTGCTCTACTGATCACTCTTGACGGTCGCATTTGCGCAGACGAGTTATGGATGTTTAGTTATAGTTGCTGAATGGAAGCTTAATAGATAAATGGAGGAAACATTATTTGTGGCAAGGGCATTGAATTGGGCCTTTGTAACTTGGGTCTTGTCCTCAGCTGCAACACATACTCTGTTGGTGGCTCTCAGAAAATAAACCAACCTGCTGTTTGCTGTCTGGGAAATGGGGAAACATTTGCCTAAATTGCAGTGGTTTTTGAGGATAAGATGCACCAGAGATTTTTCTTTGTTTAGTACTATGACAACAAAGGCCTTGATGGACAATAAAAGCCACCGTAGCACACGCAGTTATGAAACCCTGACGTCTTTAGCTTCCATTCACTGTAATTTGAACATTTTAACGAGCTCTGTCTGGGAGCAGAGATGGCCGTCATTTTGGTTTCAGACTTGCTGCTGAAGGGATGTGCGCACGGTGGTGTCCTGCGAGGCTGAACRCGTGCACGTGGCTTGGCTGAGGGGAGCCACCGAGAGCTGGCGAGAGCGGGGTGCGTGCGGCGCTGCAGCCACCGCATCCCGAGTCACCTCGGCCGTCGCCTCATCACCGGGGGAATGAGTGGAGCTGTCTCGTCTAGGAGCGCTCCGCACCCGGCTCTGCGGGAGGAAACGAGTGATGGGTAAGAGAAAGGGGGGACGGGCCCACAGCTCTGCCCGTTTGTTTCTGCGGACAGCTTCTTTGCAGAGAAATATCTTCAATAAAGGGCCGAAGCCTAGTCCTGACAGAAACATGCTTAAGTTTGTATAAAGTGCTGATTTTGACCACAGACTAAACAACAATAGCTTTAAATAAATTTTAAGATRAGCAAGAGATTGGAAGGCATTCATTTCGCCCAGGTCTGATTACTGAATAAGTGGGTAATTAGAGTTTTCCGCCCTCTGTTTCAGGTGCTGACCCAGAAGGCGAGTGGAGAGGATGCGCTCGGTGTGGCGCGGCGGAGGGACCGGCAACTCTGCCCCGTCCCCCCGCACCGCACACGTGTCTCTGCACCCCGCAGTGCTGGCAGCCGCTCCGCAGGCGAACGGGGAGAGAAGAACAGAAAGGGTTTCACCCTCCAAGAGCGGCGCAGATTTCAGGCCAGCATCTTCCCTTTTTCTTTTTTAACGACCCTTCAACCTTTGGAACAGTTATTGGGATGTACCCTCATTTGTAACTTCAAAAGCAGCTGGCATTAAATAACCTGCCCTGCCCTTATCCCTCGCTTGCGAGGCTTGCTGTGCCCCACTCGACTATTTGGTTACGCACAACGAACCATCTGGGCCAAAGAAAACATCTCTTACGAAAGAATCTGTGTTTTATACAAATATCCAGACTGTAGACGGGTTGTGATTTTTCTTTGGGTGTGAAGTGACTGTGATGTGCAACGCTCGCTGCATTGCGTTGTTAACGAAGACCGATGCGGCAGGCGGTTGTTGGGCGCGTGCTGCAGACATTTGCAGCTCTGATGGTGTCCTGCGTTTACAGCTTTCAGCCCTGCAAAGAAGAAATTCCAAGCTACTTGTTGAGATTAAAGGGGTGATTAAAAAATAAGAATAAAAAACAGATTCAGCAGAATCTGTTAAAAGGGGATTTATTTGTAATTACAGACGGAGCAAAATGAGGTCCCAATCTGCTGTACTGCAAAGTGGGAGAGTCCGGTTAAGCAGCGGATCTGGGCTCCGGCCTGCAGTAAAAAACAATTCACCGTGCAAACCCCGAGGACTTTAGTAAGGGGAAAGGGAACATGATAGCAACTGGAGGGGGAAGGAAATAATCTGAACAGCTATACGGTGCCCTGCAGCCCCAACCTCTTCTGCGTTCCAGTGGGTCTGTCAGCTGCACCCTGCTCCCCCAAGCCTTCGCCACGGGGTGCCGTGAGCCCCGTTCGCAATTGCGCGTGCCGTCACTACGGCACCRCACTAACGCAGCAGCCGCGGGTGCCTAAAACACAAGCGGTCGCTGCGGCTGCCCGTGCCGCGGGCGCGCGCAATGCCAGGGGAGCTCCCGGAGTGCGGGCTGTGCCGGCTCGCATCCCCTCGCCCTCCCAGGGCCCCGGGCAGCATGGTGGGAAGCAGCCGCTTGTGTGTCCGGCATCCGCCTTGCGCCTGCTGCTCCCCTGTGCGCAAACCACGGAGGCTGTGGAGCCTCTCCCGAAGGCAGAGCCACGCGGGTCCAGCCCAGGCTTTCAGAGGAGATAGGATGACTGTTTATTTTTCGGAGAAAAATGGTTTCTTCAGCTATGATTTTCACCATCTATAATTAAGTATAAGTTTATCCGAGCAGAATGTATCTGCCTGCTTATTATGTGTTGAAAAATGATACTACAGTTACAGCAAACGAATATGAAGTTCTGTATTTTATTTATCATGTCTRTTTACTTGATACTGACTGCCTACAACTGTGTTAGGCGCTGAGTGAGCACGGAGGATTTACAACGCCCCCCCAAGGGATATTAATGTCTAAAAACTCAAGGCACATCTGGGTTAGGCCCCTTGAATGGATGGAAAAGAGGAGCCTGCGGCTCTGCTCCGAGGCGCTGCCGGCACGGCCTGGGGACGGGCGCTGCCCTCCGTCCTCCTGCGCTCGCCAAGGCCTCCCGCCCTGGCGCCGCAATGACCAGCACCCATACTGCCCAACCGGGGCGACTGAAAATGCGTTAGGCTGTTTTCAAACACGACTTTTTTGAAAAAATATTGACATTTTCCATAAGGAGCAGGCGCATCTCTTAAAAATATGTTTTAATCAAAAAATTTAACTTCTGTTTAAAAATTCTTTTCTATAACACTTTTGATCTGCCTTGATAAAAATATTAGAAAATAGTAGAAACTTTGCATCAGGAACATGGAAGTATCCTTGATATCTTTCTATCTCCATACCATAACTTTCAGGCTGTCTCATGTTTGTCCTTCTTGTCTTTATACAGGAAGAAGAGCTTTTTAATTCTACTTTTGGCGTTTTTTGGCCACGCTAACCAAAACCAACAGAAACGTGGACCGGCCCACGAGCCCCTGCGGGCTGCAGGAACGGGGGCTGCCCTGCATCCCGGCGAGGGCTGGGGGCCTGCGGCAGCTCCGTGTTGGGTCCATCCCTCGAGCGCCCGCGGGGCCCCGCGGTGCTGAGGGACGCTGAGGAAAGCCTGCAGCCCGGCGCACTCCCTGCTGCGGCGGGTGAGGGGAGTTAGAGCGGCGGGCGCTGATTCCAGCTGGTAAGACTCCCCTTGATCCTCTTGGAAAAACCCCAAACCCCCTCAGTGCTGCTTCTCCCTCTGTGTACAGCGGCCACGCAAAGGCCTGGTGGGGCTCCCCCCTCCAGGGCCGAGGCTATGGACAGCGCTGCGTACGGGCACCGTGTTTTCAGTTTGCCTTGTCTTTAGCGGGGAAGCTGGACAGCCCGCCCGCCTTCTGCGGAGCCCAAGGTAACGGCAAATGAGTTTGTGGGACACGCTTGTGGGAGCTGGTAGGAGATGAAAGCTGGTTTCTTTTCATAAAAAGTTTGTATTAAGCTTCTTTCTCCCGRATTGTGGGTCAGGAGTGGTTGTCGCTCTGGGAAAGTCGCCAATATTAGAGACTAACTTGGCTGACACCGTTCTGTCACTAGCAGGCTCCTGTTGGTAATGGTTTGAAAGCTGAAACACAGTGGTGTCCAGAGCAGTCAACCCAAGTGGCAGGGAGAGGACTTGGGCACGCTGCTGCACAGGAGGGGCTCGCGCGCCAAATGCCGGGACTGGCAGGATCCCACGCAGGGCTTCAGAGCAGGCACTTGGGTCTGCTTTCGGTCTCCTTACTGTTCTTTGACTTTCCCTACCAGATATATCCTGCAAAAGGAGTACATTGGAATGAGCTTCAGGTGCTTCATTGCAAAGCTGCAGAGCTCCCAGTGGTGCGAGCAGGTACGTGTGCATCACCTCTGCTCTGTGTCCCATAACACGTGAGAGTTTTGTCATTTCTAATTCCAGTTATGCTTTTTCTATAATCCCCAAAGCCACCTCTTCCAGGAAGAGAAATGCTAGTCGCAAGCAGCATGCTCAGGGGTTCTCCTGCTCGCTCACTCAATCTGACTTGAGTGATTGATGTCGAGGGAAGTTTTGCAATCAGTTTAAGCAGGAGCAGGTGAGCTGTGGCTTTAATCACTGTGCCGCAACCTCTCAGTTTTGCCAGGTGGAAAGCAAAGAAAATGGTTGTTTGTGAAATGCTCTGAGAAACACGGGCCCTGGCCACTGTACAGTGAGCCACAAGGATTTGTGCAATAAAATAATTAAGGAGCTACTGGCAAGTTGTTTACTCAGATTTACTAAAAGATAGCTTCTGTGGTGTTTTTTCTTCAACTTTGTGAACACATAGGTTCTATTCAGTCTATAAAATAATTTCCCATTAAAAGTAATTTATTGAACAGTATTTGATGAGAATCTTTAGGCATGATGAGACTGCAGCAAAGTGGAACAGATAAATAGTGCTTTTTGCTATGTTCCATTTGCATATAGTGATTTAGATCCTTGCACCCTTTTTTGTGCTGCCTTTCCTTAGCAATATAGATCATTTTTCTAATTTAGTCCTAGCAAATCAGTCAAGTATGTAATTTCTAATTATTACAACTGCCAAGAAAATAGAAACCTATGTTGATATCAAAGGGGGAGATGCATAAAGACTCTGTCTTTTTGCCTTATAACCTTTGGAAAATCATTAGAGGCAAATCTGGCTCCTCTTCATTTTGGTCAGCTGTCAGGAACCTGCTGGTGAGTAGAACTGGGTAAAGCAGCGCTCTCATTTTGGTGAAACCTGCTGCTCTGCTTCATGATCCTCTTATTTGCAAACATGGTGAGGAGCAAGTGGTTACCTCATACCATAAATACTTCAAGGAATAAACACGCAAAGGCTGTTTGCACATGAATGCCTTTGAGCCCATGTGTCTGCAATCTTTGCACGGTGTGAGGCGCTCATCTGCCTGCAAGGCCGCGCTACGGCGCAGCCTGGGCGCCCGCAGGCATCGGCTTCCTCCGGGGGCTGTAAGGGAGAGCCAACGTCTGAGGCTGCCGCCTGCTCGGCACAGAGCAGGGAAAGGTTGCTGGGGTTTGTTTCGATTTCAAATATCCAATATTAGAAATCTGCATTTGATATTCATGGGAAATATTTCTGGGAACAAAAGGGTTTTTTTCTTTTATTCTAGAAACTTTATTTTAAATGATCCAAGAGGTTTCAGGAATTGTGGCTGATAAAGGAAAGGCAATAATGCGGAACTTCTGCTTTTCAGTTGCCTAGGATTTTCTTCTTGCATCTTTTTGAGAACTCAACTTTTGAAGGAATTATTAGGATATAATAACAGTAATCAGAACTGGACACTTCATTATCTGTCAGTTGGCTTACAGACCTGGAATTTTTTCTTCCTGAAAGCAGAGTGTGCTGATTTAAGGCCTCACCAATTTAAAATAATCTGTGCTGGAGTAGCAAATTTAGTTACCCAGGACTAAGGCCGGTATTTTGCATAGTACAAGTGAAAAGAATTATAGGTGGTAGGAAACTGCGAGTATGCCTATTCACAAATGAATTTTTCTGGGCTTTTTACTTGATGCTGTCTAGAATATTTTGGACTCTTTTTGCTGTGAATATAGAGAATAACAGGCATGTGAAAAACTAGCAGCCTGTCTTGGCTTTGTTTTCCAGCTGCAGTCTGGCATGCCTTTGGCCTGCAAGGAGTGTCAGACTAAGCTAATACATCTGATCGTTCTGGGTTTTTCTTACAGCAGGCACCTGCCAAAGGCGATGCAGGGGGTGCTGTGAAGGGAATTTGGGCCAGACCCCTGGGCTGAGAGGTCAGTGCGTGTGCTGGACTTTGGTGAGAGGATTTGCCCTTGGCTACCCACAGCTGCAGGGAGGTGATCTGTGTTTAAAAAATCTCTTACGGTTCTCTACCAATGCTACGTGTGTCTTGACTGACAGCTGTCCTCCCTGAGCCGCTCGCGGAGAAGCTTGTGGATAATGTCGCTGTTCCTTCTGCAGTAGCTGAGGAGGGAAACCCCCAGGCCAGCCCTGGGTCCGCTTCGGCAGCAGGAATCCCAGGGGTGCCTTGATGACCACAGGTAACACGTGGCTACAAGGCATTTGAAAAGCATTACTGCTTTTCAAGCCTGCACAGAGATGTATATTTTTTTGGTCAAGCTTATTTCTAGAGCTCTTATTTCTCTGAAAGAGGGAGAAATTTCTGTGTTGAGCATCGCACAAACACCTTCTCCCCATTTATCATKAATTAGCTTGCAAAGAAGCAGAGGACTCTGCTTGTTTTGCACATGCACAAGCCCACCTCACCCTTAGGAGGTGGCTTTTTTGTTCAAATTGGAGAGCATTGCTAGCAATTAGATTTGACTGGAAATTTTCCATTTTACTCATGTCAAAGAAAAATAGGGCAGCACGCAAATTTGAATCATAAGCATAGGATCCCATGTGGAGGATTATTTTCTGTGCTGTAAAGTTCAATGGTAAGAATGCTTAAGCCTTTTCTGTGAAAGCGTATAAACGTGTTCTACGTTTGATCAAATAATGCTGTTACCTGAGAAAATGGGACCATTTGTGAGTCTAGAACTGAGTACATGGTTAAGTGCACTGCTAGTCAGCAGCAATAAGCAATTTTCTCTCTTGCTTCATTTGTATTTATCTTGGATGTTTACACAAATTGGGTGTCTACAAAAATTCCTAGCACAAATTTTTAACAGTGGTATTTCCAAGAGGGAGTAAGTGGCATATCGAATGGTAGCTGAGGTTCTGGTTTTGCTCAGCAGCATTTATCCTAGTGCTTTCTCAGTTCTGTCATGGCAATACCTTCCACTTTCTGAGGAAACGAGCCTTGCAGGAGCCTTGTTAGACTGGGGCTACTATGCCAAAAAGGAGATCTTATACTAAACGTGCAAAACTTAAATGCGCACCAGTTCATTTCTGCATGGGGTTATCAAGTCTGCTCTGTCAGCCCCTGTTCTAGCCGTGATTTGAATCATGATGCTCTAGGGCTCATGATGCTGTTGGCACATGACGTTGTAGGGATGACGTTGGGGACCGTGGTTAAACGCAACCCTGCACACGCTACGCTAAATGCAAAGTGGTGTTTAGAAGMCTGCTTTTTAAAAGCCTCCTCACTGACTCATTCTACAATAGCAACTCTATTCCTAAATTGTTCCTCTGCTCTGTGTCTTCGTTTCGTAGCACAGGAAAATTTTCAGCATTGCTCCTTAGCACTGTCAAGGTGTGAGGCCCRCTAACGGCCCATTCGGCCCCTGGCATGGGGAATAGGTCGATCGTTTCTAATTCACCAAAATAGAAAGCAAAGAAAGCAACAAAATAGGAAAGCAACAGGTCCTGGTGATGCGATGAAGACTATATAGGAAGTCAATCCTATGAAAATTTTGGAAATTCTGAATTATTTTTCTGCTTTAAATTGTTTGAAAGTTAGAAATTGGAAAATGCTGAACTCAAAAGAAAATATTGGCACAGGTCAATTCAAAAACGTTTTTGTTTTTTGGGGGGGTCATGCAGGTAATTTCAAAATATCATACTTCAGTTTCTTAAAACTTTTTYCAGGTATAAGTTTCTAATAATCATTTGACTGAAAAAGTCAGAAAGTATCTGATTTTGATAAACATCTTTGAGTTGGGACTTTATCAGACTCAGCCCAGTTTCATGATAGTTTTGGTCTGTAATTGGAATCTTTGGGGAAAAGCGTTCAAAATCATCTCCAAGTTTGATAGTGACATACACATCTTCCTCTTTAATTCACTTTTCTTTCTTTCTCACATTTTTCTCTAAACAACATCAAGATACATAGGTCAAAAATGTGAATGGTGTACAATGCCAGAGAGCCTTGCATACACAATATATTACTTTTATTGAGGAAAAATAAGCATGTTCTTTCTATTAGTTTTCCCCCCAGGCACTAGCTTTCGCAGTGGAAGTCTAAAGAATGCCACAATTTGGAGACCTAAAGGAGGTAAAAATTAGGGAAAGGCTTCTTGGGCTGTCCCTGAGGTAAAGGAAAGAAGGGAAAAACCCTGCAGGGCAGCGGGGCTGGCCAGAGCGGGGGGCTGGCACGGCACGGCACGGCACGGCTGGGCCACCYCTCGCGGGGTCCCGCGGCGAGGAGCACCCGACGAGTCCGTCCCGCGGACACCGGGGCGAGCTGGGGCGTGCGGAGGGGAACCGGGGCTGCCAGGGCTGTGATCCCGTGCAGACGCTGGCTGCTAGTTGCAGTGCTGGTTTTGGGTAAGAGGTTTGCAAGGGCTCTCGTTTGAGACAAATCAGGAAAAGCAGTCATTTCCTGAAAAAAAATTACGGGACTGCGGAGACCAGCTCTGTAGCAGCAGATTGGATTAGAGTAAATGACTTAGTAGGTCTTTTTATTACTAATATCTATAAATCATGTGAAGAGCCCCAAAATTTCAGCAATCTCATATATTGTAGCTTGTCACAAATGCTGTAATACATCATTATGTTATCTGAATAGCAAAAAATAATTCAACACAGAATTAAAGGCAGGACACATCTGGTATGTCTAGACGAGGAAAATAGGTTATGTTTGAAAATGTTAGCTCTTCCCCAGAGTCGCTCATGACCAGTTAACATATTTTTGAAAGTATTAAATTGCATTTATGCTAGGAGCAAGATCATGTTTAAATTGCTATTAACTAACGCATTTTCAAGTGTGGCCTATTTTTCCTCGTTAGAAGTGGCTGTTACCAGCTCAGCTGTCACCAACATGAGAGGAGATGTATAAAATACGAAGAGGTAGGAAATGTTAGAGGAAGCTTTTTTATTATCCCCAATATTTGGTCTGGGTTTATTTCAGCTGTTGGCCGCAGATTCGTGTACTCTCTTTCACTGAAACCAGTGTACGCCTCCGTTGAAGAGGGCGGTGAGCAGGCTGCGAAACCTGGGATTCCTGGGTAAATGCCTCCCTGCCAAACCCCACAGAACAGATAGGTCTAGAAAGTCTTCATCGTTGCATCTCTGTTTTGATGAGAAGCTTTTTGTGCTGTTTTGCTGAACCCAGCAGAGTTTGATATTCAAAAATATTCAAAASCCGCCTGGAYGCAATCCTGTGCAATGTGCTCTAGGTGACCCTGCTTGAGCAGGGGGGTTGGACTAGATGATCTCCAGAGGTCCCTTCCAACCTCAGTGATTCTGTGATTCTGTGATAGGTGCGAATTACTAAAACTGTCTGCCTTCCCCTCAGTTGTCTGAATAGCTGCAAAATACTCAGGCTTGTCACTGCGCCCGCCTGGAGCTCCAGCACGGCCCCATCCCGGGGCTGGAGCGTCGCGGCCACGCACCCGCCGCTGCCCAGTGGCACCGCCGCCAGCGCCAGGCACCGAGCAAAAGCTCCACAGAAATTGGGAAACTCATTTTTTGAAGCGCGGTGGCCGGTGCGTCGCCCAAAGCGGCCCCAAGCCGTCTCACAGCCCCTCGTGACTGCCTGCGTCCTGCGGCTAGCGAAGCAACCTTCCCTGCAGTCCCCATTTCCCTCCTGTTTGCGTGCAGGTTACCTTGCTGTAAGCCGGAGTGCTGGCCTGTGTATCCGTAAAGACAATCGGAAGCAATAAAGAGCAAAGAGCTGAATTTCATTACAGCAGCAAACAAGCAATATAGGTTTGAAGAATTAAGCTTTCCATTGGGATCCGTCACCAATAAAGGAGAAGTGGCTGTTTGTGCACGCGAGAGGCGGCAAGCTGGCAYGGGGCGAGCGCTGCGGCAGCTGCTGGCACGGGGGATCCGCTGAATGGATTTATGGACTCCACTTAGGAGGTCAGAAGTCCTAGGGGAAATCAAAAGCTCTTAGCCAACAGTTGCTGAATGAACTGAAAGTCTGATATATCCAACCTAAAATCTTTGCTGATCAAAGGTGAGAAGTGCTTATTTTTTAAGTCTCAAAATTGCCAAGATTTAGGACCCAAATTCCTCTTTGCTGTCAGTAGTACTAACTATCCCATGGTAGTAGGCAGAGACCGACTTCTGTGCCACTGACAAGCAACATACTGCCTAAAACCCTACCTTTATTAGAATAAAGTTTTTTATCACATATTAAATTCAAACCTTGGTTTTACCACCTGATATATGTTAAAATTATTGTCTGCAAAAAGAGACATAATAACATTTTTGCTAGCATTGCATTTAAATAGGTATTTAAATAACTATTTGATGTATAACTGCCTTTTTTCTGTTTCCAGTTATTCATGAAAATTACTTTTCTGTTAATTACTTTTGTATTCATGTTAGACTGACAAATAATTTCTACAAATAAAATTTGTCAGTACAATATCAGTAAACAGTTCACTGCAATATGCTGACACGTAAGGGCAGCATGCACGTTCCAGGACATTGCATTTTAGCATGCATSTGTTGCCCTTGCAGCAGCTTGTCTGCAACCTGCTAAGGGAATGCAAGTTTGAACAAGAAGCCCCYGCGTCAGAAATCACAGGGAAAAGATCCTCAAAACAGCAGGTTGCTCGCACGCACTCACGTACGTGAAGGTCGTCTTCTGCAGTGGAAAGAAAGTAAAACCCAGGCGGGCAGCAACGCTCTGGCTCRGGGACGGAGACGTCCCAGGGGAGTCAGACTGGTGCGAGCAAGGAGTATAATTCTCTCTGCGATGCTTCATCGTGTCTGTTATTTCTTTGTGCATACAGTGCTCAGGAGTCATCCAAGGGTTTAATTTTGTTATAGAAACTACAGGTTGGAGATCGGGGAAGAGAATGAATGAAGATGATGATGAAGAGTTCAATAGTTCAATTTGACCTCATGGGTTAAAGGATAAAACCCCTTTTAGTTCTCTTAACAAGAATTGATAGCTGTCAGAAGATGAAGAATTGCATCACTCACAGATGGTTCAGTTGCACAAATAAACTGAGCTAACTTGTCAAATAAAGGGGTAAAGCTGTCATTGACCTGTCCAAGGGCTTTACGGCAATTTGATGGCTGCATGTGCTCAGCTGATGACATATCCGAATACTAATTTTCATGCAGAAAGACAGCATTTAGAGAAACAAACATGGGGATGCAGGCTTTTTTTTAGTTTCTTTGTTTCAAAATCAGGATGAAAATTAGTTAAGAATGTGTATGTGAGTATTAATATTAGCTGATCCAATTCTGTTTAAGCAGTAAGTATTTTTAGCTGCTGTTAATGGTAATAGTTTTGTGATTTTTTTTAAATTTGAYTGAATTTTTGTGATCTTCTTCTGAGAAGAAGCATTGGCAATGGAATATCAATCAGGCAGTGTAGGGAAGGTTCAAATGACTTTTCTTCCTGGAAGGTAAAGTGGCAAGAAGCTGCAGAGGTAACAAGATAAGGGAAAGAACAGGGGGGAAAAAAAAAAAAGGATTTTGTGGTTTAAGGACATGATGTAGCTGACATTTTCAAGAGCTTTAATGAAGACTGTTTTTTGCTCCCAGATGAAACATGAATGGTGAAGGCTTTGTGGAAGAAGGCAGAGAAAAAACAGTAAGTCAAAATCTTTTTGGTCAGTAAAGCAAGGCGACCGCAAATGCAGCCCCGTGCAAAGAGAGCTGCACGGCGCCGGCGAGGTGGCGAGCTGACTGTCCAGACCCCAACTGGGAGCCGCCGGCCTCGGAGGAGACACCCAGTCGTGAGGCTCTTCAGGTGAACGCGTCACGCAGGAACGTCGTACAGATATATCGGCAAGCTTGTGGAGAACTGAAGAAAAGCACAGAATGGTGCGTTTGGGTGTGGGGATTTCTGTGTTAGGTTTGGCGTAGCTATACGGTCTAGCATTTCTGGGGATTCAGGTAATCTATGAATTAATAGAAAACAATATAAAAGAAGATGCATTAGCAGAGTTGCTGACTCTTGTTTTATTGTATGCCTCAACATTTTGTGTTCTTTCTGGAAATCTATTTCTAAAGATTACATTTGAGGGCTTTCTTTTGTTTTTGTTTCTTGCACTCATGGCTGCGCAGTAAGGCTTGAAAACTTCTGGAACAAGAGAAGACAAAAAGAACCAACAAAACATTTGTGTTTGAAATCTCAGGATTTTTAAAGCCAATTTCCTGCTTTTTACGTCTTGACTCGTGTTTGACTGGCTGTGATACCATGCTGCACTGGTTCGGAGAGAGTAAAATATACGGAAGGGGTAGGTCAGAGACAGGGTGTGAAAAAGCATCTTAGACCAAGGCTATGACTTTGTTAGCTACTGCCTATGCTTATCCTGCACTGAATTTAGCCTCTTGCATGTGGTTATCAAAAACCTTGGGAATACAGACCATCTGGGTGGACTAAACCATCTAGTTAAAGCAAGAAAAGGAAGTCAGAAGAAGTAATTGTGAGCTTGGAGGTATTTCTTGGAAGACACTCACACTGTAAATGCCTAATGAGACTATGCATTTGAACTCATTTATAAGTTGGGGTTGCTGTTATATATGTTGCTGTGTATATATATATATATGTTGTTGTAAGTGGTCAGATGCTAGTAATTATCCTGAGACAAATATTTGGTCTATTTAGCATCTATATCTACAGCTGAGTGCCACTCAGAAAGACCCATTTGTTCCACCAGCTGTATTTTGTTCACCCCAGGGAGTTTTCCTCCAGTCTTTCCTCCAGTGCAAGACGGCTCGTTGCTTGTGCTCTCACACATCTTTTTGTCAAAGATTTGCAAAGACAGTCTTAATAGATCTCATTTACTGTTGCATTTCTGCCAGTTTTCCCCGCTGTGATAATCCTGGTCAGAGCTGTAATACAACGTGGCTTACAGAATTTCACCATGTTTTTAAAGTTTACAAAGTGTTGTTCGTATAAAAGGTTGGCTGCTTTTCTTTAAGATGTTATGACTTTTGATTTACAGGGTGAGTAGGAGTTCAGCAGTGCAAAGCGGGACGGAAGAGCGTGGCTCAGACAGGAAGCAGCAGCGAGGAAAAGGTGAACATCTCACCAAGGGTTTGTCTTTTGCTTCAAAATGTATGGGAAGGGTCATCAAAACATGTGGGATTTGGTATGGAAAACCTTTTAGCATTCTGGAGCTCTCTGTCTATGATATGTTTGTGCAGTGCCTGGGCTCTTGTGCCAGCCTCTGTGTGCAATGGTAACCATGAGAATTGTGGAATCAAGATTTTCTTAACAGTCGCTAAACCACAAACTTTCTCTAACTCATCACRGCTAAAGTCTTTCATTTGGTTGAATATCTGAATTACATAAAATAGAAGAAAATTAAGAGGCTACAAGAGAAAAATGCAGAAGGCTTTTGTGGTTGTAAACTGGTTCGTGCTCTACACTGTTGTTTTCCTGCCCTGTGAGGTGTGTCACTATGATGTTTTAAGCCTCTGTTAAGTCCCACCCCAGAACCTGCTGGATTTCACTGGTGAGGGAGGTGCTTTTCAGGAGCTCAGGGAGATTCAGCCCACGAGCACAGCAGCTGAGGATCTGAAAGGACACCAGGGAAAAATTACATCTCTTGGAACTCCGTTATTGACAGCTAATTTATTTGCTGGTGCATCAGCGCTAGAGTCATTACGGAAGCATTAATTTGGAATGACCGAGAAGTCCTTGTTGGTGCCTAGTTGCTTTCAGTCCTTGGAGCAGCACCAGTAATATCTTTTTGTATATGGCAAACCTAGACTGCTGGTGGGAGTCTAAGAAATGTAGATTGCCAGAAAGAATTCCTCCTACGTATGTCTATAAATGATCCTCACAGCGCTAGGTATCGCAGTCGTGCAGGCAAGCAGAAAAGTTTTTTGATTAAACTTACTGGCATCTCTCTGTGGTGTGGGCGTATTTGAAATCTGCATGCACAATATTCTCTCTAGCTAAGCTGCTGTGAACTCTTCTGCATATGTTACAACTTTCATGCGAAGATATTGCCCACGTTTTCTAAAGCTGCAGATATTTTGGCCATGTTGCTGGCAGGACTGTGTCTGTCTGTATGTTATCATTGCAAGTTTTCCCAAATAGATGCACATATGCCACAGCTGAGATCGTTTTGCAGGATTATGGCTACTCAGTCATGATGGAATATTTATTAAAGACAAATTATATACACAACCTGTAGGTATAGGATTTATTGTACTTCCCACATGTACCATCTGGCTGTCACTCACAGGCAGAGTAATGACCCATCTGGATTGGCGCTGCGAGCGTGGAGCTTCAGAGGAAGCTTGTCCTTGCTTCAGATGCTGCTCTCTCCATCAGCAGACCTCTTCGGTTTGGTTATGGTGCCAGGCCTGCAGCCACGTTAGCCGAGACCAGCTTTCTTAAGCTACACCCCTGCCAGCAGTGGGGTTGGCAGCACTGCTCGTACGTTCGCGAGGGGGGGACTAAACGGACCGGTGAAGGAGAGGAAGCAAAACTCATGAAGTGAAGCAAAGCTTTGAGAACCTCCTCTGCGTTCTGGGGGGTTTGGGGTGCGCCGGTGTCCCCCGGCCGGGCTGACGGGCTGCCGTCTCCRCCAGCTGCATGCACAGCCCAGCGCAGCTCTGCAGCGCGGCTGTTTGCTTCCCTATTCGCCAGGAATTTTCCATTGCATGCATGACTCACGGTTGCGTTGGAAAGCCTGGGCACATCCATAATGCGAACAACAGCAGAGCACGCACTTTATTCATCCTTAGCGTTGCTCTGCGGGCAAGTCCCTGTCAGCCACAGGTTGCAGAGCTCCAGTTTCATTGTTTTATAGCCCCACAACCTGGCTGTCAGCCATGGATTAGTTATTTTCTTGCTACTTATTGTCAGAAGAATAAATATTTGCTGCACAGATATTTGTTATTTAAAGTAGTCTCAGCACAACCATTTCCTAGTCTTTTGAAAAACAGAGAATTGTTAGTCTTCATCTATTTAGCCAAGCAGAATTTCACCCAAATTTCCGTTTATAAACCCTAAAGATTCCCTGACCTTTCCTTTCCAAATAATGCAATGGACCAACTGGGCTGATTTGTGGCTGATGTCTTCATAGAAATAGACTATGAAAACCCCCACATATTACAGAATAAAATGAACCTTTTTGAGACTTCTATTTATCGAAGGGAAAGCTGTGATTTTTGTCTACTTTACACACCATCATATTTCAGGTGGACAGAAGCATTCTCCTGTGTAGCCGGGAGGCAAAGCGCGTATGTCAGCATCACCATTTGCAACTGGAAAATGGAAACGTGGGGCAGGTCTGGAAGGCGGAGGCGGCTGTGGAGCCGGGACGTGCGTCCCCACGCAGGTGAACTGTTGCACATGTGTTTGGCTGAGACTGTCCCAAGGGTCTCAGGTCTATGCCTGTTGCCCACAGAAAGACCAGGGCCCTCTGGCACACCTGTGCTAACGCTGCCCAGATCGATGAGACTTGAGGGCTCCAAATATTAATTGCCTTATTTTAATTTTGTAATCATTTAACCATAGCTTTTCTCTCTTCTGAAGCCACTAGCATTTCAAGAGAGGACAAGAATGAAAATGAGTTTGTCAGGACTTTTTTCAAGTAGGGAATTCTGAAAACTTGTTCTAAATGTTTTCACCTGCTTAACAGAAGCACTGGGTGCAAGTTGCAATGGTGGATTAYGAAATTTGCAGCTGCCCTTCACTCACCTTCCTGACCCCAAAAAGGCCTAGCTCTAACACAGAGGTCTTGACCTGACCCTCCCTAACGCCTCTGCAGCCTCGGAGGCCGTTCAGTTGCAGGGACGTTGTGATGGGAGCTGGGACTCTGGGTACAGCTGGCAAGGACCGTGACGTTTTGGAGGATGCCAAGCGTGAAGCGCAGCTACACTCTCTTGTAGGAATTAGAGCGAACCTCTGTCTGATCAGACCGTCCCTGCCTGTGGGGGTAGGGGGGATCGTGGCACCATGGTTAGTTCTCACATCTGAGCTCGGCAGCAGGTGGGAACAGGACCTCCCATCACATCGTCTCTGAGACTGGCAATTTCAAAGCAGACTGTGTGGCATSATGGGTTTGTGTACGCTTTCTTGTTGTGAAGCATCACGAAGCACTTTCACAATGAGAGCTAATCTGCCAGTCCCTAATTGCTTTGCTCTCCGAGGAAGACAAAGAAGAGCTGCTGCCTGGCACTGTGAACTAGTGTTGCCTCTTCCATGGTGCTGCTTCTGCTGCCCTCTCCTCTGGTTAAAACCTGTAGCAAAGCCATAAGTTTTAACAATAAATGTGTGAAATGCACTAAGTTTCTGAAATCCAGAGCGTGAAGATGTTCGCAGCCTAAGACAACTATCTCGCGGTTAGTGAAAACTTTAAATATCGTTGAAAATCATGAGGAAATAAATAGACACATTTAATGACCTGCTGTTGAAGGATGGCTTGAGCTATAGCAACTATTGACTGGGCCATAACACTAATAAACTAATGAAACCCAGCTCTCCATGCACTTTCTGTAGTAGCTGCTTGCAGGTGATTGCGGGACATAACCTCTATTGGTCATGGAAACAATATGCGCTTACAAATTGATTACCAGACAACGGACTGAAATATCTGAAAGCATCTGGCCATGGTGGGTGAGATCCTGCATCCAGTAAGGCTTAGAGGAGTTTGATCTCTTGCCTCGAAGGGACACCCCAGGCCAAGTGGCTAGTGCTCAGCTTACGCCAGGTGTGGGGAACATTCTTCTAGCTAATGTGTATGGAAAATATTTGCTCTAACCTTTGTCAGAGCCCTCTCTTTGAAGATACCTGTGGTAACTTCTGACACTTGTAGAATTAGACTACACGGTATTAGAGTAGGAGTAACAATGGACAAACTTCAAACTGGAATGTATAAACAAAAAAATCAGTCTTTAAGACACGTGGCATAATCCCTCTGCTGCACTGAACATTGGCGAGATCTTAGCTAGAAAACCGCAACCTGCTTTTTTCACCCCAGGATGGTGAGGCAGATAGAGAGGTCCAGAGGCCAGCAGCGAGGCTGATAGAGGACACAGAAGTCACATGGAGCTGCAGAGAAATGCAGAAGCCTTGGGACTGATCTGTGCTGAGGATAAACGGCTGAGGGGCAGCTCGTGATACGTAACGGACTGCTGTGGAGAAGGAAGGAATAATCTGTTCTCCAAATCTTAAAAATGCAGCAAGGATTATTTAGGGCAAACATCTGGGATATTTTTCCAATGGTAAGGAGAGTTTTAATCATTTGAATACACTGTCTAGTAAGGACTGGGATTCTTGGGGAATTTTTCTAAATAGGTTAGGCAAACAGCACTGAGAAAGGGCAGACAGAGATGATCCTAACCAAGGGCTAGATGACTTTCGCAGTCCCTTCCATCCTTGTTTTCTGTGACTCTAAGAGGACAACATAAAGAAACTTTTCTGCATGTCCAGATTTGCAGAGCAGAAAACTTCTATTTGCAGTAGAATGTCAATTCTGTAAAATCCAATAATTATAGATTTCATCTGCCTTCACTGAAATACCACTTTCCTGAATTCCAGATATTTGATTTACTTTAATTTGATTTGATTCTTTTTATACTTCCCTCTCTAATGCACAGACTTTAAAAGTCAGACTTAAAGATTGTCAAAGAAAGAAAACAAATATATTTTAAGATTAATATTAACATGTTGAGCAAAATCCAAGTGAAGTCACCCACAGTTCTTTTTTTAGCTCTTTTATTACTTGTTACTTGTTGTGACAGTACTGTTCCTTCCGCTTATCCAAGAATAGAAAAAAGTCTCCCAGGAACATAAACTGAAAAATGTGCTTCCTGAATCTTAATACTAAGAGTCAACTTTGCAGGAGTCTGTGAAGGGGAAAAACACCTTCAGCATATTCTCTTTGTGTTGTCTTTACTGACCATGACTTGTACTGTTTTTTTTCTTGTACTGTCACCCTTTCCACTGTATACAATAGCTATGGACTTTATCTGTAGGTAGGAGATAAATTAAGGCTAAATCCAAAGCGTTCCGAAGTCAGTGAAAAGAGATCCATTGCATCAATCTGTCTAATTTTTAATACAGATCCAGGCAGGGATGGAGCTGAAGCAAGCTGCTCCCCAAGGAACTTTCGCACGTGTTTCCTCCTGTCACGCAGACTTTCCTGGAAGAAGAAAGACAAATGGTTCCTGCTGTTGAAAGAGGACAGGCTGCAGATCCTTGCCTCCAGCTGAAAGCCCTCCTCATCTCCTCCCCGCAGAGCCTGGGCTGGGTGAGCCCCAGCACTGCAGGCTCAGAGCACCGGCACCACACTTGCTTCCGACGGCAAAAATTTCAGGTTTCGGAAGGTAGGCAAAGATGTACATTTCTGCAGATCTAGTGGGCTGGATGATCCRATACTACTGCCTTGAGCAGGAAATTCATCATTTTGGTCTTTTGAATATAGAGAGGCCCATGTATTGTGCATCGAACTAGTGTTGATCACTTAGTTCTCAAAACAAAGAAAATCAGGGCATAATTTTTTTTTGCCTTGCTGCTCGGTGCCTATTGGCAGCCCTTGCTCATCTTACCTCATGGGTAGGAAACTGGACAAAACCCACTCACAGAACAGCCGTGGAAAGTGGACTGGCTGGAAACTTGAATAATTATGAAAAGAATCAAAATGCTCCAAAATACTTTAATCATTCCAAAGTGGGAAAATGCGTTGCACTGAGATATCGTTAGACGCATATTTAAATTACTGTTCCATATATCATGTTTGACAATATGGAAACACATTCTTTTTGGTGCTTGGATAGTCAGGAGACTTGAAGTATCGCTTTTCTCAGCTTTACTGGTTGTTAAATCATGCTTTGCCTCCTGCTTGTCAGAATCTGCAGTATTTCAGCTGTTTCCTTTTGAGGAATTCCTGAAGGGGGAGAGATTTTCATTTGTTTTTGTTTACGTAATAGCAATAGATTCACAGTAAATTCCGTATCTGACGGCCAGGAAAAACTGCACTGTGGAGGTACACAAATGTCCCTGACTGTGCCCTGTGACACAAAATGTCCAAAATGTGGAGATTTCATCAGCAACTTGCCACTGGCCAAGAGCTGAGCATCACTTTTGTGTGACTTCCCTGTCCAGCACACYGGCTCAGCGAGCCCTGGGTCCTGACACATGAACGTCTCCTCAAGTTGAAGATATGTTTGCATAGGCCGGTCTCCTGTCCCTGATGGTGACCAGGAGAAGACCAGCTGCTTTTAGGGGAGGTGTAAGAAAACAGCAAGTAAAGAGTGATCCTTAMCACTTACACTGTATCAGCTTCCAGCAAGGACTAGTTTAATCTCTGCGTCAGAGATTGCATTCAGGCATCACATTTGCATGTGTGTGCAGAGATGAGGTTACTTGAGCTTGCTCATCTGCTTCCACAGATTGGCCATGACAGTCTCTGAAACTGGTGGCAAGATGATGATGCTCACATGGTAATATATTTTCTTAAGAAATAATATATATAAATATATGTGAATATTTTATACATGCAGTAGTAAATGTAATACGTGCAGTAGTACAAGCAGCTGAAACCTTCTTCCTTTTCATGTCATCGTTTCCACATTTTTAATCCAATGTCCAGCTCAATATTATACTCTGCTGGATTAAATTTCTTTTTTTTTTTCCCTTTAGTTTAGACTAATTATAAGAGTAGACCAAGATGATGTGGCCACCACTGAGCACGTTGCCTGCCTGGTCCAGCAGATCGATGTACAGTGGTGCAAGGATGTGTCCCCAGAGTGGCCCCGCTCGAGGGGGTGCCTTTGGAGGTGCTCCAGCAGGGTTGTCTCCTGCTGCCATCCCAGGAGGGTGCTGCATCGTCCTCCCAGCGATCAGCAAGCGCAGCCTGCAACGAAGCATCGCTCTGGAGGTATCGTTTCCCCCTTTTGGTCGTCTCCTCTCTAAACTTGGTGTGGGATCTGTTCTGGTCAGGATGTTTGCCACATTTGTTGTTATCTTACCTAGTTCTTCTGAGTCTCTTTGCAAATAGGACTACATACACTGGGCTCTAATAGGACAGCTATATCTGTGCTAACCAGATCTGGCGTGGTATCTTTGATAAGGAATTGCTGCTGTACAATTCATAAAAGGGTTTTGAATTCAGAAAATTACTCAGTATTGCAATTACTCAGGACCAGAGAAGGCCAGACTGACTTGATCAGAAAATTGCTCTTATTTGTTCTTATTTTTATTTGAGTGCATTCAAGCCTTAGCTACACTCATCCAAACGGAAATACAAAGCATTTGCTGGATAGGATGCTTCTCTTCCTCCCATATTGCGGCCAGCGCGCTCTGCCAGCATCTGGCGTACTGTCTAGTTAGTGAAATGGATTGCTTCTTAATTAACAGCATGGGAAAATATTAGGTGATGTGACCTACTTAGCCATCATGAATGAGAGAGCAGCACAGAGCCGCGGTCCCTCCYTGGCACTGCGGGAAGGGACAGGCCTTGCGCTGCGGAGAGGGTTCAGGCCTGGGACCCGTCGCTCCTCCTGGGCCTCAGGAGGTCTTCGTTGGCCTTTCCACCAGGAGGAAAGGCCTTACTAGACGTAGGTGTATCCACAAGATAACACCATTAATAACATCATGGCGGGCACTGCTTTACCTTGCAGGATGGCATGGAGAAGTCGCTCCACTTAAATGTAGCTGGGTACGAACAGATGTTGTAAAAGCCCCAGAAGTGAAAGAAAAAATGCAACCTGTCAGACATGCTGCTCTCAAACATGCCTATTCTTCTCACGGCGCGTACTCTGTCCCCACTTACAAGAATAGCAGTTTTGCATTTGATGCAGTAGGATCAAATGTTAGTAGCCATATTCCTAGCTTCTCATAGAAACTTCACCACAACTGATGGTATTTCATCCCCAGATTTCAGGTACATTTGAAAAATAACAATTTCATCACATGAAATTTGACTTAYTCTTGACAGTCTCACAACTATTGTATTGATTAGATGAAATAATTTTGCATAAATGTGGTGGCCGCAAATGACATCTTACACAAAACAGGTTAAAATACTTTAATAGTTTTTTTCCCACAAGTATATTTTGACTGAACTTGCAAAGATGTCATCTTCATGGTCAATAAACTAAGCTATTAAGTGCTTTATACTTACAACCATAACTGAACTTTATAGGAAAGCACCAGTTATGGAATGCCAACATTTGTAAATTAATTAACCCTGAGTGCATAGCCATTTGCAATTGGAAACAATATATAGCAGTAGCTATAAAGCCAGTTTTATGCTTCTGTGAGTATTTGTGAACCAAAGAGCAGAAAAGTCATTAATACTTATTTTCTGCTAGCTTTTAGAGCTTAGAACTATCTCATTAAGCACTGAAGGAGAGATGAGTTCACAGTAAGAAACCTCAGCTATCTAAACTTACAAATAATTGTAGGAAGCAAGGTAGATATTCTTAATTCTTTCTAAGGATATGCGTTACTTAGTTTCAAAGACATCTTTTCCCTGAGTTCTTTTTATTATAACTTGCCCTTTCTCTTTTTTTTTTCTTTTTTAGAATTTCAGTTTTTGTTTAAACTCTTTACATTTTAATAATYGGTTTTATACCTTTAGATTTCTATCTTTTACTTCTGGCTACCAATGCCACTAATACTTATATTCCGATGCCTCTGTGGTATACATGTTGAGATATAYCAAAAAGTACCTCACATCCTGATGTTTATTTTGTGTTTGTGCAAACTTTAAATCCTTTAAGTTAATGTAACTTTCTTACATGTGCTGATTACAATTTGAAGAAGGTCTATSAAAAATGTCAACAACAGTATGAGTGAGTGAATGGCAAACTGAAGCCTTTATTGAACATGATCTATTTGTAGCATTTTGGGTGAAAAGACTCCTTGGATAAATCTGTGCTTAACGGAGATGCCACCAAGAAATACCCTTTCTTGTGGATTACTGATGCCTGTGGCAAATTCTCTCTTATGGATGTGAGCATTACAAAAATTTTTCTCATCTGATGGTGACCACAGAGCTGTAAGTACATTGGGTTCAGTGTTAGCCTGGTGTTAGTGCAGAGGAGGGACACTGATGCTAGTGGAGATACAGCTCTGTGAAGTTTAGCTAAATGACAACATCTCCAACCTCCTCACCCTTCCTTTTTGTGTTTTGGTCACAGTAACTCAGGCTTTGTAGGAATTACAAAAGATTTCTCACAGCTTAGCAGAGCTTGAGGGCMGGACCAAGTCATGCATTGGCCTTCTCTTTCCCCGTGCACTCGGCAAGTTGTGTTGAATAAGTTCTTCAGCACAGAGCTCCAGCGCTCAGCTGCGCATCCCGCCGCGTTTCAGGGGATTTGTCGGGGCTGGTGCAGCTTTGGAGCCAGCCGTTCTGCGTAACTGTGCTCTAAAAACACCCCAGGCATGTTTCCACGTGAGCGCGCGGTACAGCGTGAACACGGGAGCCCGGCAGCAGGTAGAGGAAGCAATTCCTGACAATTTCTTCTGCTGTAGTCACAGTACAAAATAATTGCTTCATGCTGCGGGAGCGTTTTTCAGGTCAGGCATCTCCTTTGATCTAGTTTCTACTGCTTGCTCTCCCCCACRTTTATGATTTTCTTTCACTTGTTTTAACCTGGGACCATCAGCTCACGATGCCAAAACTTCCCACTCAAAGCCTGCAGCAGCAGCTTTCAGCGCGGGGCGGCATTGTCGTCAGCGCAGACGTAGCACAGGGAAGGGCACAAGGCCACGGAGCTACAAAAGCACCATTTCTGACAGATGTTGTCCCAACAAGCTGCTAGGGAATAGAAAATTGGTTGTTCTTTTTCTGACCTTTTGTACTGGGGATCGCTATAAATTACCATCGCCAGGCAGACTTGATAAAAAATAAATTACACTGCAGAATACTTGCTCGGGTGGACCCAAATGCCTCACCTGAAATGAYCACCTAGAGCTAATTAAATATGGCCTCTTCAGCACTCAGCAACATAGTTACCAGACAACACTGAGGATTTTTTTTCTTTTAAAAACACAGGCACGATGCTGCCTGTCTAAACCCAGACCAGCAGCAGGATGTTAATATGTTAAAAAAAGATTCAGCCACTAAAACCAGAAATACCTGATAACTAACCATCTTGAGTAGCAGCAGAAACTGTAGAGACCRCCATGGCAGGTGTCCTTGATTTGGCTCTAGAAGGTCTGTTGGGACGTAGAAGATCTTTGCTCTTCTCTCTCTGACCCTCCTCAAGCCTCTTTTGCTGAGTGCTGGACAAGCAGAATCAATTTTTTTTGCAACGCCGAGCAGTGGTCGACTGTTTTGTTCTCTGATGGTGTGAGCAAACTCCACATGCTTCCAATATTGTTTAGAGTCAGCYTTCTGATATTAATTGTCAATATTTTGCATTTAAAATGCATTTATGTGACATATTCTTTAACAGCGGAAGTTGTTGACAGTGAGGTCTTTTGCTAGAGCATTCAGAGCAGAACGTACCAAGAGAGGCACACCAAGAATTCCGTAGAAAAAAAACAAAAGTTTGAAAACAGTCACAAGCTTGAGATGTTGCTCAATTATTTTTAAAGGTTCTTGCCCGAAACAAAAATCCTCMCCCTCGACCTTGAGGAGATTGTTATTATTAGATACCCGCAGCCCTTCTCAGTTGCAGACCGCTCTCACAACCATGGAGGAACGGGAGAAAAGCRTTGGAGCTGCTGGGGCTCTTCTCCCCTCTGCTGGGTGACGGCCAACATCGGGGCTTTCGAGGCCGGTTCCCTGTGGGAGGAGAAAGGGAGGCACCGGAGCCACCCTTGGCGCGACTGTGTTAACTTGCGCTTTGGTGATGGAATGAAGACGGTTACAGGTGGAGTCGTCATCATTCTTTATCATTCTTTCTTTTCGTAAACTTGACCCAGCACGAATCCCACAAGAATGTAATCTTCTTCGGAGAGCAAAGGCAGCTTTCTAGAGACTCGCTTCTTCCCCTCCCACCGTAATGCCTCACTCAATCAGCGAGTACTTGACATAATTGGATCCCAGTACATAGTTGAAGTTTGTAGTGCTATTGCAGTGCAAATAAACATCTTCACCACAGCTGCGGTACTTACAAGATGAGAAATGTGCTTACCTCCTACAAAAAAGAACATGGAAGATCCTCTGCATCAGCAGGTGATTTCTGCTACAACAGAAACTGGAAACAGATCTTTTTTTTTGCGGGCTAGCGTCAGTACAACGACACTGCTGCAGGAAGGAACGTTATATTTTAAAGCAGTATTAAGAAGTCAACTTTTGCCAGCTGTCACCATGCCTTCTACTGCCTTATGCTGACCGTAGGCGAGATGGGAGATGACTGGTACTACTTACTGGTAAATGTTGATTAAGTCCAGTCACTACATACCCAAACCCCTCTGTACAAAAATCAATGATTATGACAAATGCATTACAGAGATCAAGTCTCAGGAGCAAAGAGAGTAACCTATCGATCAAAGATAGTACAAAAGTAAAACACACAAATTAGAAAAGAAAGCCATAATGTATTAATTAGAAGTTCATAAAAATCTAGTATGTCAGAAATGTTGTTTTCTCTTATGAATTTTGACACAGCTTTTTGAAGGTTATCTTGAAAGGGAATAARTGATTTTCTTGAAAGCAGGTTTTGTACATCATCATTTCTTTAATGCATGTTATTGCAATTACCATTTACCTAATGAACTCTTCAAATTTAATTAGCATAAGATGTGCCAATTTTGACAGGAAAAATTCAACCTGCTGTAATAAGAGTTTTGTGAATTCACCCATATTCTGCAGATGGTTTGGGATGGGAAACTCTTTTTTGAAGAATCTCAACAGCAGAAGCAACAGCTAATGTTTGTCTTAGTTTTTCCTTTAGTATTGCTGACAGTTTGCCAGTGCTGTAGACCAGGCTTGGAAGTGCTCATACCACCTTGGTTGTGCAGACTATCTCATCTAAGTTGCTGCAATATGAGCAAATGGTCATATTGTTTTAGCTTAGTCACAGACACTGAAAATACAAACAAAAATGAGTTTGAAACGTAAATATCCACTTGGAGAGAGGCCAGTGYTGTTTTTTAACAGAACTGAGGGGTCTGCACAATATGGAAGTCTTCTGAGATAGTTTTTGAGCTGACCTTTAGTTTATGTTTTCTTCCTATAGCCTTCTGTTGCGTATAGATCCAAATTTGTAAAACATCCATGCAATCAGTATCCAAAAATAGAAGACATCAGCAATCCTGGTAGGATCATAATAGGAGACTATTCTTAGGAATTGCAATGAAGCTCATTATTTAGAGCTGGCATTTCGCAGACACAGGTTGTGTCCTGCATGCCATAGGTGCTTCCCAGCCGTGCAGTCGTGTCGGTCCCCGGAGCTGACAGCGTTTGCCAGCTTTACGGYGGCACTGGGCATTGCTTTTGTCTCCGCATGAGATGATTCATGCAAGGAACTGGCACAGGCTGGATTACAGTGACACAATTTGTAATTTGCTTTTGCTGAGAATATAAAAATCAGTTTTTCATTTGTATATATGTATATGTATGTACATATATGTGTGTGGTGTGTGTGTGCACACACACACAAACTGCATGCCTGAATTCCTATGGAAAACAGCGTCGTGCTTACAAACACAGTGGAGCCGCAAGCTGCTTTTAAACCGAAACATTGTAATATCTGAGGATGTCACAGCAAAACGTGCATCTGCCTTCGTGACATGCTGATCAGACAAGGAGATACTTTCATCCCCATTTTATAGTGGTGAGAAACCAATTACAGAAAGGTGGTGTGATCTGCTCATGATCAATATTGGTCTTTGTTGGAGCTATAAGTGAAATTCAGACTCTCTTAACTCCACACGTGTCCTGATCACAGGAGTTTTCTTCTTCAGTTCAGCCATCTGTATAAGATGCAATGATTTAAATTTTGAACCCATCCCTCCCAAAAACTGGCGTGTAATCCACTCATGAAACTGTGTCGTGGAGGTTCTGGCCCATGTACAGATGGAGGAATTAAATGCGGCTACAACAAACATCCTTTACATCTGGTGCATAAGAGCTGACAAGTATTTCCAGCTGGATTTTAAATAAAAGATTTACTGACAGAACACAGGATCCTAACGAGGGGACTGAACTGAGCCTGAGCCCGGGTCCGGCGCGGGGTCCCGCAGAGCAGCCAGCGCCGCCGCAGGGCTGCCGCTGCGGCGAATAGCGCCCGTGCRTCTCACTTTTCATTCCTGCATGTAGCAGTTTGGTAGAGAGGCACACACCTGCCAAAACACACGGCCTATTAGTTTACCTGTGCCCCACGCGGTTTTTGATAAATTTAACTACACACGAAGTATGGTTAGCCTGATATATGCCATGGGCCGGGTGACGTACTGCCRGAGCTGGCTGTGCTGAGTGTGCAGCGAGGAGCCGCAGCACGCAGGCAGGTTAGGAGTTATTAGGAGAAACATAAAACATTCAAGTTGTCATTTCACAAGGGTCAAATGGAACCTTTTCCTCCAATTTTTCCTGCCAAATTCTATTAAAAACCTCAGTTAGCAAAACAAAAGCAAGATTTTCGACAATGTTTTATATTATCTATTTAATAATGATTAGGGAAAGTGCTGTAAAAATGTGATTAAGACAGAAAAATGTTGGGAAGAGTTCTTTTCCTTGTCTGGTGGATAAATCCAAGTGATAGGAGATAAATGTCCAGCTGCCAGGTAGAAATGGGAGCCTGGGGCTGTCCTGCACGTGGCAGCCCAACGGCGCCCGGCCCAGGGACAGGGACAGGGACAGGGCAGGAGTTGCCCGGGGATCAGTCAGTGACAGGACCAGAAGTGGGCTTGTCCGCGGGAGATTGGGCTGCCGGCGTTCGGGCCCYGCCGGCCGTGCCTGCCTCCCTGCCTGCCCCTCACCGGCACTCCAGGGAACTTCGGACCCTAACGGATTTCCCAGCATTTTTTCCAGTCCGTTATTGATTGTCTTTGCAAAGTTAGCAAGTTCTGTTCAGATTTGTCCCAGTGTGCAAGGCGGGAGACTGTAATTACTTACTTGAAGAAATGGAAAACCAGCTGTTGTTTGACTCAAAAAATATTTCAAAGTTTGAGGGAAGTTTTGCTAGAACAAACACCCGACTGCAGCCTGTCTGTGAACACTGAGGCTTCTGTGACACTGCTGTAATTAGAAAAGCTGTTCTGCAGCCAAAGCCTTACTTCACAACACCCTTATTTTGAGTAATGTTTTTAAATGAATTTGACTTTGTTAATTTTGTTAATAAAATATAACACAGTAGAGCATATGCTGCTGCAAAACAAGATGCATCTCAGAGGGCTGCCTGTAGATGCTGAAAAGTAACACATGCTTTTGCATGTTTTACTGGCATTTCAGTATCATTAACTTTTCATTAAATAAATTCTTCTTGATATTTGCTTAAATAGTCATAGAGATGACATCCTTCTGCTAAAGAAGTCATTAATTTAATAGAAAGCATTTGATTCTGACATCCCGCAGACCATTTTTCAAGAACGGAGAGGACGGTCAGGAGAGCTGCTGTGATCTCTCACACCAGGTCAGACCAGAAGTACTTTTATTTACAGGAGTGATGTATTGATGCATCGGTAAGTAAGAATATTTTTGCTCCATAAATTTAGATCAGGTCTGTTTGTCCTCTCTCTTCCCTACAAGACTGAGGACTGGAGGCCTTTTTTTAAATTGAATTATCGTTGCTCAGGGCCTTGTAAGCCATAGTTTTTATGTCTTCTGCTATTAGCTTCCTAACTGCTTTTCTTCTTCTTAGGCACTAGTAGTTAAATTTATATTAAGCAAAACAGGAAAAGGTCATCCTTTCACCAAAGTATCTATGACAAGCAAAAGTTAAAGACAAATTTTTTACATTTCTCTGAGCATAGTTCAGTCCTGATGCTGGGAAGAAGACGTCTAGTCGAGGACCCTTCTGGGAAAGAGGAATTCCCTGCTCTGGGGAAGGAAGCCCTTTGCACGGGCTCAACTCGAAGCCCCGGAGCAGAGCCGTTTACTTGAGCAGTTCATGTTCAAGTTACACGGGTCGCTGAAAGCTTTCCTGCGTCGTCGCCACCAAGCTTAGCGGCTTTTATCCCCGCGTCTTTCTCGAGGAGAGAATTTGCACCGAGAAGCGGATTAGTGTAAGAGCAGGGAGCTGGTGGCCAGGGTACCCACCTGCGGTGGGCGAGAAAGATTCGTGTTCAGAATCCCACTGTCAGTGGGGAATAGCCGAGACTCAGAGCTGGATTAACATCCACTTCTGGGTACGGTGAGCTGTGTCGCTGTCCTTACCCTGCTCATCGTTGTTTTCCCAGTGATGAACAAAAATCACTGAGCAAGAACTTGCCTTAAAGTTTGAAACTGTAGAATGAAATCCTTTTGCGGAGTTTCTTTTCTTGGTTAAACGGCTTGTGTGAGTGACAGTTTCCCTTTTGACCTGTTTGCCAAGAAAGCAACACAGATCTTGCCACATCTGTTTTGAAGAATCAAAGACTAAACACATTTAAGTATTTTTGCGAGAAAGAGTGGTGACCGCTACTTTTGGAAATTACCTGCTTCGGCTGAGTGCAGCTGTTCGACATTCAGTGATGGAGTGAGTAATTGTTGGCATACAGCAATATGCTGAACTTCTCCCACTCCTAATATGCAATTAAATGCTTTGTGAGGCATTCTGAGACATAGTTATGTGGAAYGCATTATAAAAATGTGAGTTGTTTTTGCTTTTACTGTTCTTCAGTCAAAGGTCTTTCGCATTCATTGGGAAACTCTTTGCCTAGGTAGGCACAAGCAGCAGGGGAAAAACAGTGGCATTTTCATAGGCTTGTTATTAATGCACAATAATTTTGAGCATCTTTATTGAATACRGGTGAGATTCCAGATCCTGCACCAGGGAATTAAAAAAATGAACAACATGCTTCTAATGTATAATGGTCTCTTTATTCTGCAAGTTCAATGTTTTTATTTTATGGACTACCTCAACAAGAAATACACTTTGGAAAGATAAGTCGTCATGTATGGGAAACTAATGGTATTTTATGCAAGATTCTCATTTCCATTAATAAGGAATGCATCAGAAGATTTTTCCTATGTTGACTATTTTTCACTAGTATTAAATAAGGAGGCACAGCTTTGTGTGGAATATCAGTCCAAATTTTAGGAATTGTTACATGTCCATGTGTGCTTCATATCAGTTATGGGCGCATGTAGCAATTCATCCTTCCAGCTCTTCTGTGATGTTGCACCCTCGTGAAGGTGCCCGTGGAAGAGGACTCGGGACTCGTCTCCCAGGGAATCACTCATTCCCTCCAGACTTCAGCATCTCCGTGCAGGGCCTTGTCCCTGTGGTCCCACTGGTACCAGCGAGTCTGTCCATGGAGGAAGATCCTTCCCAGCAGGAACAAAGCGAGGAAACTCTGCCCCATACGTTTATCTGTCCAAATTAGTTAGAGCCACTTCAAGTAACTATTTATTCCTCCCTGGCCATAACAGCTATAAATTCTGTAAACGAGAGGAAGAGATTCATGGTCCCACCCAAGGCTTTGAAGCCATTGCAACAAAGTGGTCAGAGAACAACCACTCTTCTCTTAAATGAGAAGAAATGTTAGGACACACAAAATCCCCCAAATCCTTCCCACTTACTCCTCACTTCAGACGATACCTTCGCTCAGTGTCCTCTCGGTTACGACCTCTTCTCTCTCCTCACTCCGAGGGCTGATGAGGACTGCTGCTCTYACGTCGCTGCGGCGGCTGGACGCATTGTTAGCAGCATCTCAGTAACTCAGCCCGAAAGCGAGAGGTAAACCTTCCCACGGGAGGGGAGGCATGAAGCTCGCTCCGGTGCATTAACCTGACACATCGCAACGACCTGACAGACCCTGTTAAGAAAAATGGCCTCCCGTGGTACAGCGCTCTGGTGAGAAATCAAATCCCCTTCCACTTGTGTGAAGYGTCAAACCTCCTGTGCCAGTATGTGCTGCAAATGTGGACTTCTACATCTGGGAATATCGGTCGAGCTCCTGGACGCCAGCAAATACTGATGCTTCCCCATGTTTCCTGGCATCTGTCGAGCCCGTCTTCCTCGGAGCTCCGGAGGAAACCTGGCATCCTCGCAAAGGGGGAAGGAACGTGCTTCGTTGCTGTGTTGCTCTGATATAGTTATTTTCCTTGTGGACTGCAGAACGGTTTCTTTCTGTTTGGTAGCGCAAAAAACCAAAGTGCCAGAGTTTAACATGTGCGTAATCCCTGTAATAACGAGGGTGTCTGGGATCTGATGTTTCGGTTAACCTGAGCAGACCCATTACAAAAATCTATACCCGTATCTAAAAATTTCATTCTCATTCCAGTGTCCTGATGAAACTCTAATTTGTGTAATTACATTGCCAGCCTGCACCGAGCAGCGTTGTGAGCAGTACGAACTGCYGGGGTGGCTCCTGGCCTGCTACTTTTTGCGAAGGACGGGAGCAAGCCCAGCTCACCGCGCGGTGGTCGGCGGCTCAGAGCCCATGGGTGCCCCGGTGTAGCCTGCGCACGGGCACGAGCGGGGCCTTTGCCGTGCAGCACCTGCAACCGGGTTAGTGGCCGTGAAAGATTAGATGAGCATAAAAACAAGAGGARTCTCTCAGATGATGGCTTTTGAAATTAAAACTCCTTTTGACCATGCAACGCAACATGGCACTCTCCAAAATGAGAACTCCCAGCGATGTGTGATCAGATATTGCTTGCACCCTGCAGCGGAAGACAGTACGTTTTCACTTGTAGTCTACATGACTTGTCATACAGATTTTACTAATCTTTTAATGAATTATTTGATCAATAGTTCATTACRTGTTTTCATGTATATTAAGTGCTACTTCATGACAGGTCTTTGGTAATGGGGTCCCTGCAGCCGCCGGTGGGCTGTGTCCGTCGCGTTAGCTTTCCTGGTTCACAGTAGGTGTGGGGAGTCAAGCAGCTGCTAGCGCGCAGGCGCTACGTTTGCGTTTGTGCTTTTACGGATATGGACCACGTTGCACAAAATGGAAGCAATAGCCTCAGACAAGGCAACGGGAATCCTGGCTCTGAGCGAGCGACAGCAATTAGCATCCGTTCTCGTTTGCATCGCACGCGGTAAGCGCGTTTCAGCTCATGGCTTTGCTTTCTAAACCTGCTGCAGCAGAAGAGGGGGCAGCGGTACCCRGGCGAGGGCGAGCGTGTCCCTCTGGACGCAGGGACAGGCAGGGAAGCCGGCAGGGACGTGGCCGCCGGACGGGTGCTGCTCCCCCCACCTCGGCAGCGCCRCTCTGAGCCGCGTCCCTGGTGCGAACGGGGTGCCCTTCCTGCACCCRAGACCGGGGCCTTGCCCCTCGGGTCAACAGGAAGAAGCCCTTCAAAGGAAGCACTGTGGCACATGAGAAAATACTGGTTCCCAGCTGCTGTTCCTAAATTGCCCCGGTCCCTGCCGTGGGGCAGCTCGGAGCACGGGCCGGAGGCAATGCCCTGCCACGTGCCTGCACGGTCAGGGGCTGACGGAGCACCAAGCATGGATATGTCCATAGCAGCTACATATTATTCTTCCTAATGAAGTCTTCAGAGAAGGGACGCAAGAGGAGGACACAGCGCTAGACGAGTGCGGCTCTCCTAGGCTGGAGACGGTGCAAAGAGGCAGCGGTGGAGGCGAGCGGACAGGGTAACGCTCTGCAAAGACAAATTCCTTGTTTCCTGGAAGAGCGTTTAACGGAAGAAAGGCTCTTATCGAGCCCCTGCAGCCCTCGCCGGGGATGCAAGGCTACATGCGCTAGGTCTCTCGTTAGTCCRTAGGGATCGCTTTCCCTTTCTCTTCCATGTGAACATCTTACATATTAATTTGTTGCAGCTGTACACTGGAATGAAAACAAGGAACGTGTTGCTGCAGGGACCAAGCCGAACAGCTGCCAGCGATACTGCTTTGATGGGTGCAGGTTTCAGGAGCGTTTGCCTTTCGCAGGTGGCTGCGTCAGTGGGTCGCTCACCTGGGGAAAGGGAGCAGGGTCTGGCCAGGCTGTGCCCACCCTTCCCATGGGCGGGTGAGCTTGGTGGTGGGTTGTCCCCGTCCCAGGGCCACGTCTGGGCCGGGCAATGGGTGAGTCCTGCACCCTGCTGGCCCCATGGGACCCACGCAGCGCCCGCAGGCGGGGAGGACACCAGGCAAGCTGCGAGTCACCTCCCAGTGCTCGTCTGAGAGCAATTGCTTTGAGGCATCTGTGGGATTAACAAAGATACTTGCCCTCAAGAAATGTAATTGCCACTCACTCTAATTCTGAGGCACTTCAATTATTGTTTTTTGTGAATTAATTTTCTGTTGTCTTTTTGTGTGTAATTAGAATAGAAAAGAGGAAAAAAATAATTAGAATAAGTTCTAGGAACCTGAAAGATCTATGAATGGAAATCAATATTTTATATTGCTCTCTTCAGCATAAACCTGCTGAGCAGTATCATTTGGAAACAGAGAGTACAGATGAATCTAAGCAGCCCGGTACTGGCTCTGCATTTCCCTCCATTGCGCTTACAGCGCRGTAGCGCAGCTGCTTCAGCAGCTCTCGGGGAGCGCGGTCTCACCGGTGGCAGCGGACCAACGCGTCACCTCCTGCCATCGTTCACTATATGCAGCCTGGGAATAACAGAGATGAGCGCCATTTGAAAACCAAGAACGGTAGAAAGCGTGGCCAGAGCTAAGTATTAAAAATGAGATTGTCTCTGCTCTGTATAAAATTAAATTCCCAGTTGAAGTGATTAGCAATATTGCTAATAATTTACTTGTGGTGTATTTCCATATATTAGTAGGCTGCATCACTTAAGAATTGCATTTCCAGAATAAATTAATGCCCAAGGCCTAATTCTCCTGTCCTTTATAATGGTTCTGCACTCATGTATATCCGCTGAAATGGCCGTTAATGTTCCACCGTGGAGCCCTGGGAAGGGGCGCAGGACGAGGGCCCGGCCGCATGAGCCACGGCCCGTGCCCGTGTTACGTGGCCGCAACGTGCTTCCTCTGGTGACRGGTCTGGGTTTAGGCAGGTCTTGCCGAAAGAGGGGTGCTCGCCTGTGCCGTGCAGGATGGCTCTGGGCTACGCGGCAGTGTCTGGGACGAGCAGCTCCGTGCTCAGGCTCACCGCAGCCGTGCGGGCTGAGCCGGGCTTGCTCGGAGGGTKGCCGCTAACGGGTTGTGCGTGACATTTCCCTGTCATCTCAAGTCTAGTTCCCTGCTATTCCCAGATGTGCTTGTCRGGGCACCGAAGTGCTGCCCGTATCTTTGGCAGTTGGCAGAACGATCTGTGATCTCCTCTGTCGGAGCCTGCGCCCCTCCGCGACGTTGCCGCTCTCCCGGGCACCGGCAGCCCGTTGCACCTGCGCGTCRGTCCGGCTCCTTCCCCCGGGGGCCGACAGCCTCGTATGGCAGCCAGCTCTGCGGGGCACGCTCACCGTGACGTGAGTAACGACAGGCAAGGATACTCCCTGCTCGTTCCTGCAAATGGGAAAGGATGCCTCTGSGGAGCTTTAAATGCTATTTCGGTAAAACACTTTTTTATTGATATTYTAGTCATTAAAATAAGTCTTCCCTTAAACGATGAGCTTCTCCTGACAAGACTTTGTTTCCTTCCCATTAACCAAACGGGCCGTTTTCTATTTGCATAACGGTCTCAGGTCATATTTAGGTGGTTAAATGCACATTCAGCCCTTGCCTGTAAGGGTTTTGCTTCAGACAAGTGCAGCGCTGAACTTGTTGTCATGGGACGTTGAACATGCAACCTTCCTTTTTTTTTTTTTCGCTCTATAGTCTCAGTTTCTTACAGCTATCCAGTAGAAAAGTAATACAAACATTGACCTTATTTCTTATAAAGCAACAGACTCAATGTCCGTGGGTCCAAGAAGGCCAACTCCAAAGAACCGAGCATGTGCCCGTTGCTTCCAAAAGCTGTTTGCATCACGTGTATTCTTGCCCTAAACCGGTTATCTTTGTAGCTAACTGACCACAACTGRCAAAGAAAGAACTGGTTCTGATTCACCTTTTCTCCCCAGATCCCAGATGTCAGCAGAACTTGTTTTTCAAAATCAAGTAAAACCAAGCTCAAGTGACAGCTTAAAACCACCAAGAACTTGTATAATATGATATTTTTTCCTCTTGGCTCTCGAAGGTGAGTGTTTGCTGTGGTGAGCCCCAGCAGTATGTGCTGCGGCGCTTATAATATGCAAAGTGCCATTAACGCAGCGATTCATGTGCGTGGTTTCCAGGGAGAAGAGCTCCTTCTCAACAAACGCAGGTAATTTCTCCAAACCCTTCATTATCTTTCGGTGCTGCACCTGCGATGATATTCAGGTAGGGTTTGTTAGATGAGGAAGCAGTAACGCGTTGCATTAGAATTGCAGATTTCCTCCTATCCAGCTCCACATGTGTGGATTGCTGCTTTTGATCTTCGTCTGTTTTATGTATACTTATAGAAATGAATGTGAATACCTAAACCATTACAAATCAAAATAGTAAGATGTTTATCCTCACAAGCAGATGATAATGTGCTGTTTTTATTTGATGTACAGATCCATTTACTCCTTTAACATCCTAGCTGAAAATTGCCCGTTGCCATCCTACCCCGAATATTTGCAGGCCCCAGAAGGGACTCTGAGCGGCGTGAATCAAACACGCAGATATGTGAATTATTCAGCTGGATGAAGAAAAAAAAAGCACGGTGTCACTGAAGAAATTTCAGAACTTTTTATGATGCTTTGTGTCGTAGATCTGAACAATTGGCTGCTTAGACCGAGAACCGTAGCCCTACGCGCAGGAGGGAGCAGGACAGCAAATTCAAAGCCCTGGGTGCGACATGAAACCTTCTCCCAGCCACGAGCGGGCCGGGACCGGGAGCGAGGGCTGGCGGCGAAGGCGATGCCCGCGCCAGCCTGGCAGCTAGTCCCCAGCCGAGCCCTCGCCCGGCGGCGCGGCCGAGCCCTCCAGCGCCCGCCCCGGCAGCAGCGCYGCGGCCGCAGCACCCGCCCCGCCAAGGGGCCCCGAACTCCTGAGCCAGGCGCTGCAACGCGAGTGCCCCGTCGCCAGTCCCAGCCATTTGGCGGCTTTTCAGTTGCAGCGTTGTTTATTAACACAAAATGCAAAGGTAAGCTGCTTTTAAGCCGACTGTTCGTCTCAGGTCTCCCAGCAAAAGYGCCTGAGGTCAAATTTCTGTGTTCAGGAGAATCCCGGCTCTCAATGCCTCTCGGTGGCTCCTCAGTTTCTGTGGTAACAGCGCGTTTCCACGGTTTCCGTTTTAATATTCTAAAAAGCTATTAATAACAGTGGAATTTCTTTAATATGATTTTTCATTTGAAGGATACCAGCTTTAGAGTTAAATTGGCCAGGACTTTTGCCTGCCCCAAATTCAATCTTGTATTAACGGCAGGTGAAGTCTCTGCGATTAGGAGCCTCCCTGATGGGAAACTCTTTGGCTCTTAGAARTTCCCAGGTTGCTTCAGTGCTTAAGGGGAGACCAAAGACACGTTTGCTTGCTACTATCCATAATTACTCTTAATTCTGCTATTTATGTTGCAGCTGACAGCAGTGCCTGGAGGGGAGTGAGCGCAGGGCTCTACCCAAGCTCTTCTCAGAAATGTTTGTAGCTCGTGGTGCTCTTTGCTGGACTCTTACAAATGCCCATAGACAACCGCAGAACAAAGTGTGTGTATTCCCTGCCTGACCTTCAGACTCTGCTATCTACACTCAGTTGTTTGAATTGCTGTTATAGAACAGCAATAAAATAAGCTCATTCATCCTAATAACCCTTTATTGTGTTAGCTGACTACAGCTAGAAAAGCTGAGATTTTTTTTTTCTGTGACCTGAAATTAGTGGCTCTATTTCTTCTGTAATTGGTTTATAACTGGTAATGGACAGCTTTGTTTTTCCCGTCATGTGAAACAGTAAGCTATTTCTTAAAAAACTTAAATAGACTTTTCCATGTACTTGTTATTCAACTCTCATTCTCTTCTTATCTCGTTTTAGGGAGAGATTTCATGGCAGAAGCGAGAAACACCTGCAGCTAGCAGGTTAGCTGAAAATGCTCCTCTTAYGGCAGGACTCGGCGCTTCGGTAATTCGGACGCTTCTGGTGGCAAGCGGCTTTGGTGCCGCGTTCCCGTCCGGCTGTGCTCCAGAGTCGCTGCTAGTCTCCTGTAAGCTCACTTTGACAAACCGCGAGGGTATCTTATTGCTTGCTGAGGAAGAAAACATGAAAAGTTTTGCTCCTCAAACACGATAATCTGTTTAATTAGAGCAGGGTATTTGGTAAGCAGGCGAGGAAGGCTTGTCAGGCGGCAACCTGAGAGGCTGATGCAATGGTAACTGCGCGCTGACAGTATCTGACTGTGAAATATTAAATTAAGCTTATAGGGGAGAAAGGTTCAATTCTTTTGTTTTAAAGCAACAGTTCCTTTAAGGCTCCTGAGGGAAAAAAAATGTACCTGCAGCAGCCACGAGCTTTCTCGCATTGCTCCAGGTGCTCCAGCCCTCGCGGACTCTCGGAGCAGGGCAAAGCCAAGGCGGCTTTGCGGTGAGTTTGGGCAGACGGCAGTAAACGCCAGCAGCTGGGCCGTAACCGGCAGGCACACAGGCTGCGAGCCCGGGCTGCCGAGGTGCCTGGGCTGTCGGTGGCCTTCACGGCCTGGCCAGGCATCTGCTTCGGTCCTCTTGCCYTCAGAGAGGCAAAAGCAGCGTGGATTAAACCAGCTTTGAATGCCCAGAGCAACTCTGGTTACGTCTCTTGCCTGCAGGCTGCCTGGCTGCCAGCTGGAGAGCTGGATTTTAGACGTTACCAGCTGAGATCTTGGCCAGGTGGGGTGAAAACGGACAACGACAGGGTGAGGTATTTATTGTATTTGCTTTAGCTTTGGTCGTCGATGAGTTTTGAGATGCGTCAATACAATTTTTATGAAGAAGTAATGGTTTATACTGTAGCCTCATATATTCCCATTGATTTCAAAGTGAAACCCACATAATTTGGTTTCTTTGTAATGAAGTTGTTAAGTCTTAGTGCAGATTAGTAAAAGATCCTTTTATTCTGTTCTGGAGTTTACTAGAAAAAAACCAGCTATATTCAAAGGTTTCAGTAGATCAGCCTTTGGATTGTAAAGCAGAATTAACAGGGTAGCAACTGGAAAGTTGCGTAGGTACAAGGCAACGTGCAGTGATACAGAAAAACATCTAAAGGGCAATCTGCTGAACTATAGAAACCATCTATTTTGTACTGGCAATATAGGAATTGGCTTCCAATTTCTATGCTAAAATTTAGAAGTTAGCAGTGCACACATTCAAGGTAACRTTAACCTGGGTGGAGGGAAGCCCAGAAGAAGTCAACTGAGTTAGTCTGACTCCAAAGCTGTCGAAAGCCGTTTGCAGGCCCACGAGCGTGCCGGCCCACAGCGGCAGGAGCCTGCAACGCTGCGCCCGGCACAGCACGTGCCCGACCCGGCATCTGCGGGACAAGCTCGCCTCTTGGCTTTTCTCTCTTCTGGCTGAATGAAGCCACCTTCTTTCTTCTTCCTTCTTCRTGTCTCTTACTTAAGCTGTAAAAGAGCTGGGACTTCACTCTCTGACGTGAAGTAAAGTAAGGCAAACCCTACCTTGAGGTGTGCTTGTTATAAGTGTATGTAAATATTATACAATATATACACAGCAAATATATACAAATGCAGCGAGTTCAGCGTGCCTTATGCCAACATTAACTGCCTGCTTTTTTTTTCTTTCTTTTTTTGTGACAGGAGAAGGGTAACGGCTCGCTCTGCTGCATGGGAGGGACCCCAGGGCATGCATGGTCCTCGCACGCATGGCACTGGCGCTCCCTGTGCTCACATCTGAAAATTCATGTCCGTGAGTAATTTGGTTGAGTGATGGATCATCTGCGGTGCCCGCGCTACCTTCCCTGACGTTAAAAGCGCCTTTAAATCCTCACCAGAAGCAGGAGCGAGCTGTGCGGCCGTGGTCCCTCCGCAGGCTTGCGCGTCTTGTGCTCTTTGCAGTTGCTGCCTGTCGTGGTGGTTTGTTTAGTGTGTGTGGCTCCGGGAGACCATTCCCTGGCAATCGTTATTTCGGCGTGCTGCCACAGCTCAGCAAAACGCCGAGCGGCTGGCGACAGTCGCGGGATGAGCAGAGCCGTGCGCGAGCCCTGCAGGATCCCTTGGCGCTTGCTCTGGGGCTACCGGCACCTCGGCCATGGGAAGCTCTTCCCTTGCCAGCCCGCCAAGCAGCATCCACCCGAGGGAGCTTGAGGGTTTTAAACCTTTTTAAACCTTTTAAACTTTCAGACCTTACAGCTTGAAAGGTCTGCCATGAAAAGCAATAGCCGTAATCCTTTCCTTGAAAGGGCTGTTAGCTCAGTGTTCGTCTGCGCTTCCCTTGCGCTGTGCAGTCCGGTTAAAGCAAGCAGGAGACCAGTCCCCTGCCCTTTAGCCCTCGAACACGGCAGTGGCCTTTACAAACTTGCCAAGGTTACTCCGGAGAGCAAGCCGGTAGTGTTTTTCATCAGAAACGATCCCCTGGCTTTTTGAGACTACTTGAATATTCAGAATAAGTGAGGGAGGCAGAAGTATGTCTATATAAATGTCATATAAAACCTGCTTAATGGAATTAGCAGGAATAAGTCAGTGTAACTCCATTGAAGCCAGCTGAGTTGCTCCCTCTTAATTGGTGAATTTGTCATCAAATACTTAATTTCCTCTATAGAGGGATGGAGATATGCTATATATTCTGTAAGCTAAAAATAGTTAGTCTACATATTGGTTCTCCATCATTAATATAACTCAAAAAAGGAATTTTATGCAGCCTGAAGAGGTCATAAATCCCTCGTGAAGAAATTTCCTAAGTATTAATTAAATTCTGAAGAAGATGCTCTCCTTGTTAGTGGTGTGCTGGCTGCTCGCTCATGCTAAGGGTAAAGCCTAGCAGATTCCCCGGCTGCCTCTCAGCCCAGCTCCACTTCTAGTTTCCATGGGAACGGCGAGCAAGTTAAGAGCAGTACTGCTAAACTGTATGGCAATTTGTGCTTAGGCGCTCTGAAGGAAAAATGTCAGGGGAAACTATTTCTGCACCTGCTATTGTAACCAAAGACGCTTTTTTCCTCCAGTGCTTTTCTGCACCTGAGCAAGCTCTTCCAGAGAAGACAGAAGGACTTTCAGATAATGACTAACTCTTCAGCACGGGGCTTTTACCAGCYGCATGAACTATCACGTTAACTGGAAAGCTTTGCAAATCAATGCATTATCTAGATAGGAAGAGCAAAATACAGATACTCGGCTCTCCAAAATCTGTGCAGAAGGGCCGATGCCGCAGCCGCTGGGTATAACTGAGGCGCGTGGGCTGGAGAGCTGCTCCTGCATGCCCTGTCCTCACGGTCCCAGCCAGGCCAGAGCTGCAAGGGCGGCAGGCGCTGCGGGAGCCGCTTCCGCCAGCAGTGCCGTCCAGCTGGGATTGCTCCAGCCAGGAGGGGGGTTGGTACCCAGGGCTGAGTCTCTCCTCCACTGTGGCAGGCAGCGACTCCGTGACTCTGTTCACACCCCAGCCTGGCGCAGGACAACGGAGAACCGAGCCCGCTGTGCTTGGTAACCGGCACTTTTGTTTGCTGGAGTTTGGTAACRGCTGGGAGAGCTCGTTCATGTTCCGATGTCGGTGTATGCGGCAGCTGCTAGGGTTGGTAGAAGTGCTGGTTGCTGCATTCGATCAGGGGCTGAGCTGAACGGGATGCCCCCACTGTGGTCTCTAGCTCGCGATGGTTATCGTTGCACAAGCTGGACGCAAGGTCGGACGTTTGCCRTACCCCTGCGTGCAGGCACGCTTTGTGTTTCCACAGGAGCAGCGGTGCAGAGAGTTCAGTAACCCGCTAACCGCGCCTCGCGCCAGGGAGCTACGTGTGATGCTGGGATCTGCAAGGTGAAAGCTGCTTGTGCGGCCTAGGGGAGCCCGGCAGCGGCAGGTACGGACGCGCCGCCGCATTCGCGCTCCCCGCTGGGTCGCTGCGCCCGCGCTCCCCACTCCCCGGGGAAGGCCAGGCAGCGCCCTGCAGGCCGTGCCTCCTCCCGCTGCGCTGCAACGGCTTGTGAAAGCTGTGGCGGGCTCAAGCCGGGCAAGAGGGTGAGTCTGCGCCGTGCCCCCGACGGGGGCTCACGGGAGCAGGCGACGTCCCTGCCCGCTGAAATGGGGCTGTGCTGCGGGTTCAGCTGCTCTTCCAGTGCCTGTTAATATTCTGTTTGTAACTGCACAAGCTATTTTTAAAAACAGACCAGACAGCCTTGCTGCTGCAAAACAAAATCTCTGCTTCCACAAGACAAGTACAAAGCGGTAATGTGGGGTTTTGAGTATGAGCAGTGACTCTACCCGGGAATCCACCTGTTTTAAACCACATCACCCAAGCAGTCGAGCTCTTGCGGGGCAGTGAAAAACCATTCCCACTTTTCTGCTCTACCTCAATAGCTGGTGGGTCAGTGATGGCTGTTGGAGACCTTGTCTCATGACACACAGCAAACGTATTAACATGTTTTAGTCTCATTTCCTAAGAAAACATGGCTCTGTTCTCATGGGCCCTTCTGGTTTGTTTTTTTTTTCCCCTCTTTCCTTTTTCTCCCACTTACCCAGCCAAATGCACCATTGAAGACTTGGAGATTATTTTGTTTTTATGAGTTTCTTGAGAAGAAAGATGTTTCAAGTGCTCTGATGCAAAAGCTGCAGTGTGGTCTCCCATCATCTTAGACGTCAGGTAATGCTCCAAACAGGGAAAACTTCAGCTGCAGCTCCATTTACCATGGTGCTGGCCCATAGCAAACCTGACTTCATTTGTTCTGCTCAGAGAACTACTTGTGTGGGTTGGTTTGTTTATTCGGCTTTTTATTATTATTCATGTAAGAAGTGGTAGTGGGGTAGGCACTGTGAATTGACTGGAATGAGCATTTTCTTATGCCTTAGCAGCAGACTTCAATCTTTAAGTAAGCCTACTCCAAAATAACATTAGAATTATACCTAGAATTGGAGCTGGAATTACTGTGAGCGTTTCGCATCTATGTTGTGGAAATGTCGAAGCTGCGAAACACTCAAACAGCAGCAGCTAGCGACACGGCAGGAGGCTGGTACGTGGACGGCAGAGACTCGGGAGGCAGCGCTGGCGGGCTGYGAGGTTGTGGTGAGAAGTCCGAGAGGGAACTTCGCCATTCGGAGAAGCTGAGAGAGTCACTACAGACACAGAGCAGACCCAAGATACTACGGTAATCTCCATGTTAGCACATGTATCTACACTTCCACCATGGTGGTCCGATACATTATGGTCTCTTGGGCAATGCAGTCTCTGTCAAAGACCCCTCTGCTGAGAAGCAGATGTCACCTGTCTTTGTGTAGACCCCTTAGGAAGTCACTGATGGAAATGGGAACTTTCCCTCAGAAAGGGCAGTCAGGATTTGGCCCAGGCATGGCCAGTTCGTCCTCTGGTGGTTGGTGACGTGCATCAGAAGCAAAATCTATGCAAAATATACAGTCAAGCAGAGACAGATGTTTGTATGCAGCAGCTTTAGTGTTCAGGCTGCTTTTTGTTATTTCAGATTCATTTGTGAAGAAAGCCGCTAACCCCGTGCCTCTGACGTTGTCACCGGACAGTAGGAAAGATCTGGTGAATCCTCCGTTTTCAAAGAGCTGCCAAATATGCTGCAGAGGGACTGAAAAGCAGGGCTGGTGACGGGGCTCGTAACACGGAGGCACGGGAGGATAGCGGCTCCTGGGTGGGAGACACCTTAGAGAGCTGTGTAAAGAAGCAAGTGTGAGAAACCTGCTGTGTTTTACATATGGAGAAGCACCTTTTTTCGTAAAGAAAAAGAAAGAAAGGGAAGGCTGTAATTTGAGTCTTAAGGCATAGCTTAGCTGAGCCTTAAGCTCAGCTGAGGTCTGATGGTTGTTTCCCCCAGCGTGATGGCAATCCTGGGCAGTGAGCTGCCGCGGCCATCACTCCTCCTCCTCACCGTTACCGTGCTGGGTCAAGAGAGCTGAAACTGTAATTCAGAAAACTCCCAGTGAAGAGCCTCTTTTGCAAGCATCATAGACAGTGGGGCAGAGAAAATAAGGGCAAAAATGGAGGCGTAATTAAAAATTAGGAGCCGGACTTCAGAAAAGAAGATTAAGGTGTTAGACAAAGGCAAAAGCTGCAGCGACTGCACAACACACTTAATTTTCTCTCCCAGGGCAGCCTGGATGCCTGACTCCTAGCCACTTGGTAACGTTTCTGTGATTGCGATGTCAGCCAGTACAAAACGTCTGCCTGCTCTCCCCTGTTCAGCCTGGTGTTATCATCTCACAGTAATTACATTTTTACAAAATGAGACAGAATAAATATGTGTTTTTTTGCAAGCATCAATATTTCAATGGAGTTAAATTGGCAGTTCCCTTATTTTGAAGCAAGAATGTCAATGTTTCTTAGCCCGATTTGCCTGCTTTCCACTTGGCTGGATAATAATAGTCTTATTGACTGTTACTCAGGAAAAGGAAGTAAAGGAATTTTGTCTTTCTATGGAAAGCTGGAATTTGACCTGGTGAATTGCAAGAGGAAGACTCTGTGCTTCCACTTTTACTAATATATGCTAGGCATTCGGATCTATTTAATTATTTCAAGCCTCCAAAGCACGATGCTTCTGTTATGTTCTGCTCTGTGTAAATCTGGCTGTTCTGTTGTACATCAAGGTTCACATTAAAAGTGTTGTTGAAAATAAACTGCCATTCAATTTGAAACATCGTCTGGGAGCGTGTAACCTGGCCACTTGCAATCTTTCTGGGTCCTGGAAACAGGCAGCTTATTACAGAAACTGGAAAACGGAATCGCTGGCTATACCAAGCGGGTGAATTAGCAGAAGATGGTGCCGTGTGAACGCAGAGATGGGGTGTCCTGGTTCACTCTACGCTGAACTACATTACAGAGGGATTATGTCTTAATGTTACATACAGAAGCAAATTTGCTGAAGTTTCAAAAATAAAGAATAGACCTGAGAACTCAGGTCAGATCCTCGGGGGAAGTTGTTTGCAAACAAGAGTTTCCAGCTCCAGCGGCAGTGAATATTGGGAGTGGAAGTGTCCGGGAACTAGTCGAGGTAAGTGGCTGCTTCATTTCTATTGATCTTGAGGACTTTCTGCCCTCGGATGAGGGGTCAGCCCGCCTCCAGCCCGACAAATGCTGCATGCACGAAGCTGACATCTGGCGAGCAGGCTGAGTCAGGAGCCGGTGGGTGCAGCACTTCTCCGGGGCTGAAAGTCAGAGCTCTCAATTCAGGAGAAACTTCGATAGCCTCTTGCAYCCCAGACAAACAGCTTGACCACTGAGCTACTGGTGGTGAGTCATCGGTCTTCAGTAGTTTCCTGCCAGTAATTTTAGAGTGGTTTGATTTGTTGGTACTACAAAATGAAGACAAACTCAGAATTCTTGTTTCCTGGCAAATGCCAACTGGAGTTATTGCTCAGTGTCCTCCGAGTATCAGAAAGTGTTTTGTGAGGCAACAGTGCAATTCCACATTTGTTCCAAATAACTGCTGCATGTTTTTGTTTAGTTCATCAGTTTAAAAGATATTTATTTCTAGCTGCCAGCCGTGGAAACTCAACTTGCTTCTAGAAGAGGCTGATGTGACTCACGCACCATGATAAGCACGGGAGCATGTAGGCTACGCTTTTCCTGCCTTTGTACTTGTTCTGTCCCTCTGTCTTCGTTGGGGTTCTGCAGATCGGGCAATTAAGGACAGTGGTTGCCATCCTTTGGCAATGCGCGAACCACAACAGAATCAGATTTGCTTTTTGCTGGCCCCAAAGGCTAGTGATAAACGTGATGTCCTCGCAGTGATCAGGTCTGGGTACAGCTATGCTGTAAAGATACCAGCAGCGTTATGCACCCGATCTCAATGGTATTAGCAAGTGGAAGAGGAAGGTGTGACGTTCCCCACTCCAGACTGTGCTCCGGGGAGACTGAGGAGCCCTCAAAGCTCCTGGTGACCTTTACAGTTGCTGAAGTACCGCACACCGCTAACACGTTGTTTCCTGCTCAAAAGGTCAAGAGCAGAAGGGGGAAGAAACTCGTGCTGTCCTTATACCCTTGCTTTGTGTCCCCTCTGCTAGGATAAAGCTGTCGCTATGAACTTACCTCTTCTGGGCATTCGTGTGTAGGTATATATTTAAACAAGGAGATCAAATCCTCTGTTATGTATATGCTAGTGTGTTATTTTCTAAATTATTTGATAGGTTACTCATTACAAGCCAGCTGTAATGAGCAGAGTATGGCTTTTTTTTGTTTAGTTGGTTTATGAAATTGGGAAAGAGGGTATACTTTACACTTGCTAGAAAATCCCCTGAAAAAGTGTATAAGCATTTAACAAACCCTAATGAACTCAGCATCACTAAACCCTTCTTAATTAGGGACTGTCGTTATTGCGTCCTTTTAACACGCGGAAGGCTGAGGCATGGCTGTGAAGTGACTGGCCAAGCGGTGCACAACATGTCAGGTCGCAGCCATCCAGCTCTCGGTGCAGGTCCCTACTCGCCCRGTGGCATCTCTGAACAGTCTGCCAGAACAGCAGTGGTGTGGCTGGGAGAGAAACAGCCCTCAAGCCCCAGTTATTCAGCAAAGTGTAGTGGAACCTCAGGATTAACGTGAGCAGCTTGCCATGTATCTTGAGGACCATGGTAAAACTGGAGACTTGCTTAGATAGAAGCTTAACAAATACTTTCCTTAGAAATATATTCAAAGTACAAATCTGTAGGACACTTTTCTAGAGCTAAAATGATGTTTAAAACTGACTCAAACTATAAAGCTTCGGAGAACAGTTGGCAGCCAAATGATGCCGGAGGTTGAGAGCTGATCATTAAAAGTTGGGCGACCCATCCAGCACTGTCCTTGGAAAGAAAAAATAGACCAAGGTGCTGCAGAGAAAAGGGGTTCAGACAGGGAAGCAGAGCTGCGGATCTAGCCAGGAAGAGCTTTGTCCATGAAGTGTTTCAGACCGATGAAAGGGTTCAGCCTTCCACTTTTCTTTTTTTTCAGATATATGGTTTAATCAGAAAGAAGAAATGGCTGTTGACATGATGGTGTCAGCAAACAAAGTTAAATTCTTTTTCTTAAATTCAAATTGAAATTGTATGTGCGCTCGAAGAGTGTCAATCACTTCCACTGACTGTAGCCAGGCAAACAGCTCAATGTTTTGCTAAGTAACATTTTCCTCCAGCAGCTATTATGTCATAAATGAAAGAAATACGCATCAAAAAATCCTTCTTTTGTTTCTTTGGATCTTTGCCCTTCTTTATTTCCTTACAACTTTGGTATCCACACATCCTGGGTACTGTTCTTCCATCAAAACTGTATTACTCCTGTCAAAAGCTACTCATCGAAGACAAATCTTAACATGTGGCTTTGGAAAAGAGGCATAGAAAAGTTAGATGTTAATTGTCTGTCAACACAGGTCAGAAAAAATATAATCAGTTTACAAGTAAAAAAGTTAATATCTAATTATTAATTATTATGCAGAGTTGACTCTGCTCAGTCAACCTGGGGTGTGAGAAGGGAGCTGAACTGTCTCCTCCATGTCAACCAGTACCATTGGCAGAACTGACCATGGCCGGACCTTACTGCTGGGGCCTGTGTGGCTCCTGCTGATACTTCAGGGATTCCAGTTTCACACTCATTCATTTAAATGTGCCAGCAAAGGTACAACGGATTTCAGATCGCTAAACCAGTGTTGTTCATTATACACAAGGCAGAAGAAGCTACAGCTGGTGGCTTTGGTGTTGCTGCTGCACCAACCTCCTTTTACCCCAGTCACGCTTTGGGGGCACAGAGACTTTCTTGCCATGAGCAGCTATTAATTCTGTCACTGATGTCATGAACACTTTGAATGGTGCCACCACGGTGGGGCTGACGCACCACGGTCTGAACACGAACCGGGCAGCACGTGARTGCACCGAACTGGTGTGTGCTGGTCAGCGCGCCCCGGCCTTGTCAAACATGCGTCCAGTGGAGAAAAAAACCCACCGGCTGTAGATGGTTTCTTGCAATATGTGAGTAGTAAAAGTTGAAATCTGTAAGCTGGCAACTGACAGTTTATTAAAGGACATGCAAAATTACTGGTCTGCAGGGTCTGCTGTCTCTTCTTGCTGAAACCTCTGCTTTTTACTGGATTAGCTATAAAATTGCTCAGGCATATTTTCAGCCAGCATGAAGTGCTGCGACTTCCCTAAGTGAATGGAGGTTTCCATCCTACGTCAACTGACAATTTGGCCTGTAATCTTCAAAAAGGAGTGAAGACTTAAGTCCATGACAGGGGAAAGGTATTAGTAAGAGAAAACTGCTTCCTTTACTTTTTTCTCTTCTCCTCATGATAGTAAATAACAGTACGGGTAAGCACTTGTAGGGCTATGAGAGCAGAAGCTGATAAAGATAGAAAAAAGAGAGTCAGAAAACTAAGTGCAAAGAACAAAGCAGCAAAGTGAATTAATATTTTGCTTAAACTCTTTTTTAATAGTTTCGCTCTGGGGGTGGGTGACCCCTCTTTTCTTGAGCAGGGTCCATTGCAAAAGAGAGACAGGAGCAGACCCCAGCACCAGGAGCTGCTGATGGAGCAAGACGTTTGGCTTTCATTAACAGGACGGAAAGGGTATGCAACGTAGAGGACATCCGAACACCGTCCGTATGGGAGGAGCACCCCTTTGGGAGCACTGCTGTGCTGGGACGGGACCCCATGGGGACGCCGAGGAGCCTGCAGCCGGGGAACTGAGCCAAGAGTTCGCCTAGGACGAGGCAACAAACTTGCTCGTTCCCACGTGCCCGTGGCTGCCCGTGTCCCCCGCTGGGCCGGGGAGCAGCTCTGCCGCCAGCTGGCCCCTTGCAGCAGAGGCACCTGAGTGATGAGGCTGAGCTGCTGGAAGAAATAAAATTTAAAAGATATATCTAATTCCAAATCAGACACTTGGTCTCTTCAAATGCAGAGGAAAGATGAAGCAAAAATTGGTAGTAATGTGGGATATCGATGTGGCTGTTGAAGACACTAGCGGTTTAACAGCGGAGGCACTTGGACTCAGTTGGGTTCAATATCTGCCGTGGTTCAGTCTCAGGTTAATTACACGTCGGCTTCCCCGGCTCTCCCACCAGCCTCTGAGGTGTTGCTTTTAATTTATTTGATTGGACTGTTATGATCTTCTGCTCGCCCCGGGGATAATTTTGTGACATGAAGCCAATATACAGAGCCAATCAAAAACTGGTACTGCAACAAGTGAATTCATTTCTGCTGAAATTAGTTCATTGTTTTTAGCCCCAAGGCATCGATCAATTTGTGCATTTACAGTTGAAAAAGCACTTCATGAACAGACCTAAGTCATGTGGGGAAAGCATCAGGTGGCAATTACTTCTGACTGTTCTATGAGTCCAACAGTTCACAGGGCAACTTGTCCCACTCGAGCACCTGAAATGGATTTAGCCTGAAATCCAGCTCCAAACCCACTTCCGGCGCGGGAACAAGCCACCTGCTTCCCAAAGGTGCCGAACGCTGGCCCTGCCTGTCGCTTCAGGGAGGAGGCAGTTATCAGCGGAGGCGACTGGACCTGCTGCCTGGTATTTCCACACGGAGAAATTATATGTTTATATATAATTACGCGTATGTGCACATGTCAGTGTGGGTCTCTAGCTCCAGGCCAGTCCAGAGCTGCTGGGGGGAGAGCAGGAGGTGCAGGCACCCCGGCGGCACTGCCGGGCGCACGTCCGTGCGCTGGACCACGCTGCCGCTCCTCCGCCTCTCGCTTGGACTTACCCCTCGCAGCAGCACCTCTGCTCCTGCTCATCACCTACGGATATCAGAAAGCAGTCTTGCAAATAATTGCAAGCCAAACCAACAAGGCGTAATATTAATAAAAGCAGTTCACAGATATGAGACAAAACAGGAGGTTGCAGACAGTCAATCCCAAAGATTTAGAGTTTTCCAATCTTTTTTGTGTTTGAACACACAAGTGGGTGGATGTGTTTCCCCAACCAAGGGGAACGATGTGTCCACGAAGAATTAATGTTCTGCGTTCATGGGCACGTATTAGGACATTGAACCTGAGTCAGGCACTAGAGGGCCCGAACGTCTCGTGCCGAGTCACGCCAGGACGGTTTAGTGCAAAAAGTAGGAATCGAGGCTGCGTTTCATAAAGCCTAGATAAATGTGGGGGTGCCCGATTCTGCTTGTACGAGGCAGGGCCCAGCATCTCTGATTTCCCTGGGAAAAGCAAGAGCTATCTCAGAGTGAGATAAGTAAAAATGAAAAAGAGCTTCTGGGTTTCATGTAATCATTGTTTTTGTTAGGCACAAGAAAATAATTTCGTTGCCTTTGGGTTCGTACCACGTGCTGCGTATGTGTAGAAATGACGTGGCTGCTTCCGTCAGGCTTCGGCAGTCGCTCCTCTGAGTGCCACTAACACCTTTCCTGAGAATGTCTGAGAGCTTTCCAAAAGCAGAGCCAAAAGCGGCATAAATTAAACCGGCTTCTAAAAATGGAGCGCTAAATACATCCCTGGGTCTGATTGAAATGCTGCAGCCAATGTACAGAGCAGCATCTCTGCCTGCATGGAAAGTTTTGTAACTCCAAAAGAAAGGGTAAGACAGGAACCAATAAATCTGTGTTTTATGAGCCACACGCCATACAGGCTGCACACAAAATATAATAGCGAGTGACTGAGAAAGGGATGCATCCACCTGCAAAACAATTGTTTTGGAAGTCAGTGAAAATCTCTCCACGCAGGGCTATACTCAAAAATGGGAGGTTTTTTTTCAGGCAGCAACTATGTTTGAGACGAATATGAGAGAGACGCRTAGGTCTTCCTCTACAGAAAGTCTTCGGTGAGCCCCGGGCGCCGTGCAGCCCGGCCGTGCCCCGCGCTCCCGCGGGAGAGCGCCGGGAAGCTGCCGGCACGGTGCCTGCGGCAGCCCCACCGCACTGCCCGCGCGCGTGGGCAAAGACTCGCTTCGACGTCAATGAGGACTAAAGCGAAGCCCTGGAAAGGATCCAAGGTGAAAGTGAGTGAATAATTCACAACAAATAATTTATGCAGAAAATGAAGTTTCTTTTCCTGCTCAAGGCTTGTCTGTAAAGTGGCCGAGATTACTTCAGCTGTGTTTGCTGTCTGAATTTGTTCAGTTAAGCTGAGTGAGGCTTTGAATTCCAGGTCTATTTTATGGACTGATTGAATATAGTTTATATATTTGATACTCAATTTTCATCAAATGTAGCCTGCTTTGGTTAGTGACGAATTAGCTGACCTGTGTCACGATGGTGATTTTGTACTCTGATTGAACGAGCATAATACTTACAGGGCTTGACCCAAATCTCTTTCATCTCTTGGTTTTGGATTAAACCCACAATCGGGAAGAGGCTTAAAGAAATACTTGTCATAGATGTTTAACACATCCAAGAAAAGTAAGAGATAAGAAGAACTGGGATATTTTAGTGAACACCGAACATTTTCTGAATCACTTCGGAGTTGTTTGAAGTTTCCCGAGAAGCCAGGCTTCTTGGAAGGTCGTGCCAAGGTGTAAAACGTGGAAATAATTCTCCCCGGTGCCGTTGCTGGTTGTGCGGGGCAGAGGTTCGCTTTCAAGCAAAGGCTTCACGCCATCGACAGCAAAGCGCTTCTCACACCAACGCCCAGGCAAGGGACCTGCTCGCTGGCCAAAATTCCCTGACTCTGTAGTTTTACAACTCTGATACTTGATACTTATGCAATTATTGTTCAAATATCCCTTTCTTTAAAAAAAAAAAAAAAGTGTGTACTTTTAAGTCAGTCTTGCACCTATTCTACAGCCTTATTAAATTTGGACAGGTAATCAGCATAGGATCTCATTCTGTTGAAATAGCTCAGAGCTCCTCAAGCCAGGGCTCATGGCAGCCCAAGGGAACGATGGGTTAGTTCAAGTGGACCACAAAGAATTAGAAAAATAAGACATGAAAAAAAATTACAGAAATGATTCACTGTAAATTTAAATAAATGATTTCTAAAAAGAAGAAAACTTGCAAATAATGAAAAAAGAAAATTTACTTACTGATGACAGCAGCCTGATAGCGTAACAGCAGGGAGAACAGAGGCAGCTTAGATTACTGGCTGAGGGAGTTAACGTTAAAYGGGGGACAGCTTACTGCCTCTAATTGCTGGCAGCAGCTCGCTTTGCCCAGAGTGGGRAGCCAGCAATTGCAGCCAGCTTTTGTCTTCCTGTCCTGAAAGACCTGAGCTGTTGCCAGTTTTAAATGATGAATTTAAAAGGTTATTCCTGGTACTGCCTATGCCCTGACGGTGACCTGTGTCATTACGCCCCAGCTTTGTGACAAGACTGAGAACCGCTGAGGGCATCTGGTTGGAAGCAGCTACTCCTGGTCTCAGCGGCCCAGCGAGTGCAGGGGCTGGAAGGCATCCGCGAATGAGCTGGATTAGGAGAAACTGCACTCGCTCGGGTGGGTGCAGGTGGTCAGACCCGTGCATGCCTCTCCACGTGCGTTTTCACAAGCGTCTTGGGCATGGATACTTCCTTGACGCTTCCCAGGACAGTGTTTCCTTTACCATGGCAGTCATGACTCATAGTCATCCTGTGTTTGATCAAAACTGCCATTCCGAATGCTGAATCCAGTGCTTACAGCAGAAAATTGCTTTTTTCTATCCTGAGATGCATACTTCATTCAGTCCTTAAGGTCCTGCTCTTCGTCCTTTATAATTCCAGTTCTTCCACCTTTGCGCTGGATGAAGCCTGCCAGCGTTTGGCCATCAGCACGCTTTTATCTCTGTGCTAATGCCAGTAACCCTCAATTAAATGGATGCTGAGACCCAAGACCTTTGAGGAGTTTCATTAGTGATCCCTCTGCAGGTAGCGTGCCCCTTTCTGCCATGCCTGGTTTCAGTTCTGGAAGGCCACRTCCACCTCACTCATCTGGCGCTGAGCCTACGTTCTCCAGGTAAATATTGGTTGTCCAGGAGGCTCTGTTACATGCTGCAGTTTGTTTGGTCTCTGCTCAATACTTATTTGACCTTTCCGGGGACTTAGTGTTCATATACCTTTATTTGTAGTATGCAGGATGATGAGAGATCTCATGATGGTGCCATTCATCCCGAAAGCTGGTGCTGAGAACTAGCAATAGGGTTAGCGCTTACTCGGGTTTCAGCAGGGGCTTCCAGGTTCAGCTCGTGTGAATTGCCCACTTATGCTCGGCTCTGGTTCTGCAAAGCATGTTCTCTTTTCCCTTTGTCAGGGAAATAAATGTAATCACCAAGGTGCTGTTAAAATGTACTGCTTTCAACGCATTCATTTTACGTAACCTATCGCATTAATTAACATTCATGTGAGCAGGCAAAGGTGTGGTGAGGAGAATAATAGAATTTTCATAATCAGTCTTCTGGGGAAAAGATATCATAATTCCAGCATATGAATACTTTTTTATCCATTGAAAAATATTCCCCTGTTCCCTCATCAAGAATGGAGTGAAAAAGAGAAAGAAAAAGGATGGTCAGATTACAATTGTTTCTAATTCATATGCTAAGGCGCTTCATCACACTGACGATTTTGGACAAAAAGGACCTGTAGCATTTGACTTCAACAAACGTAGGAACTTCTTATCTCCAAGGAATACAGCCCTTTTGTTTCGCGTTTCAGTAATGTGGCTGATTTTAAAATTCTGCATTTGAAAACATCTGTGTGACTCTGACTAGTGATTAACATAAAATGGAGCATTTCATTAGGACATTCATATTTTTATGCTGAGTTAACGGTTTTAGTATATCAAGAAATGAAAAGTAGTTGATGTTTAGGGCACTACTGATATTAATTATATACCACTCAAAATTCTACAGGAGTGAAAATAGACAGGAATAGACATCTGCACTATACAAAATCACTTCTGTTGCACGTGATCCTCTGACACTGGAAACTGTCCTTTAAAATGCTTTACTTCCTCCGATGAAGGAAGTCTGGGGAGAAGTTATGGAAACATGAAGGAATTTAAAGAGGTATCTTTAGCTAATGAAAATTCTCTTTTGAGTACCTTGAGTCCAGATTGACTGCTGAATATCACATGCTACAAGGAATAAAAAGGGATTCAGTAAAAGTCTTCTAAGGAAGAAAGCAGAAATTAAGAGCTTGGGTAGGAATATGAGGAAAACGTTTTCAGGCTATGGGAACGGTGTCCTTCCTTTGTACCTGAAGCAAGGGGCCAGCAGGAAGAAGGAGGCTGCCTTCCTGACAACTGCTGGTTTTGAAGAGCTTTTGATTCATTCRAGCAGATGCATCTAACTCTGAAACAATACTGGAGGAATTTAAGACGTATTGCACTCAGCATGAGACCAAAGGACCTAAAAGGAAAATGAATCCATAGCAGTCCTAGATAAGAGCGTTTTTGTAGTCTGGAAGGGTTGAACGAGCTTCTGGTAGGAGGATATGTTGTGCCCAGAACATCAGAGACAAACTCTGGAGGGATCCAGAAGACAACCTTGACGGCAATGACCGTGTGCCAGGCTATGAGCTGGGGGCGGGGGGGCAGTTGGATGCACAGAGTGCTTTGGACATGATCTGGAAAAAAGCATTTTAAAACAAGACTGGCAGAAAAGAGTGGGGAACTATGTCAAGCAAGAACACCATGTGCTGTGAGAAGATCCTCAAACCAGAGAAATGTCCAGAATTTGGAAGAAAATGCAAGAACTGCAATGTGTTATGTCACTTGAAATTAGAGGGTAAAAACTATGCACAAATGAAACGAGGACAGCACGAAGGGTTCAGGTAAATTGCTTACAGGAAATGTGGGCATAATTGCAAGATAATAGACTGTCGACTAGAAAGTGCACAGTCATTTATTAAACCCGGTTTGGGTGCTAGTGTGAGACTATGCTTGGATGTGGCATATTGCTCCATTAGCTGTGAAAGAAAAGGAAGGGGTATCCACAGGTGGCAAACCAGTAAAACTCAGTGTCAGTTGTGGTGACTTTTCTATACTAAAGAATGGGAGAGAGAAGACAAAACAGCAAATAGAGTTTGTAATAACCCCAGTGGAGAGGACATTTGCTAAGTCTGTAAATTCTGGGGAAAGAAGCTGAGGTAGAGTAGTGAAAGAGAAATAGAAAAAGGTTTATTCATGAGCATCATGTTTTTTACACAAAGCAAACTTTATAAAATGCTCCACAGATGGCTTCTCTCTCTATCTTGATCAAATACATATTATCTATGGAGAGACACTATAGCTGTGAAGAGAGAGGCTTCTTCCTCCACGTGTGATAGCTGTACCCAGTTGTCCCAATGTTCTGGACAGAAGAGACAGTAATAAAAGCCATGCGGTGGGTGACCCGCTGCGTTGCCTCTTGAATGCTCTTTAAAAAAAAGTTCACTTTGCGCAGAATGAGAAATGCAGATCCTAACTTACTAGCTGCAAGCTAGCAGAAGGAATCGCTCCATCTGCCCTTTTCTGTCCTCCCTTCTTCCTCCCCTCTGCCTCCCCGTGGATACACGATCTAATGAAACATGGGCGATACAGTTGATCAAACAATCCCATTAGGTCAGATCGTTAGCAAAAATAATTAGAAATACAGATTCCCTCCCTGACCTGCACACTGGACAGGTGTTCATTCACCAGCAGCCTGAGTTCCTAACCCGACTCTTTGAGCATTACTGACTATTGCATGAGATAGGGAGCATCATCTTATCCCACCTCTGTGAGTCTTTACACAACTTCGCGATGCAGTCGCTGTCTTTGGTCTCCTCTCCTGGGAGAAGACTGTCCTTCGTTTCCCTGATCTGGTGCCTTGAGAAGCTGCACGTAATTGCATCAAGACCCTGAAGACCTGCAGATCAAGCTGCCGACAACCCATCCCTTCTCCTGCTGTTTTTTCTGGTTTTTTTACACACATACATTTGCATTCGTACTTCATTTGTACCAATCTTTACAAATCTACCTGTCCGGCTGAAGAGAAGTATTTAGACTTTCCTTGGAAAAGGGAACGGTGCAGGGAATACTTGGCTGTTAAAACCAGGAAGTTGAAAATACAACCTTGAAAAAAACCCTCTAATCGGCATTGCATCCAAGTTTGAGAAACTGAGAGCGTTAATTTAAGAGGAACCCAGTCATTAGTCGCTATGCAATTAAGCACATAGCAGAAGATGCATCCACTCTGCACTAGCAGTGCTACATACCGCAGCGCTCTGAAGGGCGGCTGTCACTGCGCAGCGTTCGGCCCACGCTGCCCTGCTCCCGGGGTCCTGGCTGGGCGAATTCTTCGCCATGGAGACAGAGCGGGGATCGTCCAAAGACTGGGTTAGGGCAGGCATGCTACGACTGCCAGCGTGGACACCAGTGACTTCTACATCGCCAGTATTCACCAAAATTGAATGCTGGTACATTAAAACAGAGAAAGAGCCTTTGGCGTTACTCCACGGCATTTAACGGTTTCATTCCTTGGTGGAAATCAGCATTATCTGCAGTGAACCACAACCTACCTGGGGCAAGTGCCAAAGGGGCCTGGCAGGCCACCTCCCACACGCCTGCAGAAAGCTGGGTATTTTTAACAACTAATGTTAGATTTGCAAATTTTATTATGTCCTGGGAGAGTACTGGTGGTTTCAGACACGCTCTTTTATGGCATTTGACAAAGTGCATTGGAGCCGAGTGTATAATGGGATGTTGCATACGTCCCCTTTCCTTTAAAAAAAATCTGTCAGGTGTCAGAGACAATATGGGCTCAGACAGCCCCCGCTGCAGCTCCTGCCGAGATCCCGGAGCGAGCGGTTGCCGTTATTAGCAAAAGGCTCCTTTCCAATCTGTCATCAGTTCGCAAGGGACCACCTGTTCCTGGGTGGGTTTTAGGGTTGAAGACATAAGAATGGTAATTCCCAAGGAGCTGCAAAAAGTAATGTAACTTTAAAATAATTCATGAAGGTCCAAGTTGTTTAGCTGGCCATCAGGTAACCAAAAACACTGAGGATATTAATGGGACTTGTCACATATTTCAAAAATATAGGAAAGGAATTCTTTCTGATGAGGGCATGAGCCTGACAGCATTTCAGTGGGCTGGAAGAAACGCACTAAATGCCAGCTCCATCTCCAGATGTGTCAGCTGTGGCCCTCTGGAGAGCTAAAAAAGTGGTGACCTTGGTAAGAGCACTTCAGCACAGTGAGAACTTCCTGTGGGGATGTGACTTACAAACTCAAAACTGTGTTAATTAATAGGTGGGCAAGAGCCCACCTGACTGGCTTTGAAACCTTTGTTTGCATCTAATTGGGGGTTGAGGCTTCGCTGGTGTGAAAAGGGGCGAGGTAAAGCCCAGCCCTGGGGAAGGAGAGTGGGAGATGGGTCTCCACAGCCAGGGAAATGTGGCTGGAGCCGGAGGGAGCTCCCCAGGAGCCTGGAGCTGCCCCTGTGCAACATAGGTCCTGGTGCAGAAACAGTGTTTTGGAGCTGAGGTGCTCCTGGCCCAGCTGATCCTTTCCTGCCTGTGGATGAGGCATGTCTCAGGGCTCCAAAGAGAGCTAGAAAAGAACCACTGAGCAGATAAAATCCAAGAAAACTATTTCCTTGTTTTGCTTTTGTGTTTTTTTTTCCAACTTTGTAATAAAAAAAGCTTTTACCTTTGCTTATAAAAATCCCCTTTAAGCTAGCCTAGTGCCAAGATTAAACTGAGGTGAACTGGATGTGTCTAAGGCACGTTACCTCTCTAGAGGTAACAAATCCACTTCCCTGGTGTGACACTGAGCTCGCCTCTGGGACAACACGCGTTTGTGGTGATGGGTTCGCTTCTCTGTGTGGGCAAAAGAGAAAGGTGTGACTGTCATTTTCAGGGCAAAAGGCAGATAAAGTATCTTTACTGCTTTGTTTAAGCCAATTTGGGGCAGCAAAAACCATCAAACACCAGAAGAAAGCTAGAACAAAAGCCAAACCCACTGCCTCCTGGTGAACTGTGCTAATATCTCAAGAGGAGGCAAATCCAAACTACACCTGGGGAGCAGGAAAAAACCTGTTAGTCATTAGATATGAGGTGTAGTTTTGGCCAGGAGAACAGGAGGCAACGCTGTGAGTTTACACACGCATTTGCTCGTTCCCTGGCCACAGAAAGCCGCCGGGGTGGGTGGACCCTGCCGAGGCCCCTCCGTTCTTGTGCAGAGACGCTTGGAGCTGCACAGCTGGAGAAGGGGGATCCCCGTCCAGCATTACAGGTGCAGAGGAATCGCTGACCACCTCAGGGGCTGTTTTGGCTTAGTAACTGTTTAAATTCACTGGCCTTGCCCAGAATAGTGCTTTTCTTTTAAACCCCCTTTTTTCCTAATAATTGTAGTAACTTTTTTCCCCCCTAATTTTCTGCTGGTGCACTTGCACTGTTACAGTTTTGCGTTGGGAATGGTCATGCAAATCTAGGAACGGACAATTTTCTTCCTAGGCCTGGTTTAGTAACAATGCCAGCAGTCTAGGTCTCGTTGTTGATATTGCAGAATTAGGAAGAAAAAACACTAGTGCTGACATGGCTTCAGCTTTTCAGTTCTTACAGGGCCTGGCTTTAACGCAGCATTGGGGGAGGTGGCTCCGTGCGCCAGAGCGTGCAGCAGYGGCAGTGCAAGACGCCGCCCAGCCCGACGCTGTCCCGGGGCTCCTTGTGGCTGCAGCAAAAACAGCAGCTGGAGGGACAATGTGGCCACCTCTGCTTCGATTTTGTAGTTTGTATTTTTGTGTGCGAATTAATGACTACTCCCTAAATAAAAAAGAAAAAAAACTTATGAAATAACATGCTTTTCCAGGAATATTTTTTAAAACAATAGTTTTTTTAAATGGTAACACTTGCAGAAGGTTCAGTATTTTACGTAAATTTAAACAAAATACATCTTGTTCTAGAAATTCTATATATCATCCTAAGAATGGAAGCAGTAAAAAAAATATTGCATAGTAAGTGATAATACCGCAAAGTTTTGCTGCTCATTATCAGCACCAGAAACCTAATATACATAAAATGTAGGTCACAGCATCCCATCTCACGCCATATTTATCCTTGGCATAGGAAGTGTCTGTTTGTTACTGCAAAAAAGAGACGTTCTGGTAAGAAATTTAGAAGGCAAAAGTCCCCCTCTTTAGGGTACCCACGGGGCCCCTCGCAGCGTGGGGAGGCGGYGTGAGCCGCACGCCGGCGTCCAGGAGCGGCACCCGCCTGCGAGCCGAGGGTGTCCGGCCGGCAGACACCGAACTGCTTCGGCATCAGCGGGGAAAAGCTTTGGATAACGGGGACAGATACTGGGGCAATGGGGCAGCACTTAGGCTCCCAGGCGTTGTGCCGTGGATTACAGCTACGGAAAAAGAGCTGTTCATATAGTTCAACCCGGGATGTTAGTCATAAGAATTAGGCCTATTAATGTTTCCTTGGTGCTAGGTTTGTCTGACCTAGTCAGCTAATCTTAACCAATGCTACAGTTTGTGAATTTTATTGCTTTTAGTTTGTTTTTTTTTCCTTTCTCTTCTAGGAGAATGTTTTATTTAATAGTCACATAGTCCTCTGATTACTCTGTTGCCATCTCGTCAGTGAGGAACCTGAAATGCGGCCTGGTGGCATGTTGCCTGGGGATGCAGAGGAGCCCGTGCAGGGCAGCAACACGGCTCCCGAGCTGCCCGGTCCCGGGACGGGGCACCGGGGTGAGGCTGAGCAGAGCTGGCCACAAGCGCTGTGCTCAGCCTCGGCCGCCGTTCCCATCTGCCGCGGGAAAGCTGGTTAAGCCCCCATGGTTCGGGTCTCTTCTGGGAGGATGTTGGGACCGATTAGCTGAATATCTGTGCAATCAGGAGCACAACCAAAAAGCCGCAATTAGTGGCCAGTTTATTTCTTTAGCATTTCTCAGATGAATGTAGTGGTCTGCATAATAACAAGAAAATTAAGAGGCAAGAGCTGCCACCATAAAACATCTCCAAAATAATTAGTACTAGAGTAGTGCAGGAGGAAGCAAAAGACACTGATAGCTAATCAGCAAGTTGCTAGCAGGTGAAGGCTGACCAAAAATGTCAAACGAGGAGAAAAGAAAGGAAGTGGACTGAAGGGAAAATACTGTTCTCCAGCACAGAAAGCCCAAAATAATAAGCTGCCAAAGCTCCCTCTCTCTCTTCGTTGCCAAGACAGGCCAAATAAGCCACGAGATGTCAGGAGTGCAGAGATGGATCATCGAGCAGCCAAAATCTGTCTAAATCATGATGATGAGTGAGGCACTAAAGTGCAGGGATAAAGCCCATAAAAAAAGAGATTCAACAAGGTGGGAGGAGCCATTACAATATGTATGAGGAATAATACTATATGTGAAGAGCGGAATAGCCTAATAGACTGGCTTTCACAGGCAGGGAGGCTTGCATTAATATAAAAAAACCCCACCACCAACAACATACACAGACCCTTAAAGCAAGGGGYGGCGCGGGCACCGGGCTGCTGAGACCAGGCCATCAGCTCTGGGTTGCTGCTGCCCCTCTCCAGCAGCCCCCCTGTATTTCATATGATCTTACAGCAAGTCACTCTGAATAAATGTGAGAAATTAATATAATGTAAAATTCAGAGTTAGCAAATATTTATTTATTCACAATGTGCAAGACAAGATGGTGAACAAAAACCGTTCTTTGAAAGGGGAACATTAATGACAGGGGTTAAAAAAATGCTAATGGCATTAAATAGAAAGCATGGACCTAGACTGAAATATGATGTTACGGACAAAAATAGAGAAACTGGGTGCTGAAGATTGTAGAGTTAAAAGCAGCTATATATAGGCACCTGACTAAGGCACGAGAGCAAAGGCTGGAGGGTCACTAAGGCTCAGAGCAAGTCCAGGGGCGTTTCTGAAGTTTCCAAAGCTGCTCCGGGGCCAGGGGGAAGCCAGACAATTCGGCCGAACTTTTGATATGTGAAAGCTTTCAAAAGTAGGTTAAGACGTCAGATGATAGCGCAATGCTGAGCAAAGTGGAGGGGCCACGTAGCCCGTGGGGTTGGGTTGGGGGAGCAGCTGTGCCGGTCCCTCGCCTTGGCGCGAGTCGCCCTGCAAAGGCACGGCCCCAGCACAGCCTCTTGAACCCTCACAACGCCTTGGGCTGGAAGCCACAAAGGTCACAAAACAAAATAATTTAGCTAAAGTAGTCTAAAATTAGATCAAATAAATAAATAGATATTGTTCAGATTTTTTTATAAATAAATAAATAAATAAAAAAGATGTAAAGAATAGCTTATTCTGGAATTGCATAGTTTTTCAGAGGGCCTTGCAAGCATTTTCTATAGTCACAGAATTGACCTGAGCAGCAGGATTGCAAGATTTCCAAAGGCAGATGAACTGGAAATAATGAAGATACCCCTTGCGAGGGAGGGAAGTCCTTACAAAAGGTCAGTTCCAAACATGAGCCAAGAAAACGCGGTGCGTTTCTGGAAAGCTCAAGGTGGAATAACTGGTGCCTGGGTGATTAACGTCAAGCTGGGGCAGCTGCCACGTTGGTGTGCTGCATTGGCCCTGCCAGGGCATTTTTAGAGGCATCAGAAAACTCCCCCACGCTCCTGCTCCTGCTCCCGCAGGAGCCTCACTAAAATGTCTGTCTTCAGATAAAACACTTTTTGGGGTCCTGCAGGAATGCCAGTTTGCTGTAACGAGCGCTCAACAACGTGCCGGGGAGCTTGTTGGGGATAAACCAGGCGGTGAAGGAGCCCAGGGCAGCGCCGGGGCCTGCTGGTGCCGGGGCGGGAGCGGGAGCGGGAGCGAGGGGTGCTTCTCTGCTGGCTTGCATGCAGTTACTTCTAAAATACGACATCTAGCCCTTTAATCCCCACTTTCTTTGAAAGAATTTTTACTGACATATTCTGATTTTTTTTTTTTTTACACTAAATATATTTGCCAGGCTTTATTTTTAAAATTGTGAAAACCACATAACTCGAATTCTTTATAATCTTCTCTCTCCATCTGGAAACTCCATTGCAACTCATTTCATGATCTAAATTTCCTACTGGAGGGAATGAGCCTAGCTCCTTACTCAATTCAATACAAGTTAAATTAAGCTGAAAATTCTGAAAGAAAATAGCTGCTACATTTATACAGAAACTACAGGTGAAAACGCAAGGCTGAGGCTTTGTTGTAAAACTGAGACTATATTTTGAACTTTTCACACTATGAATAGCCCAGCAGGTTTCAGCAGGAATACTTAAAGTGAAGTCTTTTGCATAAAAACATCTTTATGAGTATTGGGGTGGGGGTCTAAATTTTCAACCCATGCAGATATGTGCAAGCAGTGGTGCGTGCGACACTGCCCAGGGCAGCAGAAACACTTGTGGATGGGGCCGTATTGCAGTTTCCCTAAAGGCAGCTATAGTAAGTTGGTATATACATGTCTGAAAACTTGCTATGTATATGCTTTCAGTGTCCTAATTTTTCTGTGGCAGTTTAAAGCTGTATTCCTAGAAGATAGTGTCTCTTTTCTCCATTTCTGAGTTGACACCCACTAATGCTGAGACTGCATTTCTAAACTTGGCATCTTTTGTTTGTTTCCCATCTCTGATTAATGTTTCACATAAAAGTGGATGAAAGCTCATTCGTGTATTAACACTTCCAAAAAATCCTGAAAAGCGTGCAGGGGAGGCACCCCTTGCTACGCCAGCTTCCTGCCCGGCGCCACCCGGAGCAGCCCTCGCCCGCGCGGGGGAAATGCCAGCCGCCTGCGCAAACGCTGCCAAACGCCGTGTGAAGCGCAGGAAAAAGCCCTGGCTGCCTGCGGGCCGCTGGTGTGGAGCAGGTTCCTGCGGCCCGGCCCCACGAGCCGCTTCCACGCGCGGCCGGACGCCGGGTGCTCGGGCRAGAGCCACTGCAGCCGCGTGGATGGGCACTCGCTGCACCCGACCCCGTGTGTTTTAGAGCTGGGCAAACGTGCTTCATCCTCATCCAAGCCTCTCCAGAAAGTCAAAAATACAGCTTGCAGTATTAGTAATTAAAGCGAAACGGAAAGTAGTTGAACACTTCTGAAATTGCAGCTGGATGCTGCTGCCTTCACAAATTGTCTTACTTTTCTGCAGCCCAAGGACGCTGGCGGTGTCACCCCGTGCGTTTGGTAGCAACGGGGGAGGCAGTGAGCCTCTCCAGGCAGAGCTGGGACTTGCCCTCTCTGCCAGCCTGAGTACCTGTTACTTGGTTTAGAGTTCTCACACTCTTGGAGTTGACCTGGATATTTTGATTTTATGTTTCATAGTGTTCTACTATGGTATTTATTATTAAAAAGCTTAACTTTTTTTTTCTCAACTGCCAACATGTTGTCTGCTGGAACCCCCCTCTACAGACACGGAAAGCCTGCAGAGCTCGTGATGAACTCACTACGTTCGACATATAATAATTACTGAAAAATTATAGCATTTTCACTTATTACAAACCTATCCAATGCTGCTGATTGCTAACCATACATGAAGCCTGAATGGGACAGAAAAAGCGTGTTATGCGCCTGGCCCGGGTTGCTGGAGAATGTGCTGTGTGTTCACACAGGGATTAAAGGAGCTAGTAGCACGCAAGCCCCTGTGCAATTTCTGATGAACGATATCCAAGGAGCAGGTGGCGCTCAGGGAGCAGCAGTGCGGTGCTGGTGCTGTGGATAAGGCTGTACCCAAGCCCCCACTGAATATGGTGAGGTTTGGGGTTTCCGTGCTGGGGCAGAAAGGTCACTGACCCCAGCCCTGCCGCTGGCGCAGCCAGGAGACGGCTCCACGAAATTGAACAGTATTTTTCGTTGGCCCATAGGTTCCTCATCGCTGGAGTTAGCTYGTGGCGAGGAAGGGACCTGCCCAGGTGGGGGTGGCCGCGCGGCAGTGTGTCCCAGGCCTGCCCGGGGACAGGCTGCATGAATGCTGCAACCTCACGCTGCGGGGCGGGAAGCCCTTGGCTTCCCGGGGCAGAACACGCGGCCGGGCGACCCTGCGGAGCCGTGGAGGGGGCTCCGCTGGGGCTGGCCCCACCACCCCCGCCTCGCCGCGGGCTGCAAACCATGAAGAAAGGGAAAAAATGGGAAAAGCACATTTCCTCTGTTTTCTTACGCTTTTCTCAGGACAAACTTCGTGGCAAGATACCAACTATAAACTTCTTTCTGGGTGTGTGGATTAGGAATAAAGACCTACGATAGCCTTAGTGGTATTAAAGGACCTGAACATTGCACTGAGATTTTTCCTAAACCTCTGCTCTGAGGCTAAATTGTTTTTTAAGTTCTAAGCTTTCTTTCAAAACTAACTACAAAGAAACGTTGGAAGAAAAAATGAGAGTAATCCTTTTTTTTCAAATTCATACAAATGTTCAGCTTTAATTTTTTTTTAAATAGTCTCATGATTTATAATCCAACCACACCTTCTTTTGGAGGCCGCTCTTGGGATTTTTTTAGAGATTTAGACTAACAAATCTCTGAGTGTCACCCAGTGGTTTTGGCTGAACCGTGAGGAAATAAATTCTCCCATAACAACCACCCTGGCTTCCCCACGTCCTCGGCAGCGAGGGATTAGCCGTGCTGGGGGCACGCTTTCACGTTTACTGAAGTTGATCCATTTACTTGAAGAGGCCAATAAATCATTAGTGAGTATTTGGGGTTATCGATCTGTTAATATCGCAGCCCAAGTGATATTGCTCTTTCCAAGGAACACCTTAAATCTATAGCATCGAGCTGTAATCGATCATTCGAACCATTTAAAGGATAACAGCTTTATAGCAAGTCCCTAATACAACTCTGGCCCGCTGGAGGGCTGGTCTCCGGCACAGCCCTCCCCTCACTTGTGCCCTTTCTCTCACTTTCAATTCATAGGGTTGAAAAAACAATGTTATATAAACAAAAATAAAAAGCTGGACTAATTTTATCTATTTTACTCATTTTGAGTCGCCTGCAATATACATAGGGAAAAAAGTTCTGGGATTTTTTTTTTCCTGGAGATCTTCAGTTGTAAAGTGATATTCTCTGATGAATGGATTTCTACATTTTTATTATAATAGACTGACAGAAAAGTAAATAGATGTGCTAATATGAAAAATTAAGTTTCATTTTAATGAAATGTTTATTCACAGCAAGTTTAATATTCATGTTAAATTGATCTGTAGAATTTCTCCCCATCAAAAATTAATGTGATATAGTCTTTGCTTTTCTGCACCGAAAACATCTTCCGGTTAATTGGCAGGTAATGCATTGTAAATTCAACCCAATAATTCAGCCGCTCCAGGGCCATTATTTCTTTTTAAGTGCACAACCACTCACTGAATAATTAATAGTGATTTATAGCAGTATTCAACTCCAAACCTATTACTACTGTATCACTATTGTAGAGCAGGTAGCATTTTTTTATTTATAGTTAGAAAACAATGAAAATTAAGAATGAATATGTATAAGCTGGTTGCTGTACCTATCATGCACAAATTAAAAATGTGGTGTGCAGCCAGATATGTATCATTCACAAGAAGAATGATTTTGTTCATTTCCGTAAGACTAACTCATTCGAAAGAGGATTTTTTGGGGCCACAGTTGGCCTTGTGCAGCCTCGGAAGACCGCTGTCATACTGAGTCCAACTCAGCAACCCGCCATCCCCTTTGGAGCTCTCTTCTGTCCCAACAGAAAGATAAAATGGAAAAAGGCATAAAAAGGGTAACAAACAGGGACGAAATCATGACTATACAGCGTCAGGGAAGATCTCTTTAAAATTCACAGGTATTTCCCGAGACCTGGTGGTTAGTTACTTTGGTGCTGTTCCCTTCATTCATAAAATCGATTTTTTTTTTTAAGCTGTGCTTGTCCCTGAGAAGTGTCACACGTCCCTGTGCTCCAGGAGGGGTTTGTCGCGGTGGCCTGGCTGAGGTGGCCCCGCGCCGAGTCCCCAATTCCCAACAGTGCTGCCGGGCTTCCCCAGGAGCGGGGTGGCACAGCAAAGCTTGAGCCAGCCCCAACAGACACAACACAAAACAGAGATGTCACTTATTACTTAGTGGAAATTGGTCTCAAACATAGCCTGGAATCTAAATAAACTTACATGTTTCATTGTGGAAGCCACCGTGATGGCTTTTCTCTTCTTAGCCTCCCGCAGCCTGGGAAGCTTCGTGTCCAGAGAGGGCTTGCTCGGCTCCTTACAGCGCGTGGCAGCAATTAATGTGGGCCTTCGAAACAACTTACTCTGCAACTGAAGAAAAAAAAAAATGAACCCTTGCCATGGCAACTAAAGCAGCACACACTACAGCATGTCCTCCACAAAACAGCAGGTACTGAAAAAGAACCACATTTCCAGCATGTAATAGGTCTGTGCTTTGGTTCTTTGCAAAAAACAGAAACGTGCTCGGTTTTATAACGTTAATATTGATTAAAGAGTTTTATGACTAAGTGTGAGGAGGAAGCAAAATCCTATTCAGCACTCTGAATAATTTCTAATGCTTATTTTTAGGCCAGCATGAGATAATTGATTTACACTGTGCTGTTAACATTGTGCACAGAGCCAAAGGCCAGGTACTTAATCCTATTCCTGGCCCCTTAATGGCTTCGGGTTTCAAAATAGCCCTGATAGAAGTCATCATTGGACTGTTCCCAGCCCAGCATTGGCCAGGGCGCTCCATCCAGCACCGCACCGTGTGCTGACGCCAGGGACGGGCCCCAGGTATGGGAGAGCTCCAGCATCTAGAGCCTCCATTATGGGTGTGGGGGTGCACAGATATGTATATATACATACATATTGAGATATATGTATACACATGCACATGTACACATACRTATATATGTACATTCTCAAGTCTGTGGTGTCCTCCATAGCGACTGTGTCCTTCAGGGTACTCGCAGAGCCACGCTGGTCCCTGTGAGAAGGGGGCTGGTTAGTTGTGTTGGCTTGATGCTGGAGGAAAGACCTTTGCGAAAGCCAAGAGCTGCAGCGTCTCTGCACGCAGCCTCCTCGCGCCTTGGGCGCCCCGTGCTGTGCTTGGCTCTACTTCTGCACCAGGAACCCTAACCTAAATCATAGTGACCGTTTTGGTCCTTTTGCATTTCAATCATTGTAAGAGATTTAAAAAGCGAAGGTAAACTCACTTTGAGATCATAGACCCCTCTATCAGAAGGGGTCGTTGTACTCAGTTTGTCTGGTTTACTGTAGCTCTTTGATTTCCTTGAATTAATTTTAATTTGAACCAGAGTATATCTCTTGGAAGATATCATCTTAGCTAGACTTCAAATCCTTTGCAGTACTTGGGAAGTTGTTCCAGTTGTTGCTGCTTCCTCTAGCAGCAATACAGATGCTGTTTCCAGACCGAACGTGCCCAGGTTCAGCTTCGCCATGGCTTGCTTGGCTGCATCTTGTGTCCGCACAACTCAGTGAATTTTGGTCATGCTCTTACCAACACTTAGTGCTTTATTCCCCGCATGGCAGCTCCTGCCATGATCAACGCACGGGTGGATCACACCAGAGCCTGGGGATGGCCTGCTCCACTGGGGCCTCCTCCATGCCGCTCTGCTTATGCCTTAACTTTCTTTTTGGTAAACTAGCAAAAGTCCTGTTGCCTGAGCTTGTCATTATAGGAAGAAATGGTAAGAGATTATATACTTCTCACTGCTCCTTTCTCAAGGCTTTCCGCTTCATCAGCATCCTTTTGAATTTGTAATGAAACCAGATAGATTGTAAAATAAAACTTGTAAAAGTAATTTAACAAAAAAAACCTCTCCAAAAACCCAGACCTTCTCTATTTATATTTGCTAATCCATAGCCTTTCTCTAAACTTTCACACACAAACAAAAAAAACCCGAAATTAAAAAACCCTTCAACTATTCAACTAATGTGAAAAAGTCTGCTCTCCAAAATAATTACTTTGGAAAGCTATAATAAACTGAAAATAGGGTTTAGAATGAAAATGCTGTAATAATGAAATCTAACATAGAAGTGCAGTCTAATAAAGATAAACAAGAACTGCAAAGTGGCTAGTGCAAAATAAAAGAAAATATGTACGCAAGTGAATGTGAAACGAAGGCTAATCCCAGCTGGGGAGGAGGTTGTGCCAGTGGGATGTTGCATTGGAGGCCCCTCCACTGCAGCAGAACTACATAGCCGAGGCCAGGGACAATTTTTTCTCTCTCTGTTATTTCTATAGTATGTGAGCCCACTGGTTCCAAAAAGGACACATGCACGACGCTTTCATGCATCTCATCTGTTGGAAGAAATTAGTATTGCAATTAATTCTGTGAATTTTGGATGAAAGCCTATGCACCTGGCCTCTCCTAGCACTCACCATCTTTTAACATGGAATGACACCTATGTAGCCATATTCCGTTAATGTGACCTACAAAGGGAAAAGGAAGCAGTTCACGCCTTTCTCACATCATGATGATATTTATTATGAAGGCTGTCTGTGATTTTTTTCTATTTGTTCTCCGCTTGTATAAAGGACAGCTTTTTCTCCCTGTTTTTGCAGGAGAACCCCTTCGATGACTCAGAGGTGAATGATTCAGTGAGGTGGATTTTTTCCAGCCTACCTTTTCTCCCTCAGTTGTCAGGGAGGATGGTCTGAGCCGAATTTTAACAAACCCTGCTTTTCTGCCAACTCCTTCAGCAACAGAGGCAAAAACATATAGAAAGAGCATTTATAGCAGGCTGCATAAAAATCGCACTCATCTCATGAAGAAGAGCGTGCTTTTATCATAGACCTCCTGATCTTCAGGTACCTACAGAGATGAACTGCAGGCTAAACAGAGTGGTCAACTCCAGCTCTTTTAATGTTAAAAAACAAAAACAAAAAACAGACGAGCTTAAAAAAAAGGCATGTTCTGCTTTCTTCTGAGCCTTCTTTTATGCATTCTAAAATACTCCCCTCCCCCACCAAAAGACAACCTAGATTTATGTGGTTTGGTGCTTTTTGTTCCTCAGACCTCAAAGATCTGCTTTTGCCCCATGGAAGTCAGTGACTATCACCGTGAAGCCTAGAAGATAACCAAGTGAGGTAAACAAAAAAAGGTGGGGGTTCAAAGGCAATTACATCTTAGCCTTCGCCGTTTCCCCAGACAGCAGCRTGGTAGGTAGCAAATCTTAAAGCACATTATCATATCTCTAGCTGTGATATTTCTAAGCAATACATTTGTTACACTTGTATCTGAGCTCAGAACATCTCTTATCTTTCAGCAATGCAAAGGTAAAGAGTTATTTTTTGCAGCAGTACCTACATGTATTGTAAATAAGTAAATATCTCTCCATAAATTCTACAACTGAAGCTTTCTGAATCTCAAGCACAAACATTCACCAGCTGGTAGATGATCTCAGGGGGAACACACCAAGCTTGCTGATAAAAATAACAAATTAAATATCTATTGGGGCCACTTAGTGCTTTTAAAATATGCAGCCAAATTTAGATAAAGGTTGAGAAAATATTGCTTTACTTGCATAGAACTTTTCCATAACAAAAACCTGAGAAATGTGAAGTGCAGGGGCAAACCCTGTTTGTGTGGCCCCATGAGAGGGGCCCTGAAGAATTGGACTTGAGTGGCTCTCCAAGTCCCGTCTGCATTTGCCTGGTCTCCGGCGCGCTGCAGCCACTTCACGGCAGTGTGGTGGTGCCTTTGCGGTGACCCACTGTGCAGAAGAGCTTTCCTGGCCATGGGAACAACCGTAGCTCGTCCCCTGCAGAGCCGGAGACCCGCTCGGCACGGGGTGCACTGAGACACCTCGCAGTGAGCAGTACTGCCAAGAAACTATAAACTAGGTCTCTTGCGCATTTCGGCAAAGTGCTATACAGACCTTAGTTATCAACTTACGTGTCACCTCATGCACTGTCGCCACATTAAAATCCCCATATCTCTCCGCTTCTTTTTTTGCTGCCTTCTTCCTGTTTTCCATTTTCCTCCCTCTCCCTTTTCACTCCTGTATCCTGTCTTTGCACTATTGCTCTTGCTGTTGTATGCCATTAAATCACCCAGCAGTTACTGCTCTGGCAATTAAACGGTGATGCTTACTACATTTTTAGCCCTGGTTTCTGAGGAAGCGAGGTGTCCATCTGTCTAGCCTGCTTCTGTCCGTCTTTCCTCATAACTCATGACCCTTCTGTTGGGCAGGTCTGAGGGACCTCAGCCCACCTTATTACCCACCACCTGAAGTCTGTGAGACAATAAATTCCTAAAAGCCTCTGAAAAGAGAAGTGAGATGGGAGTGATGGGTCGCCGGCGCAGGGGCACGGACCGGACCAGGCTGCCGTGTCCGGCAGGGAGCAAAACCCTCTCGCCTGACATCTCACCGCTTCAGATGAGGGGGAATGCAATTGCTGGAGTGGTAGCAAAAGACCAGAGCAGTCATAAACAAAAAATAAATAAATAAGCTGGCATTTAAAAAAATAAAAATGAAACAGATTGAACTGTCAGCGTTTCCATGGCGACCGAGTTGCCGAGCACACCAGATAAAGCGGCAAACAGACTGCTGAGTATGGCGATTCCTGCTGGAGGAAGGAGGGTGGCCGTGTGGCCCGGCTGGGAGTGCTGGGGGTCCCTGGCCCTGGCCCCCAGCGCAGCCACCCTGGCCCCAGCTTCGTGCTGACCCCCCACAACACATCAGCACAGGACGCCTGGAAATGACCCCAAAACTGGGAGACCCACGGCATCGCGCAAAGGCGTAGGAGCACGCCCCGGCTTCCGAGCGGCAGAGAGGGGTAAAAACCTTGTGTTTGTTTCCATAAGGCAAAAGCAAACAAATATTCCCAGAAGACGGGGCATGTGTCCACCACCTGCACGAACGCAAAGCAAATAGAGGAATATACTGAAGCTGGAAATAAATGGCTGAACGTAGCAAACTGGGAAAGCGGCTTCCCTTTCCCTTCACTTTTTAGGCTGTGCTTAAATCAAACACCATCTCGGTGCCTCCTTGACGCTACCTTTATCACGGCAGCACCGCTGACGAGAGCTGCCCGGGCGGCCGCGGCCCGCTGCGCCGGTGCGTTGGCTCCCGCTAAAAGGCGCCGCGCGTCCCGCCGCCGACCGCCACGGCGCTTGCAGCAACCCGGGGGGCCTCCAGGGCCACCCCCGGCGGGCTCTGCCTCCGCTTTCGGCTCCGGCCGCCCGCCGCCTTGGAGGGGGCGCCCAGTGCGGGCGGCGCGCGGGCGGCGCTCCTTCAGGGACGGCCGTTACGACCGTTACGGCCGTTAGGGAGCGGCGCGCGGCTCCTCAGGGGGGAGGGCGCCTTCCCGCCCGCGCCGCCGCCGCTGCCGCCGGTCCCGCTGCTCCCGGGGGCGGCTCGTGTGGGGACGGGCGAGCCCCTGGGCGGCGAAGAGGKTTTTTTTTTTTTCTTAAAAAGACTCTTTCTGCGGGTTTGGTGCCTCCTCTGCGGGCGCGGAGGCCGGGGTAAGCGGCGGCCCCTTCCCCCCTCAGGGATCGCCTCAGGGATCGCCTCACGGGCGGCAGCCCTCGCCCTCGGGCCCCGCCGCGGGGCTGTGTTCAGGGTGGCTCCCTTTTTTCCACAGATATTCCCTTTTCCCTGGGATTTGAGGCCGTCGTGAAGCGCAGCTCGCTCGCCGGGGTGGAAGCGGCGTGCCGGGGACGGCGACGGCGGGAGCCGAGCGGGAAGGGCCGGTGCTCGCGGTAAAAAAACCCTTTATTAACTTCACTTTTCGGTTAAAGAGCTGGAGTTCGCAAAATCATGCGACTCCCCAGAGGCCCGAAAGCAAAATCGGGAAACAACCGGCTGAGATCCCTGATATTTCTGAGCAGAACACTTTCAAAACCTTCCTTGTTTTTTGTTGTTGAGAAATATAAGAAATTGGTACAAGCTCACTTTTGAGGGAAAAAAAAAATTATGTGAGGTACTTCAGAAAACACGCTGTCAGTCAAGTGAACAAAACACCCGGAGTGGCACTGGCCTCTCCATGTGCTCCTGAAGCCCCATAATGGTCTGATTTACTGCCCTTGCTGCCATCGTTTTGCTGCTGGTTGAAAGCTCCCGACAGTGTGGTTATTTCACGCTATTGAAGGTGAAGTTCTGGCCCTGCTGAAATTAGCAGGAATTTTGCTGTTAATTTCCATGGGGCCAGGCCGTTAGCGCAGTACTCCCTTTCCTTGCCAGACATATCATGCCTTGCTACCAAATTTTCCAGCTTTCCTCCTGAAAATTTTTTCTTTTTATTTTTCCATGTAAATGCCCTGGACGTTAAAATTTTTAAAAAGTCATAAATACAGTCCAGTATGATCTAGCATTTCACTAGTGCTATCTGACTTTGATTATATTTTCACTTTATTTTTAATATACTAATTTATTTGCTCTGCTACAGAATATGCAATTTACTATTTCAGAGTCAGAGGTTTAATTTTATCTGTGCAGATAGGCTACAAAGAGATGAAGCTGATGTACCGTTACACCGTACAAACTAGGAATAGCTCCATTCGAGTCCGCGAAATGCTACTGGTTAAGATCTGGTGTGAGAGGAGAATCAATGCTACAGTGCTTAAGCAAGAAGCAAAATGTATTTTTACTTTTTAATGGGTGGTGCTTTTCTTAGTCTGGCCTTCTGGATTTAGATTTTTGTCCTAGTTGTTATGAGCTTCAGGCCTCTGTAGTGATTCTCACCCTCTGAGGGAGTCTAATCTTAACTTTCGATGCAGATGCTTGCATTCATAAAAGCTTGAATTAGCAAAGTTGCTTTATTTGCTATTTCCAGCATTAGCATCAGATGATGTATGGTTAATTCACTGCCATTGCAAAGATAATGGTAAACATGAAAATAACCTTGCAAAGTCTCCAAAAGCTATTCTTTGGTGAAAGAAAGGGGAGAGAAAAGCAGCCTGCCTGCACCTGGGTGTTCCCTGGGACTCTGGGGTTTGGGAGTTTTTCTGCTCTGAAACCTGCTACGGATTTCTTCCTAGAAGTTTTAAAGTAATGCAAAAGCAAACGTAAGGTAGAAATGGTCATTTTTGGTTCAGGGACCTGAACAGCCTGTTGTGGTTACACAAAACTCTCCATTTTGGAGCTGGATGCTGGCCTGTCCCAGTGGTGGAAAGGATACATTTGCTCAGTGCGTAGTTTTGTTTTTAAGTGCTTCTCTAACCCATTTTAATTATGTACAGATGATTGCTGGGAAGCTGAATTTAATGACCTAAAGTTCTGGAGATTCATCCATGAATCTTCCTTTGAACACCTGCAATTTGTGCCTGTGAACTGGGGCTCTGATGAGAGTTGGCTTTTCTGTTGTGGCTTCCCAGGGTACAAAACTACCACCCTTTGGTTCAAAAAGGCAGCTGGCAGTAGGGGGTAGTTCACTGCTATCTCTTCCCTGCAGGAGAAGGTCACTTTATCCCCACGGAAGCTGTCATGGGCAGCTTGCAGACTTGGGGCATGCCCCGGGCTTTCCGGCCCTGCAAGCACGCCTCCCAGTGCCGGGCTGTCCGCCTTTCCACCCGTCCACCGCCCTCGTGAGAGCAGTGCACTCGGAGATTCACTGTTTCCTTTGGGTTTACCTTGATTCCCAACATCAGAAACACTTTATCGTAAAAGTAAAGCCCACCTGTATGTATTTATCAAATGACTGAAGTGGTAGATTATGTTGTAGTTACCAGATACTGGAAACAAGGTTAGAAGCAAAAAGTAAGATTTATTACTGCAAGATACTTTGCTAGTTGTTCTCATCTTGCTCATTCAAAGTTACCTTAGGGTGCATTCAATGAGATGATAATTACCCTGTTCTCATGAAATAACCCTGCTGTGGCTATTCTGGAGGCTCTTTCTCCTGCAGATGTGTGGAACCTCTGCTTTTATATGATGAAAACGTGTAGGATCAACGATGTCCCATTCATATGTTTATTCTGGGAAATATATCGTAGTTCTAACCAAACCTTACTGCTTGCTCTGCTAGTAAATAAGACCTCAAGAATTCCTAAGAATAAGAACTCATATGCATATGAAAGTATTAAGTATGCATGGTCTCCATGGACTYGTTATCAAAATAAGTGGCAGGCCCCAGAGCAGTATAACTTGCTTAGACATATTTGCAAGTGTTTCTCTCCTGCTTCTGCTGGCATTTGAGAGCTGTGCTGCGCACCCTTCTCGTGCAGTGGGGCTGGCTCTGCCTATGCAGGGACCTGGGGGGCACCTCATCCTGCTCCTGTGCTGCACACCAAAGTGTGCACACTCCTGAGGGCATTGATTTGCTTTACAAACAGCAGTAAGGTTTTAGGTTACCCATTGCTTAAAAACCCCTCAGTTTTACAACAGTAAACATGTGGGGAGTTTCCTGACACGTCTTCAGATGTGCAGGAGGGAGAAAGCCCACAGTGATTCATTTTGGAGTTGAAGAATAAGTATTGTGTTATAAAAATTAGGAGGAAAAATTAGGTAGGAAGATGTCCAGGAAGGGTTCTGGAGCTAGATACGCTATTTCTCTTGTCAGAGAGTGACAGGAAAGATGATTTCCAAAATCAATATAATAATTAAAGATTCCAGAGAAATGCCTCTGTCCAAACAACCGTTTAAGGTTTTCCCATAGCTGAGAGAAAGGTATTTGCATATTAGGGTGTTTGAGTATTGAAGAGCTGCCACTTGCATCCAACTCAAGCCAAGATGAGAGTGGCTTATGAAGATCATGTTATGAGGTTAAGGGCCTCAAACCCAACGTATTGCCCCATGACACACTGCGCTAACATGACTTGTGGCTTCTGACCTGGGGGTGGCAGAAGAGCTTACATCTGTTTGCATTGTCTGTGAAGACACATTTAACCTCCTCTGTGGAAAGAGATGCGTCTTTGACTGTATCGCAATTTCCATACAAAGAGTCATGACCTCAAGGGTCCAGAATGCCTTGAAAGGCTCCTGTCAGAAGTCTGGCCTGTGGGTTGCAAGCTCATGCTTTTCTTGCCTCTCAAAAATGAGTTGCATTTGGGAAAGCTGTAGAAGTGATGGGCTACCCACAGGAGAGCTACCTATCATTTCTAGGATGCAAATGAAAGTACAGAAACCCACCTTTGCTGTTCGTGCAGGCTATGCTCTGTGTGATGCCCTAGCTGTTAGAGTGGGAGGTAAGGAATGCACGAGAGAARCTGAGGTGGAGGAAGGAGACAGAAACTCTGAGCTGTCAAAATAAAAGATGTTGGCAGCAAGCACAAAATCTGTGCCAGTATTTGCTATTTCCACTAAGTGCCGTGCTGCTCACCTTAACTGATTCTGACGCTCCTCTGCCTGCCTTGCGGTACTTACCACCCTGGTCCTCTCTGTCCTTTCCTGTCCCAGTTCTGTTTATATGTGGGTCTTTGCACTTTTTTGCTGTCTGTTTGGAGGTGGCAGGGGGCGGGGGGGGAGGATTAGGGAGAGAAAAGCATGGGAGCACCTTATCTCGATTGACTGATGCTTTAGACACAGTTGATTTTAAAGCAGCTCAATGTACCTGAGATCTCCTGACAAAAGCTTGGTCTTCAGCAATCACCAGCATGTCCTCATGCTTGTGAGCCACCAATGATCCTGGATGCAGCAAGACCTTCTCTGTGAATCTCTAGTTCTTGCAGTTGGGCATCACAGGTGAACCTGTACCAACCCTCTTGAAAACATTGTCCGTGTGGATTTATTTTAATTATTTTTATTTTTTATTTTGTGCTTAATCACAGTCTTTTCTAGGTCTAGTTGATGTGCTGCATAGAAGATATTTTATTTAGCTTAGCATTATGTGAGCTATCTGTAACTAGGAAGGAAATATTTCAGACTTGTCATCTTTACATGTTAAAATTTTTTCATTATTTCACCTGACTTTCATAGTCCCCACCCCTCTTCTGTGGCTTGGTTTTCTTAGGACTTGAAGCTTATGCAATCTTACATTGCATTTCTTTCTCTACTGCTTTAAAACTTTGGCCAAATTCAACCAGTGTAAACTGCTTGGTATCAAGAAAAAGACCCTATTAATGCAGTAGAAAGTCAGTCCTTATTAGACAGCAGAGACACTGCATGGGAAGAGCAAGGCAACACATGTCCCAGTTGCTGGGAAAGCTTTACTCAGATTTCTAACTGTCTTGCACAGGAAAAAATCCAGTCATGAGCCATAAATCCACACAGTGATGTAGCTGCTAGCTGAACTTGTTGTTTCCTCTGTCATTCTGACCGGTGTTTCAGTACTATCATAACCAAGTAGTAAATATTACTAAAAATTACCAGTGCACTCTATACCCCTGGATTTCCCAAACTTCTTCATAGAGGTAAAAGGAGAGTTTCCTCTGCCATGATATAGAAATCTTTGTTAAACTTTGCTTGACTTCATGTTCGGGTTTGAACAATGACCAAAGATTTCTGAATGTGTTAACAAAACCTGAGCTATTTCTCTTCACGTGTGTTTTAATGCTACRCTCAACAGCTAAGTGATTGACCTGTGGGCATTCAAACAGCAAGTTCTGCTGCACGGACCCCAGAGACCCCCGTGATGGCTTTGTCAGTGCTCTACAACACGGTTTCAGCCACTAAATTCCTGCAAAAGGCCCATTGTATTTAATACACTTACTCTGTTGAGCTGTACTCTGGTAAGTACTGGAAGATTAGTCCAAATAGGAAGGCTTTATCTTTCACACTGTCCTGAAATCCATTCAGCCAATTTTTTGTGCATCTTGGTTAGCTCCACGGAGGGCTGACCTCAGTGGCAGCATCGCCTCTGCAGCACGTCGCCCTGACGCCTCCGTTGCACACACAGACCTGTGCCCGTGGGTGTTTGCTCCCTGCTGACGCTCCCTGCGTTGATACATTGGGAAAAGCATTGCTCGGGATGAACCTTTGGGCCCTCTGTCTTTCTGTCTCCAAGCAGCTAGGATGGCGTGGCGCTACAGTATTGTCAACTTGGGGAGAGGCAAAATTGACCATTGACCACTTAGTAATAGATCTTTTGGGCACCTGAGTACTGTGAAGAATGCAATAGTCCTCAACATTTAGCTTTTCACCTCTGTCAAGGTTTCTTTGCTTTGTTTTGTTGTTTTGTCCCCCTGCACAGAAGGTCAGTCATTCTTCATGCATATAGGAAGGGGACAAAATTCACTGATGGAGAAAATCAGCCTTTGGCAGTGGGCTGTGAGACTAGCTTCACTATGAAAAGAGGGGCATGGAAAAGAAAACTTAAGTAGAGCTTTTCATGGAGTATGGGTTTGAAAGGACAGCAGGCAAGTAGAGTAATTGGAAAATTAGGAAGGGGCAATGCCTTGGCAACCTGAGGTTAGCGCATGCCTAGGGCTTCGGACCTGATTGCGGCTGAAGCCTTAAAAGAAATTCTTCAGCTGGGAATAACTGTGTAGATGTTTATGGCCATCCTGTGCGTACCACGAAACGCCCCTGAGTGCAGGGAGCTGGAACTCATTGCATGATAAAGGCTTGCATACTACTTAAATTTTTTTATTACTATGAATTTGTCTCATCCTTGTGAAATATGCACCTGTAAATCTTCCATAGATGAAACAAAACAAAAATATTTCCATTCCATTTTAAAAAATGACAACAGGAGTCCTGTTGTAGCTATGCTACTGCTCCTGTAGCTATACTATATTTAAAAAATTGTACAGCACAGACCTTCAGGGAGCTCTGTGCAGGCACTTCATCACACACACCTCTTTRAGGTTTGCCATTTAGGTGTTTGCCTTTCTGTAAGCTATTTAGGGAAGATGTCTGTCTGTATTTCATCTGTGTTTTCATACCTCAGAGTGAGACCTTAGTCTGTGACTGGCATTCATATGTACAGATGCAAAGGAAATAAACTGTAATTACCTGAAACCTCTAGCAGACCAGAACATTTTCAAGCCATCAAAGATCCAGTATAGTTCCATCGGTATAGAAGTATTTTATGGTTCTCTGGGTTTTGGATGACTGAAAATGTAAGGATGCTGCTAATGCTGCTTGTTAAGGAAAGTGCCTTGTGCAATAGTATGCATGCAGACTCCATCCCAGACTCTCTGGAGTCCGGGAGCTTTGGCTGAGGCTGCAGTTGCCAGGATGGTTTGGAGGACAGCACTTATAGTTGGGAATGGACGTACTTCCTTATTCTCCAGAAACCTCTTACCGGTGCAGAGGGTGCAGAGGGATGAAGCGGCTGTTCTTACCGAATATCATTTGCACTGTGATGAGAAAGTTGATCGTGATGTAAGAATGTAATGGTTTTSCATGGAAAGCCATTTTATTTTATATATAAGGGAAGTCATAATCATAAATAAAGGCAGAAATGTTTTATTCATTTTGTATGGGAAATTGGAAAGCTCTTGCTTTGGCCAAACAGGGAAGCAACAACACCAGTCAGAAGGGGAAAGTGATGTGTAACTGTATTAGCAGCAAAATATTCTTTATCTTACAATTCAAGAGGTTTAAAATACTTAGTTTGAAAAATGCTTTAAAAATGGCCAGAGAGCCCTGATGTGAGGTATGGGAGTGAGGACTGCCAGCGAGTGCGGGCCGAGTACCGTGCCAGGCAGCTGCGAGCCATCCGCCGTGGCCTCTCCTCCGGGTGAGCGTGCTGGGGTTGTGCCGCTGCTGTTCTGCGGTGACCGAGCGTCTCCTGATGAAGAGACACCGGTGGTGGTTTGCCCTGGACAGCAAGACCGTCCCTCTGATGCTGGGATTTGCATTTCTCTTGGCCTGCTCTCGGTTGCAATGGAAGTGACCCTTGGCTTGTGTTGGCCTGGGACTGAGCACCCTCCCGGTTTATTTCTTCTGGGTACGGCTCTGGATTTAGGCCTGTCTGAAGCCAAGCATGTAAAAAATCTAGAAAATCCTGGTGTATTAGGCAGCTCCCCATGGTCTTGGCTGAGTTTGCAGGACGACCCACCCCACCATGCTACGTTTTCCAGTCTGTCAGGCTGCGGGGTGCAGCAGCCAAGTGACTCCTTGCTGTTTGCAGTGGTAAGACCCTTCCTGCTCTCGAGGCAACCAAAGAGCCTCTGGAGATCCTGTCAACTCTAGCCGTGTTTTCAGACACCCCAGAAATGACAGTCTATGACACAGCGAATAGATGGTGCTTACCTGCACCTCCCGGTCCCTGTCATGCAGCGTGAGGGTCAGGTGTGTGTTCATTTGGGGAGGACTCTGAAACTGCTGCTATGGGCACTAGGGTAAACTTCTTAGTTAGAAACTTCTGAGGAAGAAATCATTTAAAGATAACTTTATTTTTGCTTAATAAATCAAAAGCAGAAGTGACTGAAAAGCAGGTCCGCTCCACGCCTTTGTTGCATCCTAAGTGGAAAAAAGTGATATGAACAACAAATGGCTAAAGCACAGAGTTGTGGTTCCCCTTCAGCCTGCAATATGACAACCGAGGCAAAGCAGCTCCAGGCTGGGCCGTTTGCCACCATCGGGCAGGACGGAGGCACAACCCTGAAGAGCTCCTTCCCTGCGTGAAAGCCAAGGGCTTCTCCCAAGCCTGTCTCTCGGTAGCCGGGTGCTGTAAGGAGCCCACTGGAGGTACACCCGCGGCTCGCGGACGGTGTGGCAGTAGCTGGCAGTTGACATGCTCGCGTTGCTCTCCGCGTTCAGGGGATGTTGGGTTTGGGCGGCAGTGACAGCCAGGTTAGGGTTCAGTTCACCTCCCAGGCAGCTGAGCCACTCTGCAAAGCCGGGCAGCTACTGGAGCTGTTAATTCACAAATGTTATAGTTGTTGATGAAACAGTTGTCACAAATATTATATTTATTGAGGAAGCAGTTGTCCAATTAATTATAAACTGAGTACTATGTTGGTGTTCATAAAGTTACTCAGATAATGAAAATGGTATTTCTGAATAATTTGTCAAAGGCGACAATAATTCTTCAGATAACACTTTGATCAGTGAGAAGATGGCAGTGTTTTCTTGCTGCATATACTTAATGCTTATTGTCCTTGAGCAGAGCCAGTGCACAAGGCATGGTCGGGGTTCCCCTCCATACCCACGCTTGTCCATCTCACCTCCCTGCTGTTTAGGGCTCCTCATTCCTCTACTTCCCATACCGTGTCCCCTGTTCTTCCAGGAACCTGCAGCTTCTCTGGGTTTTAGGTCTCAAGTAAAGCATCTGCCAGGATTTTTTGGCCTGGGGGGAGGCTGTGTTGGGTTGTTGATTTACATATAGATACATATAACACAATGCATTGGTGGTGGTGTGGCTATTGCAATGACACATAATACTCTGTAAATGTCAAAAGAAATACATTGCACTTTAATTTTATGTTAACTTCTTGATATCTCTGTCTGAAATAACATCTGATTCTAGGGCATTTAACTTCCATGAGTTGTCCTTCATATTTATATCACAACAATTGTTAATCCTTTAAGAAAGGCTGAAAAGTGTTTGTCTCCAAACAGCTAATGGTTTCTTCAGCATATGGTTTCTCTTACACAGTTGAATATTTAGCCTTGTGTCATGCAGTGTTGGAAAAAATCCAATCTTTCTTTTTTTTCCCTCCTATTTAAGTGGCAGGCTTTTTCACTGAAAAAGCCTCTTCGGGAGAAAGACACTGCCCCCCTCCCTACTGTTCCTATGGCTATTTCACAAAAAACCATGCTGTAAGCTGTGTGTTATAGCAGTCGGAGTCACAGCATGGCTGAGGTTGGCAGAGACCTCTGGAGGTCGCCCAGGCCAACCCCCCGCTCAAAGCAGGGTCACCTGGAGCACAGAAAATCAGTATATAAAAAATAAACACAGAAAATCGGGAAGTCCTGACATACAGTTAGGGGAGGGCTGTCTGACTGTTGGAAAGTCACCCTCATTATCCTCTCTTAAAAAGCAAGAAGACTAGCTGCTTACCTTCTAGCTGCCCTCAGAGCAAGGCATGCTGCAGAACGCCTTGACAACGTGGCGTGTTTTTAAAGTAAGAATTATCATTAGGAAAGCGGAGGGTATGCACATTGGTCAGAGCTTGCTGTGTTTCATTTCAGTTTTGCATTGAATCCATAATTCAGAGCAGCAACTTCAGTCCTGAACAAATGCGTGTTCCTCCTGGATGCTTTGATTAAAGGCGGGTGTGTGGTCTGTCAATATACATTAATGATGCATCTCCGTTCTCCTGGGACAGACGGAAGAATCTGCTATGTTCAAGCGTTTCAGTATTCTGGTGCCAGTCTTGTGGTAAATTTAACCTGTCATAAGAGAACTGCAGTATGGGTGGAAGAAAGGTCTGATTTTTTAGGGRTATGTTGGCACTGTTAAATTCACCGTGAACGTGTATGCACGCTGCGAGCTCGTGTGCTAAATTATGTATCCAGCAGCAAACTTTAATGGGAATTTTTGAATTCTTTTACTGCTTGATTTTCCACTCAAAGAGATTCATAAAATAGGGACCTCTAGGAGAGTAAGATCACAGTGTAACTTTTCAAATAGGTAGGTCTTTTAAAGACATCATTTGTTTCAACTCTACTCTCTTTATAGGCCCATGGTTGGGAGTCTCCAACTAGGAAATGTTTTTTATCTGACAGCTGTCTGCAGGAGACCATTATCACAGTCTTGCTTCCCCTCCAATAGAAGGTAGCAGATAGTTTCCCTGCTCTATTGGACTTCAAGCCTTCTCAGTTAAATCACCTGCGTGTGGCCAGAGGGACTCGTCCTGCCTGAGGGATTTGACACAGGTGTGCGCCCACCTCTGCCCAGCAAACCCAAAGGTCTGCACGTTCCTACCCTGGCGCTGGGTACACGTGAGGCTCTCTGCTCATGGATCTTTCTCAAGCAGCAACATATTTCTAACTTTTCAAAGAGGTCACCCGTACATTTCTCTGCCATGTCTTCAGCCCATTCCCTTTTTCCAATTATGAACACTTTTGTAATGAAACTGAGGAGGTTTTCAAGTGTTGATGCTTTTCAATGAGCTAGAGTGATCCCATCTAACTTCTTACAGCTCAAGAGATGAATTCAGGGACTTTCTAGATGCCAAAAACCTCTCTCTGGTTTACAAAAAAGAAATGGAAGAATCTGATAGACAGAATCATTTGCTCATACCTTTATTTTTCTTTACATCTTTCCCAGTATTAAACTGGCTCATTATATTGTTTTTAATCATTTAATAACCCAATACAAAGCACACATTGTTCTTTCCAAACAATAAAGTGATTAAATTCATATGGCGTATAGCATTGCACATACAGTTCCTGAAATTACCTGATTATCGTTGGAAATCTGAATATTTAAATTTGATTGATTGCCAGAAATCATGCTGCTAAAAAGGGCTAAAAAGAGTCTGAGGTATTATTCAGAATCTAATTGAGGAGGCCACTTCCAAAGACCCTTTAGATCAGCTGAGCTTCACCATTTTATATTATTGAAGATATGGCTGTGCGTAGTTATTTCACTATATGAAGCTATATATGTTAGGGAAAGATTCTGCTTTTCCACTTACCTGTGCAGCTATTTTGACAGAAAAGAGCTATGGAATACAGACAAATCCTTCATTCTTTTTGATAATTTTAATGTATGATTTTTATTTTTAATACCTGGGCTTCTCCAGCTCCATCTTACAATTTTTATTGCCATGAACTGTATTTTTCTTCCCATTTTCTCTAGCAGATCAATCAATTCTGAGCTGTTTTCTTCCTCAGTAAAGTCTTGGTTAATTGAAAATGTCAGTTATTGTGTTTGATGATATTTTCTCCCTTATTCTAATGCTTGCTGTGATAGTGATTGTTGTGAGAAGAGACTTTATCATAAATCTAGTCATAAAGACATAGTGCAAAAATCTCAGCTACCATAAATCAATAAGGAATTCAGGAGAGCTTCTTCAGCTAACAAGGATTTAAACCTCAGGTCTAATATGTCTAATACTTTTTAGGAAGAGTGTAGATATTTTTCAAATTTCTCTTAGTCTTATTTTTAGTTTCATCTCTTCTACATCTCTACTGGTGCTGTTCTTCGCCTTCTTACAGAGATATTGAAAACCAACCACTTAAAATTAAAGAAGTCTAATGAAACAGAACACACACTGCTTAAAACAGCTTCATTAAAAGCAGTGAGCACTGTAGACTCTGCACTCTAAAAGCATATCAGAGGTGCTTAAAAATGGACAGTGAGAATAAGATTCATCTCCATTAAATTTAGCTGTCTGAAACTTAGGCATGTTGTCAAAGTCCTCCAGCCTCCCTCTGTAGTGAACAGGGAGGAATGGGCACCCCACAGGTAGTAGCACAATTATTTTAGACTGGGAGAGAGGAATTGCCCAGAGATGTTTGCTCCTCTCTGTTGACTGTAGAGGGTAGTTTCGGTTAGATGCTTAACTTGTAAATGCTTAAAGTTAGGTGTGGTGAATCCTTTCCCACCTTCCTGTAGCACTCACAGACAGTGCGACTGCCATGCCAGATTGGTTACGTGCACTTTAAATATCATCACAGCTAGCATCATGCAAAAAATTGACATTATTGTTTTTATGAGAACAGCTATTCTGTTAATCAAAAATTAGGCTCCGAAGTCATCTTTCTCCTTAAGTATTTAAACAAATTGGAGGTAAATGGTGGAAGGGCTGAGGATGTTTTAGCTACAGTGCTGTTACTGAGCTAAGGATGTTTTATAGGGGCATGTGTTGCATTTGATCAAAATCGAAACACAAGTTAAAGACTATCTAGAAAACTTTAGATTTTCCATTTTATTTGGTAAGTTTTGGAAAATGAGTTGAATTTTACACCAGAGCAAGGGAAAAAAAGTATTTTTAATACTTGCAGGCACAGTTTGCCTGCCTGAGCAGCTTCTGTGAATTCCAGCAAGTCTGTATAATGTCCTCGTGTGAATATAGTTTAACAGTGAGTACCCTACTTTCCTGTTAAAAAAAAATATATATATATATATATATAAAATATATATATATAGTATATATAAAATTATATATTTATATAGTCCTAGGCTGTTTGTGTGAGTAGACAAAATTGCTCCTGGGGGAGCCAGGGCAGCAGCCGTTCAATGCTGCCGTGAGAGGAATGGCACACGGCYGCGGCATGGGATGGAGCCTGCGCTGCCTGGGGTAATGCTCTGCCTGTTTTGGAGTAGGGAAGGAGGCAAAACAAGCATGACAGATTGCTCAGTCTTGAACCAGGTTGTTCCTTGCATTCGTATAGTAATGGGGGAAATAACTCAAGACTAATCTGTGCAGATTATGCAGACTTTTATGATTAATTAAAATTGGCTCCTCCTAAAAAGTCTGGTTTGGATATTGTCTGGAGGAAGTGTTTGGAGAAACAAAATGGTCACAGTTATGGATTACTTTATCAAAGATCTGAAACACTGAAATTACTGCTCCCATTTCCACAGCAGGACAATTCAGGAGTTACCTGGAGCAATGTGAAAGTCACTGCTTTTCCAGACTTTTAGGCAATGTTCAGTTAAATCCATAGCAGAAAATTAAGGCAGAAGAAAACGGGCAATTGAATTTGATCAAGGACCCATGAACCACTCTTTCCTAGAAGAACGATGACCCTATCATCATAGTAAGAAAAGTCTCCCCACTGTGTCATTTTTCTTCTGTAGCCTCAGACATAACTCACTGTGCATCATGTCCAACCCTCCTCCTAATCATCATGAAAGGGGTTGACAAGGCACAAGATCACCCTTAAATACGAGCTTTTTCTTACATTTATCTGACTGTCCTTCACTATTTGAGCTAGCAAAGAATGGATATAGAAAAGAAAAATGAGTAAGGAGGGGAAATGAGCAAGGGGAGACGAACAGCGCAGTCAGAAAAGGATTGTTATTTCACTTCTCCTGTGGAATGGGAATTTTTCAAGTACCAGCACCTTGTGGTACTGACTTGTGAATGTAATATCTAACGTGTTCTCAGATACACCTCAGCTGATATGCTTTTATTAGCTGATGCTCTTCTTTACTGTCTATAGTTGTGGGTTTCAAAAGTATTTAAGTGACTGAAACCCATCAACTACTCAGGAAACTTATGTTTTTATGGTGTCTTGAAAATGCCACCCACTGTAGAATTTGAGTTTTAATGTTTGGAGTTGACAGTCTCTTGGTAGCATGAGCCTACTGGGATGGTTGTAGGTAAGGTGCATTACACCTTGCTAAGGCCGGAGCCTGCGGTTGAGACAATTCCTCTCGTGCCTTTAAACAGAAAGTTCAGTGTTTTATGACTTATAAAAAATGACTCTATTAAATGAAGTGAGACTTTGATTTTATGGARTATGAAATGCTGCTTATGTACTGCAGCCTTCAATGAAACAATCATTAAACAGTTATTGTACAAGCAGCTTGAGTGAAAACTTCATACACAGTTATTTGCCAAAGTCTGTAAATGCCCCTCTGTGTCGCTTGCATACCATGCCCTGGCCTTCTCCCCTGGGACCCAGCAGGTCGCCTTAGYGGGTGCCAGCCCCACTGGAACAGAAGAAGAGGGAACTGCCAAAAAGCAGAGACACAAAAGTCCTATTCCTCCCCATTTCATTTGGGAGGAAAAGCACCCTCACTCTTGTTTTGCTTCTGGCAGATTTGCGTAGACTTTGGGGAAGTCTGTCATAATGTTCAACATACATGTGTTCATGTGGTGTCTGGAAACCTGGCCTTTATTGCTTAAATTGCTGCAGGAGCCTGAAACACTGTGGTGGTTCCCACCTTCAGTGGCTGCAATTGGAGATGAGACACAAGGCAGAAACAGGCAAGCAGGACTGCAAGGAGAAGAGTGGTCAGCATGACAGCAAGTGGTCTCACTATAACAGGAAAGTAACTATCCTGAAATCTCTTATATATCACAGCAAAAGAGCTTCAGGAAGGGTTTCCTTTCCCTTCTCTCCTTGGAGGTGTGATGAGTTCGGCTGAGGTGTGCYGAGCTCATTAACCTCTTGAACTTGCTCGCTGTACTGCAGGTAATTGTCTCACAACAGTTATGCATACTGACATGTTTTGCAGAACAAAGTCAGGTTTTTCCTGTCCATCAGTTTTTACTTGAGTTCTGTAGAAATTGACACTGACACTTGAAATCGGTGGTAAATTCCCAAAGCGATGGAGTCACCACCCTGGTGCAAAAAGGAGCTTCGTTGGGCGGAGGAGCTGGCCCCCTGCCTCACCTTGCCTTGCCGTGCACCCAGGGCCTCTCCTGGGCCCGCTCCGGTGTCTCCACAGCCCTCTCGACCGGGGGGCCCAAACYGGACTGGGGATGCCCGGGGGTCCCACAGTGCTGTTCATCTCATTCACCCACCACGAGGTTGCAGCGGCGAGCATGGCTGTCTTCTTCCTGCCAGGGCTCCGTGGCCAGGGTCTGGCCGTGATCTGGTGTCTGTGTGTCGTTACCCTGTTAATTCATATTTAGTAACCTGACAGTGACATGATTTACAGAGCCCGTAACGTTTTTTTGAAAACACTGAAGCGCTTGCTGAACCTTGACTCCTTAAACAGTACAGCTCAGTAGGGAAACATTGACTTCAGATATGTTGTGCTCTTTCAGTTCCCGAGAGTAAAAATACTTAATATTGATTTTTTTTCTCATTTTTTTAAAAAAATGAGTTAGTCATGGAATATTGTTTCTCGGCAATTAATGTCTTTAATATATGAAGATGCAGCATTAAATTGTGCAGTTTTGACACTTAACCAAAGTAATTAGTGTGTGGAACAATGAATCTTTTGATTTTTCCACATTGTAAGGAATAATATAACTGTGAATAATTTATTAAAACATGGACATCTCATTGAGCTTCTAATGGTTTTTTTGGAACTGTGACGGTAAATCAAGTTCTGCCCCATCCTAGTGTTCCTCTTGCCCTGGCAGAGAGGCAAGGAGTCAGGCTCCAGCCCAGTCCCACCAGAGACACTCTGAATTTTGCGGCTCTCGTCTCTGTGTGTTTGATAAGCTCACAGAAGAGTAAGGCTGAAAGGGTCCCCAAGGCAGCTCAGTGTGCTGTGGTGAAGGCTGCTCTCTCATTGCCCATGGCACCTGACAGAGGTTTCTCTATCTTGCTCCAGAAGTCTCACAGCCTGTCCGGTGCTCCAGGGCCCTTGGAGCTAGGTGGCTTTCCAGGACACCTAATGAGAGACAGTTTAACACCATTATTTTTGTTCAGTCCGTAGGAACAGAGAATAGTTTATCTCTTTGCAGCAGCCTTCAAGGACAGGGTTGTCAAATGGAGTATCAGCAAGAGGTCCTGCAGAAGGTGCTGCTATTTTTCACCCAGGCATAGTGAGCAGAAGAGGGACCTCCCACCAGCTGGACTGTGATGGACCCAGATGATGCTCCTGCTCATGCTCGAGCAGTGACCACACCACACAGTGCACATCTATTGCCCTATGAACCTGGCCTTGACTGGGCAAAACCAAGGCACAAGCACCATGTCACTCCTAATCCCCTCCTGGAGCAGATACCATCTCTGTTCTGAGTCCCGAAAATGTTGTTTAAATAGGTTGAAAGCAATTGATTTGGTAATGATGGATGGTATTTAGCTTGTTTAGTCTGCTGTCTTCCTTTTGGGAAAATCTTGTGGGGGGGAGGTTGGGTTACATCCAATTTAAAACTGTCTATTGATTAATTCACTTCAAAGAGCCCTTAACAGAAAATAGTGATGAAAGAGCTGCAAAAGATGTATAAAAATGCTTGCTACCTTGAGTGCAAAACCAAAAATGTTACCATTTTTATCAAGTATTCGAGTGTTGTTGAATTTTTAGATAGGCTTCGAAACAGTGGACTATGCACACCTGCTGGAAGGCCATCAGAGTAGAATTTGTGTTTTGCTGAAATATATGTAATTCCTGCTCTTCAGCCACTTCCAAGGAGATTCTCATCAGTGCACAGTGTTCCTCCATAAATCCCTTATATGCATGATGTTAAGGACTTTGCTACTTATTAGAGCAAGCAGCAGGTTACTTCTTTAGTGACCACTGTAATTATAAAGATTTTGTTTAAAATTTCACTTTAAGTATGTTGGATTGGGCTTTTTCTATTCTTAAAGATATTATCCAAGTGCTTCTGCCTTATTTACTCCTTATAATTATTCATTAAATATACTCGTTTGCGGTGTTATGTAGGAAGAGTAAGGTCACCAAGGATTCACCYGGCGAATCAGTGTTCGTAAGTGTGCTAACGCTGCATCATGTCACGTCTCTCCTCAGCATCTCCATTCTGGCTAGTGGCAACAGCAGAAATCTGGTTTGTGGGAGAAGCTCCGAGTGATTCTTCTCGAAAGAAAGTTCAGACTAGAATGGCAATTTAGCTCAATTGCAGCCACTTGTGTCTTTCTGTTATGAGCTCTTTTCTTATGATGATTTTTTTCCTTTTGTTCCTTATTTTTCTTTTTCTATGGCACTGTCTGAATGATGCAAATCTAAACTGATTTCATATGTAGAAACAACTGGGCTGAGAACACTTCCTTTTCTTCACATATTCTGCAACTTGAGTGAGAAAACGCTGCGTGCTGTGTTCTGGATAGCAGAGGGAGCGGGCAGAAGTGCGGATGTGCCGCCGAGGGGAGGAATTGCACCCCCCACCCCCAGCACGGCCCGGGCTGCGCGTCTCCAGTGTGCTGGGGTAACTCGAGCGGATGGAGACTGTCAGCCCTTTCAGTACAATATCAGGGCTCCAGTTTTTAGAGCAGTGGTTGCATAGGAGTGCAAAACCGTACATGAAAGTTGACCTCATAAAAAAAGTTTTGAAACAAGTATAATCTCTTAAGCCAATAATCATGAGATAGTAATGAAGTAAGTAACGTTAAAGAGAAACATTTTCATATTTCATCCTGTTAACAAAAAGAAGGCAGAGCTAGGCAGGAGTTTAACATAGATTTTGTTCAATTCATTTTTTATATACAGCATCTACTTCCTTGAGCTGCAAAGCTGCTGTCCCGTGAAATGGCCCCAATGCAGCACACAACTGCTCCAGCTCCACCGTTACCTACGGTAAAGCCACATTAAATGAGGCAACTCTGGAGTACTTGGGCATGAAAGCCAGGAAGCTTAATGAAGAAATTGGGTGGTAACCAAAAGGTTGAAGTTTTAGGACGTAGAAAACAGTTGTTAGTCAGTTTTCTCAAAAAAATAAAATAGGTAACCTTCTTGCCATCTCATTATTAAACTGGGAACTTTGTAAGGGGACAGTGGGACAATGTCAGCTGGCAGGTACTCCCGGCGAGAGATGCAAGTTGATTTAGACCCTGGAAACCTCCCCCCCATTCCCAGCCACTTGTGATCTGCGAAAGGAAGTGCATGAAAGGGATCTCTGTTTGTTAATGTTCTTCCTTGCTTTTATAAAACAGTATTTTTAATGAGAATATTCTAATGATAAAACCATGCAGATTAGGCTGTGTATAAGTATCATGTTTGTCTCTCCCAGGGGCATTACTTTATAGGCCTTGCTCCCGTTGCCATAAGGCTCATGGGGAAGGGAGCTGGACTCACTGGGTGAAGCTATCCTCAGCTTTCCAGAATCCCTTCCTAGCTCTTCCCTCCATTGCCGTGGCCTTGGCAATGTGAAGTTTCATGACTTTTCAAGCCTGGCTGGTTGTGCTACCTCTCCTGCACATGAAATAGCAGCTTCCGACATGGACGCAGCCCTTCAGGACACGTGGCCCTTCGGGGTGCGTGCCCCACTGCCCCAAGCTGCATCCCCCTGGGCAACCGCGCCAGCTCCCAGGATTCGTGGGTGCTGTGCTGTCTCCTGCTCTGATCAGTCATAACCCACAAGCTGAAGAGAATGGAGCTGTGGGCACGGAGCTGCAATCTTTACCATCAAACTTTACTATCCAACCCTTCCTTAAACTGGGGTTTGTGAGGTTTTTTGCTCAGAAAATCTATGCTGAGGACAGAGGTTGACTGCCTGGGTGAGCTCTTAGGGGATACATACCGTGGTGTGGACAGGCAAACTGCCGTTCCCCAAGATACTTCCCCACAGCTCCTCTGCCCTGGGGCCGGCCAGGATGGGAGGATCATGCACGCATGAGGAGCCATCGCCTCCTCACACTGTTTGCCCCTCCGTGGCCCGCTCCCGTGCCGCCCGCTCAGGGCGTCCCTTGCAGTTTGTGCCCTACTGACAACACAGCAGCGGGAGGCACATTTCCTTTGACAGTTGAGATCAAGTGACTGGCACGTTAATGTTCCCAGTGAGATACAGATTGGGATACCTGTAAGTATTTAACCAAGTAGTGAGGGAGAAGTTAGAGTTTTGGGTCCCTGTGGGACGGTAATTGGTGCAAAGCTGCAGTTCGTGCAGTGATTACTGAGTGCTGCTCTCTCCCAGGGCAGCTTTTTCCAGCTCGATATTTTAATCAGGTTGATTTCCATAAAGCTGCAACAGAAATGGAAGGTGAAAAAAAGAGATCAAATAGCAACGAAAAATACTCAGCCGAGTCTGTAAAACTCCTGGCAGTAATGGACTCCTTTTCTTTGTTTTGGGATGCGTCTTTCTCTCCTTGCCCTGCTGCCAGCTCCACTGCTTTGTGGTAGCCTGTGTCCCCTGCCCACTGCACGCACAGCCTTCCTTGCTGGCCGGTTAATGCCATGCAACCAAGATTCATGGTCTCCTCCTCAGCCCATAGCTTTAATTAATATAGACTATAACATTTCTGCAGAAATGCCAAATACCGATCTGGAGTCCTCTCCCAGCTCTTTCGTGTCGCTTTGAGAGGGTCCRTACAACCTCAGTAATCTGGTAAGGGCTATCGGAATAAATGGGCRCTTGACACAAAGCAGATTGAGTTCAGAGGGGTTGTTAATGTTACGCTTTCAAATATCAGGATCGTAGATGTTTCTTAACTTCTAGCCCCCAGCAGTTATGCTGTTGCATGATAATATCATCCCACTTTTGGGGGAGTGGGGGGGTGGAGGAGATGTTAAAACATGTGGAAAGACTTGAAATTGTGACCTGCAAACCTCGGTATTCAAACTCAGAATGAAAACAAACAGCTCCTGAACCTTCCTGCTGTTGTTCTTCCAGGAGAGCACGGACAGAGGCAACCTGTGATGGGGAAGGGATAGCTCTGATTCATAATTTGTCAATCCACAATGTTTACAGTACTTTAACTGGGAAAAATACCTGTTCGCAGAAACGAGCCTCAGTAGGCTTTGCTTTCTACTTACTGCCATTGCTTAGTAACAGCTCTATTTTTAAATGCTAAGAGGATATTAGGCAAAAAATGAGTGCGCTGAAGTTTACTCAATCTCCAGTGTAACGCACGTTAAATTCAGTGGAGATGCACCAGTTGACCTCGGAGAGAGCCGGATGGAGCCCCTCGCGGGAGCTGCCGGAGGAGCCGAGTGTGGTGGGGAGCGAGCTCGGCACGGGCGAAAGGGCTGAGCCGCCTGGTGCTCCCAGGGCCGAGCCCGTGCAAAGAGTCCCCCACTGACTTGCAACTTTTCCACTAGAGTTTAAAAAATAATAATTCTGCGTGCTCGGCAATGTCATGAGTTCATGGTGACTGGCCTTACGGAGCAGCCAGGTAATACGTGTCCAAGTGAGTGATGTGACTTCCATAGCGCAGGTGTAGGTGGGCCAATTAGAAAGGAAGGCTTGAATCCATATAACAGTGGGTTTTGGAAGTATGAAAAGGGGCTCTTCAGGTGGAAACCACCAGTCCCAGTTCCTCCCCAGAATTCTTTATTTTAACTCTATACTAGCCTGAGTTTTGAAAAAGATCTTTCCTATAGTTTCTTCTAAAAAAAAAAAAAAAATCCAGGAGTATCTAAATCTCCTGAAATACCAGCCTGAGGGTCTGGTTCAAGAAGCTGATTTTGTAAGTGCTGTGGAGACAGGCGCCGGTGCCCCGGGCACGCCGTGTGCTGCCCACCAGTGGGCCGGGCCGGGCCGGTCCCGTCCCAGCCGGTGTCCCACCATGATCTCCCCCATGATCTTCCCTGCTTAAAAATACCGAGAGAAATGTGATGATTCTTGCTTCTGACTAACCCCTGTGCCCGACCCACTGGAGTTAATGGAAAGTTAATTAACTTCACTAGGATTTACAGTGGACAGCAACGTTTCCTTCAGTCCAGATCTAATGATGTGTTTGTTAGTTGTTTTCCCTCCTGGGTATACAGCAGATAAACTCATTGAAATCCTAAGGGACAGAAATGTGCTTGGCCAAGTGAGAGCCCCATGCTGGTGGAGGGTTGGTGTTTTAACTAATGTGATCTTAACCTGTCCCCAAAGACTCATGTCACCATCATCTAGTGTTGTGTTTTTAATACATTTATGTAAGGGATAATGTTCATGGTGTTAAATGAAAAAAATCAACTGTTTTATGGTTGATTAAATACCAAAACAAGGCTCAGGGTTTTGGTAACTGCAGAGCCATTTGCTGTGTGTATATTTGATTGCCATGAATATTATTCCTGCTGTAGAGTGATCATAATAAGAAAGCAATAAACCAGAACATAAATGGCTACTTTATTTTTTGAGATACGCCAGCAATGCTGCATTGGGAGCCTGGCCAGGACTCAGGCGCCGGGGACAAAGACTACCTGCTCCTCTGCTCTCCGCTCCTCTCCTCTTGGGAAGGAGCCCTTGGCGGGGGCCGGTGCCAGTAAACTGCAGGACCAAGAACGATCCCGGAGTGTGTTGCTGCAGTGTAGAATGTAAAACTTTGCACAGCAACTATTTGGAAATCATTTACAGATACATACATAGGGGTGAATTATAAAATACCCAGAATCCCCAAAATTATTTGGAGCAATTCACATAGATTGATACCTCTAAATAATAAGACGAGGTCAGGACAAGGAAAATAAATATTTAAAAAATCCTAAAAGGTTTGTTATGAGCAGAGTTCTGAGGGAAGTGTGAAAGCTGCAGTTACCCAGGGTAGTTAAAACTGCGCTAATGATAACAGGTTGTCTTTGTGGAGGGGTAACACTGGTAGCTGGGTTTCATCTCTTGTTTCTCTGAAGGAATATTTGCTCTTGGATGTATTCTTGCAACTTGTGGGGAAGGGAAAGGACAGTTTTATACTGAGGAGCCAGGAGTGGAGGCTGAGAGCCCTGGTCCTCTGCCCTGCGCACCCTGCACGAGCTCAGGGGGGTCCCCTGGAGCATTTCTTCCAGGGCTGCCTCCGCGAGCTGCCCTCAGGCGCAGGGGCAGAGCTGCAGGTGCTCGCCAGCAGGGCTGCCGTTTCGGGTGAGGACAGGCTCCGGGGCGCCCTGGAGGGTCTGACAGTAAAAACCCGGCAGAGAGGCACCGAGATGCAAAGAGCTTCCCATGCGAAAGCGTAAACTCTGCATGCAGGCTGGCCCTGCGTATTTTTGTCAGTGTGTAAACACTGGATTTTGTTGACTTCTGGGATGATGTGTGTGCACATGTATTACTTTGTATGTGAGCATGTGGATATACATCTCCTGTTAGTTGTGAACCGTGCAGGAAATCACCGGCCTCCCAGGCTCCTGTAAGACAGCCTCGGTCAGCCTTTACAGAGTAGAGGCGGGTGCCTAACGGCGCAGTGATACAGAAATGCACAGCATTACAAGCAGTATGACTGCAGTAATGAGGATAATTGCATGGGCATTTTTTGTTTGTTTTTCAGATGAGGACAGAGTTTGACCCTAACCCAAATGAATAAAGACACTTCACTTAATTGCCAGGCAATGGCAAATGAGAAGGATAATTCAGGGCTCCTGGGACTCTTCTGTCAACCTTCCCCCTGCTATTTGATGACACCATGAAGAGAGTAAGTGAAATATGTATGTCTGTAAATATAACTTGCATTGAACTTGAAAGAGCAACCACTATATGAAATGATTATAATTTTATGGTAAATGTCTGGTATTATTGCTGATCAGGACAGAAAGAAGATGGCTTAGGTGCCCCAGCTGTACACTCCCAAAATTTAAATTAACCTGAACTATCAATTTATTGAACTTAAAGTCTATCTTTGCAGTTACGTACAACATCCTTGTTACGACTGGCATGGTCTCCATCCTTATAACCATTTTAACGTACATCCGTCACAGGATTACTATTTATCATTAGTGTTATTTTGCAGATTTGGAGCAGTAACGTTTCATGAATGGAAACCATTGCGTGCTGGAGGCATGTGCTGCCGAAACAGGCTGTGCCAGGCCCTGTGGGCTGGGGCCGGGCTCTCTGCGTCGCGGCTCCCTGCCCCGGCGGCACTAACGCGAAGGGGCTCAGCGAGCGCCTGCTGCAGGCTTCCTTTCTGAGCACCTCGCCTACATGGCATAGATTTTAATTTTAGAGGTAGAAAGAATTCAAGTATTTTAAAGGTCAGAAGGATATGAAACAGGGAATAAACACAGACTGTTTCTGTGAAAATATAATGGAGCACATGGTGAGTATTTGTTACTGCTGCAGTATCTGCAATGTATTTTTGACACACGCTTGCTGCAGAGTGCAGCCCACTGCAGCAAAGGAGGGAAGTCGAATTTTCTTCCCTCAGTGCTAGGAGGAAAGCACTGTGTGTGTTCTTTGATGAGAGGTACAGCAAAAATGTAATAGCCAACAACTTTGCCAGCACTGATAGAAAATACTGGTGGGAAGCCTCTGCATCAAAGCAATACTAATTTCCCTATGTTAGTGGCAGAGTTAGGAATGACCTTCATCTGTTCTCCATGCAGGCTGCTCTGACAGAGAAAGTCAGGCATGAATTGTGGCAAATTTAGATGAAATTATGGATTTGAGAGACAGCTGTAATTAGGTTTGATGCAGACATTTAAATACTTTTTGCTGGATCAACTGGAGAGCTCAGTCATCTTTCTACAGAATGGAATTTAAATAGTAGCAAAGGCTTTTATCCCCCATTGAAAACCAGCTCCTGGGAGACAGGTACAAGGTTTGGAGGAACACAAAATGGAAGTAGAGAATTAGTGATTCTTCTGACAGCCACTCTGACCAGTGTCACAGGCATCGTACGTTCCAGGATCCCTGGCATGTCACCTCAATATCAACATTAATTACAACATCAGTAAATGAATAAGCAACTTATTTCAATATGGCTCTGGCCTGACGGACTTGTAGCGGAGATTCGGCTTGGGGCCATTCCCATTCCCATTCTGAGCCTGGGCTATTACCCCATTCCCATCTTACCTGTCTCTGCAGCACCTCCCGTTGGGGCAGGAGCAGTCGTGTGGGCTGCAGGGGCTCCTGGGCCATTCCTGGCATCTGCTTCTTGCAGGGAAAACCTGCAAACAGAACAGATGCAAACTTGCCCCAACTCCTCTTTCTGTTTGGTTTTTGTTTCCAATGAAAAAACTATGGGAACTTTGTTGTTTTATTGTTAATCTGCAGCTGTGCTGCTTGTCTGGGGTAGGAAGAAGTGGACTTTTATAAGGAATATCAATTTTTTGTTAGGCTGTATCTAGCCAAAACCAGGAAGCCAGATGAAGAGCTTCAGCTGGTAGTGGAGAAACTAGTCTGGGAAATCATCCATAGTGCTGGGAAGTGTCGAAGTCCTCGGGTGCTCTAGACCGTTGCTGTTCGCCCACCAGCACTCGGCTTCTGGAGCTCTTCTCGGGCTGCAGCAGCTGCAGAATCGCAGTTTCCTCCCTCCTGGTCCCCGATGTCCCAAACATTTTGAAAAATGCTGCAGGCTAAATCAGAAAGGACTTTCCACAAAGGACCGTCAAAGGTGTTGTAATTCTCCCTAGAGAGAAGACTGAGCAAGTTAAGAAAACTGGTCGTTACGTTTTATAAGAGTTTTTTAAAGAACTTCCACACAATATAGATTGAATAATTTCACTGTTAAACAGAAGGAATGACTTGTTTCATTTTGAAACAGGGTTATAATAACTTTCGATTTTATTTCCTGCTGATGTCATACACTTAAGAGAAGTTAACTTTTTACTTTACCTGAACCAATTTAATTTGAATTTTCTGACCTACTTCAAGGAAACAGATCCTGAAACAGGCCTCAAGAATGCAAATATCCAAAGTTATTCCACCGAGTTCCAAGATCAGACTTCAACCCATCCGCACAGATCATCCCTCACTCTTTCCACTTGCAATCAATTTTTCACATCAACCTTTGCCAAAGTTTCACTTAACTCACCAGCTTGTCATATTTATAGTCTGTCGTTAGATCTCAATGGAAAAGAGGAAAGTTCACAAAATGTTGATAGGATTCCTGACGCCCTCCTGATGTAAGAGCTTTTGCAATATTTCATTTATAGTACTAAAATCCCCAAATCATACTGGAGATAACTCTATTTTTACTAGCATAATGGGGAGTGATACCAGAGTGGTAGCCTGTTCTTCGATAGGAATCGCACTGGTCAAGTCAGACTTGGAATTCAGTTTTATATTAGTCTGCTTTTCAGTTTCTGTTAAAATTTTTTCTTCCTTTTAATCATACTTTTTTCATGCCTCTACACAGTCTCCTAAATTCTGTGATAAGCAGAAAGGTGCGAGGGACCACTGAGGTTAGGTCTGTTCCTGTAATTTGTCCCTACTTCCAGTCCTCCCGCGTGTAATGGTTCCAGCACTGTGCCCGGAAGTTTTTCTTTATGGACTAAGAGATCTCACAGCCTTTTTCCTAAGAAGGCCAGGAAAAAGGTAAATGCCTGCTGTATGCCCCAGCCAGAATCGAAGGCAGTTACCATTTTGTATACACCATGACGACCCCAACTCATCCTTTCTTCCCGACCTGTATATTAAAACTTCCAGAAATGAATATTTTCCTTGTTTAGAAATATATAAAGTACATTGGAGAGGACTTAGTACAACCAGAAGAAAAAATTGTATGGAGAATTCTACAGAGAAAATTTTCAAAGCCATGCAGCATCACTGTTTATTAAAAATGAAGAATTTTATCCTTAATAAATATTGTTTCTCCATGTATTTCAGGCTTTTTAAAAAAGAAAAAATATTTTATTTCAGTGTTACCAGTTTTAAACCAGTCCTCCGCTTGACCAGGCTGTCTTTCTAGCTAGTATAACTCCAACAAACACAAGTAAAATCAAACTTGCAGAATTCAGTTAAGGAAGGCATCTAGTTTTCTAATACAATTTGCTGAAGGAATTTTGTTCTTTTAAAACTTTCATTAGCCAGATCTAGAAATGAATAGAAATCACTATGGAGGGGGGTTATTTACATCTGTAGGCCAGTGAAAATACATTGAATTACACATTTTGAAGCCCAGGCTGTGTACTTGCTCAACTACTCAATTTCGTTTTTGTATTGAGCAGTGTTTAGGGATATACTCCAGAGCCACATTTTTTCGTGAAGCAGATATTTGGGCCTCGTCTTTATTTGTCTAGGTTTGGCATTTCTCTACTGAAGTTAGTTGAAATGAAACCAGTATGAAACTCACATAAGACTAAGCAAAATCAGGATTTTGAATTAAGCAGTGATTCAGAATTCATGATGCTCTTTATATGATATTCAATCACTTCCATGTTATCTATAAACAGAAGTAATAATACATGTAAAATGATAATCATTTAACAAAAAGATCATGCTTTTTTCCCAGACTCCACTTAGAGGGATGCAATATCTCAACCTAACCATATGCTATTTCATTAGTGATTGTCATAGCCTAATTCTGGTTTTATTGCAAATGTATCCTTTTCGCTCTGCAGTATAGGGTAATGCAGCAGCTGTTTGTGACACAACAGTTTTACAAATACACCTGACTACAGTAATTCAGCTCTTGTTCATTCGGATCCATATTGGCTCTCGGTGCCAGAAACGGCGATGCAGAGAGGCAAGTACAAACATCCCGGCTGTTCAGCTGCGAGTAACTCCGCCGGAGCCGTCCCGAGCGGGGCTGGGAAYGCCGCGGGTTAGCGCTGGAGCTCCTCTGGGCCTGGTGTTGTTCTCTCAAGGAGTGATCCTTCAGCACCACTGACACTGGTGGTAGTTAAGAAGTTGCCTAGCTTAACTATGAGTATGTAGTCCAGCTGAGTGGCTCAGGAACAGGCATTTTCCACTTTCATATATTTAACTATGACGCTTTAGAGTCTATCAAGTTGCCCTCATTTCCTTCATCGCTAAAGATTCTCATATGAATCCTCTTTTCCCTTACAGCATACGAATCACACACAGCTATGAACTCAGACCCCTTCCATTACTGCAGTGTCAGTGCGTTTCCTCCCTGCGCTGTGTTTCGGGCGCAGCTGTAACCTCACGGCCTGGGTGCTGCAGGAGCCGACGAGGACTCGCCACCACTCTGCGGCCAAGGCAGAGCCGCAGCTTTGGGAGACTGCCGCTGGAGCCTGGGTAAGCCAGCTTCAAGCATCGGAAAGCGACTGCATTGAATTTTGTTTTGTGAGGGATGTATACAGAAAGATGCGTAGGTGGCGAGAGTCATTCAGAACTTGTCAAAAATACAAGAGGCTCAGGAAGATCTCTAATAGGAGACAATAGGACAATAATAGGGCAGGTGTCTGAAAGAGGACGGTCTCATTATGAATGCTGAAATCTCAGTCATGTTAGGCAGGAAATAAAGCCCTAACCTTAGATCTGAACTACCCTTACATGCCCCTTCCAGGGCCATCACCTTTATGGGCCCCTGATCCCTTTCTCATCTCTGGAGAACCTGCGTTGTTCCTGCTTCTCCCTGGTCTGGCTGCGGCTCTGGCAAGGCAATGCCTGAGGGTTTCTCCCACTCAGCACTTGCCTTTACTGGGGAGAAGGATCCAGCTATATTTTGTTGGAAAGGAGAAGAGTCTTCCAGGTGTTTGCCAGTTGCAAGGCTTTTTGTTTTGCAAAATCTTGGAGACGTTTCAGAGGTTTTTAGAGAATATATGAGAAGAACTCCCCGCTATAGCAAACCCGACGCTCTTGTGCTGCAGTGGATCTCTCAGGGGATAAATCTGCATCCTCTGCCTAGCAGAAGCTGTTCCTGACATGCCCCCGTTGCTCCAGAGCCGGCTGGTGTTGGCCTTCCCTGGAGGGCCGCAGCCCTTCTGCGCCTTGGCCAAGTCCCCAGCGGTGCGTGTAGCACGTGACGCTCGCCCAGACCACGTGAAGCCACTTTATGCACAACTGGTTGTAACAGCAAAGGCTTCTTCTCTTCTCTGACGGGCAGAAAGAGTATTTTAATTCACAGCCACTCATTGCTCAGCGTGGTAACGCCCCAGGTACCCCAGGCCACAGCAGGACTCGGCTTGGCACTGGCTAGAACTGCGGAGGCTGTAGTGTCAGCCAGCAGCATGGGCAGCTCCTTCCACGGCTGGCTGCCTGCAGCAGGGGAGATGCATCCTGCCTTCCTCCCGCGCAAAACCCCAGGAACCACCCTGCAGAAAACACATTGTAACTACAGTCTTGTAGAGTTATAGATTATAACTAGGAAAACAAACGCTTTGTTGCTAAAATTGAAGACTGCATCCCAGGTGACTGCTGAAATCAAACTGTTCAATAGCTGCTTCAAAATGTACACAAATTTCGGTGGAGCAAAGCTATTTTGCACCAAATTTTGGTTCCTGCTCCACAGTCATCCAGGAGACCTGGAGGGCAGGGGAGCATCTGCGCCGGCTGCATTCCTGCAGGAGGTGTTTGACTTCCGCTGCTCGGAAGAGGTTATCTGCCATGGGGATTAGCCACATCGAACCGGGATGAAAACCTCTATACCGGGCATAAACTCTCTGATGATCCTCCTCCAGCTCCTAAAAAATGCTTTCCCTCTCTGCAGGCAGAAAGCTCCCGCACATGGGGCGAGTCGGGTTGGGAACTTGCTCAGCGCAGCGCGGTGCGGCCCACCGGCCGCCCCCACCGACGGGAGCCCACAGCACGCTCAGCCCCGGGGCCGCTGCCGGCTCCTGCCTGCGAGCCGCCCTCCGCAGTGCCTGCGACAGGGGATGAAACCTCCGAGAGGAGCAACGGAGGAGGTGGACAGCAAATGTCAAATGCCAGGTGCAAAGTAGGGTTTGCAGAGAGTTTTGATGCGTTTGAAAACAAATACTGAAAACAAACAAACACAGAAACACCTGCCTGATGTTTGCCCTGGAATAACTTGCCAGCTGCAATAATTGCACTTCAACACACCACCGAAGCTGTGCAGAAAACCCGGTAACTCCAGGTTCCTCCAAACGTGCACCAATGTGACGTCAAATCATCTAATGTAAGTGAAGGTCTGGCACCTGCGACCTCTTGCTGCCTCCTGTACTGACGGTGCGTTCAGGGGCGACAGACCCGCTGCGCACTGTGGCGAGCTGCCTGCACCCGTCCCCCCGCGCTGGCGCTCGGCCACCCTCCTGCCCCCGGGGCTCAGCACCCTGACCATCCCCGCGGCACCTCCCAACAGGGCGCGAGCGGCTCTCTGGGCGCCCGCCGCAACGGCGTGGGCCGGTGTCGTTTCCCCAGGGAAGGGGACAGCTGCGGGGACCCCACATCCCGTGGGCCGAGGCGACGGTGCCGCCAGCGGCTGCCCGGCGCCCACGGCGGGACTGGCGGAGCGTGGGAGCCCCCGACCGCCAGCAGCCGGCGGGGCCTGGCCGCCCCGGGGAACGGCGGCCCGGGCACCGTGGCGGGTCTCGGGTGGCCTGGCCGGGCAGGTG